>NC_047092.1:167192170-167497279 GCF_902459505.1 Geotrypetes seraphini | reverse complement strand
GTCTCGATACTTTAGGAACAGTTGAGTTTTTAGACGTTTTCTGAATTCCTCATAAGTAGTGGACGAAAGCAGTTGATCTAGGTCTTTACCCCACAATGCTGCTTGATGTGAAAGAAGGTGTTCATGGTGTTTTTTCAGTTTACAACCTCTAACTGGGGGGGAAACGAAGTAGGAATGAGAGCTTCTCTTGTGTCTGTTGGCAGAGAAGGAGAAAAGGTCAATTATGTATTTAGGGGCAAGTCCGTTTAGCGCTTTAAAGCAGAAGCAGGCGAATTTAAACCTTATGCGTGCTTCCATCGGTAGCCAATGTAACTGCCGGTAGTAGGGTGATGTATGATCGAATTTCTTTAGTCCGAAGATTAATCTGACCGCTGCATTTTGCATTAGTTGTACACGTCACATATTTTTGGGGGAAATGGCTAAGTAGGCGATGTTACACATTATATACTGTGTGAGCCCACCAGGACAGACAGGGAAAAATGCTTGAGTAGCTGAATGCAAACCACTTAGACTATAAGTGGAATATAAATGCTTAAATAAATATGACGATCTGCCCCAGCTGATCTTAACTAAGGGGTTTAAAACCGGAACTGACAAAAGACGCTTTCAAACAACATGAAAGTTTATCGAGAGGAGCGGTTTCTGTAAAGCATGATAGTAAGTCGAAAAATTGTTTGATTTAATTCATTACTATAAGATTTATATATTGACTAGCAGTAGGAAAAGGTTTATAATATATATTAAGATATTCTCTTTGGGTAACATTTTGTATTTATGTGCTTTTTAGATCTATTAGGGAGCCTCGACCCTGAGGAAAGCGTATGAAACATGGACATGTTGGTGGAGGCGCTCCCCTAAAAACTATCTAAGTTAAGTAATAAATTTCAATGATATATAGTAGATTAAAATTAAAACAGTATATTAAAAAAATATATAAAAAAGCACGTTTGATCCCATGAAGATTGGGTTCAGTGATTTTCGTCACATGCACCATTGGTTAACTTAACCCTCTGAGGATCGGGTATATCCTTAAATGAGATTAAGGATTGCTCTAAATGTGATTTTATAAATAGCACTGGAAGTTTGGATTGATGTGAAAAATAAGATTGGATTCCAGTTTAAGGTATAGCCACCATAACATTTACCTAAATAAATATGTCAACATGTATTAAATCAATGAATACACATTAAAGAGCAATAACTCTTTAAAATAATTCTTTAGAATAAATGTATGAAATGAACTGAAAACAATGCACAGAAACTGAAGGAAAAAGTCAAACAAACCAAATACAAATGAATGGTTTTTGGACGTGAGCATGGGTTCATTCTTATCTAAGACATATACAGGAGTGAAAAGTAAGTAGAAAATTGAACTCAGTACTCATAGGAGCATTAAAAGCGTCTGTCTCCCATGTGAGATAGCAGGCCATTACAGCTCTTTCACTCCTTCCCTTAGGGTTCATGGCCGAGGCTGACGGTTTTTGTCCTTTAATGGAGCATTACCCAAGGGTCAAAATAAAATATGTAAGTGTCACTTTAAGTGCTTGCCATTTGTCTATACTTTAAGCCTATATATAATAATGCTATTTAAGAGGAAATGACATCCGTGCTTGCTTTTCCTGCCTCCTGAGGAAGCAGAAATGAAATAGCCAAAGAAGACATTTATCTGCATGTCTGTTCCGGATGGGGTGCACAATGAGTTCGGAACTGGTGAAACTGTGCAAACACTCTAAATATGGAGAATCGTAGGAGCCCTTTTTCAAAAGTACATCGAACATTTGTATAAATGAAAGTTTGGGTGTTAACAGTTGAGGTCATGCCCAACATCTTCCTATATAATGCACAGTATTCTATGAGTTTGTGTGTGCAAATGGTACTTTTTTATATGACTTCTTGTAATATTCATGGTATGATGATATTTTAATTATTAATTGTTTTTGAATTCTCCCGTAGATTTTACGACTTCTTTGGATGTAAATCACCCTGAACCTTTTTGGTATAGTGCGTTTAATAAATTGTGTATTAGACTAGAATAGATTAATATGTGAGTGCACTGTTATAGAATTAGGAGCAATGAACAAAAATGTGGATTCTCTCCACCTAAATCTCACCGATGTGAAAACTTTTTTGCAAAGTTGATGGCATCAAATATTGGCGTCTACTTAAAAGAATAGGGCGTACAAGTCGGTGGCCACCGTAAAAGCGGCTGCCGATCGCATGTCGATCATTTAAAGGCACCGGTTACAGAATCGAAGCTTTGGGGAGTCCCGGTTGCTCAGCTGATGGGGGAGGGGGAGGGGAATTCCCCTGCTGGGATCGGCTGCTGCGGTCTAGCAGCAAAGATAGGCGACTGAAATGTAGGCAAGGGTTTTCCAGGCCTACATTTCAGCCGCCTATCTTGGCATGAATTACGGCTGTGTAGCCACTTTAGCCCGCCTAATGCCACTTCCGGTGTTGGCCATGCCTACATTGGAGTTCCACGCCCTAAAGCAGCTACCTAGCCATGATTTCAGCGGCCATTTCAGCCGCCTTTTATTTAGGCGTCGGTAGGCGCTCCAACACTGCCGTTTCTGACTGCATTTTTCAATTACTTAGGCATCGGCGGGGCGCCTACCGATGCCTAAATTTAGGCGCTGGTTATAGAATTTCCCTCAACTGCATAACTGGAAACTACTCGTTATGCACATATGTTACGCATAAATGACTACAGTATCAGAATTTACATCAGTAGCATAGTCAGAGTAGATTTTGAGTGGGCCTAAGGAGGAAAAAAGCGGGCGCTGATCTCCTAATTCTGTCAAAAGCAATTTGCGCATGCAATTTCAGTGACTAAAAAGCAATTTTTGGCACTAATTAGAATCAATTACAAGTTATATGCGTACATTCAGGCATGGGATCTGTGCCTAAATTTTACACGAGTCAAAAAAGAGGGCACAGAAATGGGCAGGTCATGGACGGATAGAGGGTGTTCCTGTAAGGTGCACGCCTAGTTCTAGAATAAGAGCATCCATGTCTAAATTCAGGCACAGGATTTTGCACCATGTTTTCTTTGGTACAAACGGTCATGCCTAAAGTTAGGCGTGGCTCCAGAGTGTCAATACTAGTCTACATTTTGCTTTCTCTCTTTTATAAGTTCCTGGTAGGTTCTGCAGGACTGCCTGGCCCTAGCAATTGGAAACATGCTCTATTGCTGCCAACCTCACTGCTAGGAATACAGGCTGAGGAATCCCACACAATTTAGAAGGGAACACTCAGTGGCGGAGCAAGGGAGGTTGGTGCCCAGGGACACGTTGTCCGGGGTGTTGCCCCTTCCCCTCACTCTTCCCCACTGCTTGAGCGCACCCCTCACCCCCACGTACCTCTTGACATGTTTGTTGGCCAGAGCAGAATCTTCCATCTCGTACTTGTGCCGGCCTCGGCTCTCTTCTGACATCATGTCCTGGTCCCGCGACCAGGAAGTGATGTCAGAAAAGAGCCGAGGCTGGTGTGAGCAGCAAGTGCAAGATGCTGCTCGTGCCAGTGATCGTTTGAAGAGCTACATGGGGGGGTGGAAAGAAGGAGAGGCACTGGTGCCAGGACCCCCCACGAAGATGGTACTGGGGCAGTCCCCTCCACCACCTCCATTACTACGCCGTTGAGAACACTGGCATACTGTAGATGTTGGCATTGAAATGTGTGCGTGCCATATTTTATAAAACTGCAACCCCAAATGTAGCCAGTTAAGCAGTGTAAAAAGCTTTTATTTGTAGACATGCGGACATGGTGCGGCTATGAAAAGCAGTGTCTTACCAACTGATGGCATGTTGATAAAATAATGAGTGGGATAAGATCATAGGTGAATCACTGATGATCGAAATGGTTCCTGAGAAATTGGTATTGTTTTGTTCAGGTTAACTTGAGTGAGCTATGAATATAATACGGTCAGGCAACCCATTACGTTGAAGTCCAAGCTTATATGAGATTATATTAGAGCGGAATTGTATTTTCCATATTGTTCACATTTTTTAAAAATCCTGATATTGAAGGGAAATAAAAGAAAATCAAAATAGAAGATAAAACATTACCTGTTTTTTTAATTGGACTCAATGCATGTTTTTTTTGACTAGCCTTCTAGGTATTGCTTTTGAAAGCTAGTCAAAAATGTATTGTTAGTCTCATAAAAAGCATCAGTTTGTCCTTTTTTAAAAAAAATTATATTTCTATTTATTAAAAGTGGACTAACATCTGGGCACTAGACCAGGGATGTCAAGATCCCTCCTCGAGGGCCGCAATCCAGTCGGGTTTTCAGGATTTCCCCAATGAATATGCGCGAGATCTATTTGCCTGCACTCCTTTCCTTGTATGCTAATAGATCTCATGCATATTCATTGGGGAAATCCTGAAAACCCGACTGGATTGCGGCCCTCGAGGAGGGACTTTGACACCACTGGAGTAGACCATACTGAGCTCCTACTAAGGGCTCCTTTTACTAAGCTGCGCAAGCGGTTTTAGCGCACGCACTAGACGCTAACACCTCCATTGAGCTGGCATTAGTTTTTCCGCGTAGCGAGGAGGGGGGGAAGCACGCGCTAATCTGCGGCGCATGCTAAAAACGCTACTGCATCTTGATAAAAGGAGCCCTATGGCCGCCTCACTTTGTCAGTCTACATTTTTTTATTGCGCGTAGATCTTACTGGACGCCAATTAAACTTGCTAGAATGGCATCTCAATCCTTTTCAAATCTACGCTGGTCCTGTAAAAGTGAATCTGGTCCACTTTCTCATATTTTAACGCATTGCCCCAATGTGCAAATCTAGTGGAATCGAATATGGTGCAGAATCAGAAAGATATTGAATGGTGTTAATTTTTTTTACCCTTTCCTTATGACACTCTTATTCTGCGTTCCTCTAACCATAATATTATCATTCCTAATAATCAAAAGAAACTTTTTAACATTCTCCTCGCTGCTGCCACTCATCTTATAATCTGTAACTGGAAAGATGATACTAAGCTTAATTTTAGTGAGTGGTGGAGCTATGTGTGCTCTACACAAAACTATGCAAGTATTATCGCTTTAAAATCTAGTAAGACAGCACACTTTCGTAAAACTTGAGCACCCTTTGATGATTTCTGTAACCGCTTTTGAGGGGTTTTTTTTGCCTTTTTGTATAGTTTGCAGCTTGACCGCATATTTAAGTAACTATCTATATAGATACACATACATCATATACTGCTTGTAAATATGTTTATGTACTTCTATTGTTAATTTTAAAAAATGCAATAAAATCTATTAAAAAAAAAAAAAAGTGGACTAACATGACTACCACACCATCTTATCCATGGTACTGATAAAAATGTCATGTTTATGTTCGTAATACATGATGCATATTTTCCGCTTTTTTTTAAACTGTTGTGCCACATACGCCACTCACTCGTGACAATTAGGACCAAGAAGAGAAACTAAAGGCCTAATACAAATGATCTGGACTGTAGCGTGAAAAGATGTGGACGGCTGGAAAAGGAGCCCGTGAATTTCATGAGTGGCTAATTGCCAAGTTGAAATTGTTCCATAACTGGAAATCTCTTAAATAGAGGTAGTTTGTGCACCTGATAAGACCAGATCAGCCAACTGGATTGTTTAAGTCAGTGGTCTCCAACCTTTATTTAATGTAAAGACTGCTGTGTAATTGCAAGAACACTCTGAAGGTCGGAAGATCACCACAAGATTTCAAGCTTACACATACTACTAATTTTGAAAACCTCCCTGACCTGCATGTTTATTAAACATTTAAAATTAATACTAATATTGATTCTACAACACTTCAAGGATATTTATTATTAATAATTTATATTCCACATATCCTACAATTCTGTGCGGATTGCAAATTATTCAGGTACTCAAGTAATTTTCCCTGTCTGTTCCAGTGGGCTCCCGCTACATAATAACATAGTAGATGACAGCAGATAAAGACCCAAATGGTCCATCCAGTCTGCCCAACCTAATTCAATGTAATTTTTTTTAATTTTTTCTTCTTAGCTATTTCTGGGCAAGAATCCAAAGCTCTACCCGGAACTGTGCTTGGGTCAAAACCTAAGTGTCACAAGGAGCAGTATGGGATTTGAACCTACAACCTTGGGGTGCCGAGAGTGTAGCTCTAAACACTGCCCCACACACTCCCTGTATTTTGGTTTGCCAAGAGAAGCAAACTCCATAAATGAGACACCCAAGTATAACACGCAGGAGATTGTTTGCCGTTACTCTGTCAAATAGGCAAGATTGAAATTAACTTCCTCGCCCAGACGCCTGCTACCACCAGATCAGCCCACAGACATAAACTATCCTTCCCCTCTCTACACAGCATCCTCCACGCAGGTAAACTGGGAAAATCCCTCCTCTCCAAAATCACGGGCCTTTGGAACGATCTCACTGTCCCGCTGCGGAACCTGGGTTCCCTCTAACTATTCCGAAAACAACTGAAAACCTGGCTTTTCCCTAGCATATAACATCTCTCCTTCTGTCTACATCCCCTTTTTTTATATGCTTTTGTAAACCCTTCTCCCCTCTCTTCTTATATTTTTAAGCTTTGTAAACCGTGTCGAGCTCCACTTCCATGGAGATGATGCGGTATATAAACTTAAGGCTTAGTTTAGTTTAGTTTAGTTTAGTTTACAGGATTTGAAGAGCATTTCAACCAACTGTTTGAGGGACACAATGGAGGCCTTTGGGAGCCGCGTTGAGCCCTAAGGCCACACACTGGAGACTACCAGTTTTGTTTGTTATGCAACGTCCCTCTGTAAAACACACATGTAGTTTCCTGACTCTAAATCAGGCACTGATTCATGCACGACTGATTTAAAAAAAAAAATGGCAGCTTGAAATATCCATCTTCTTTTCTTATTCAGGAGCAGCATTAAGAAGATATTTATTAAAGACATGTCCTCGAGCTGCCCTTTATTCATATGCAACATCAACAAAGATATAACAGGTTTATACAATATTTGATGATGTATGACCATAAACACAATCATTAAATACAATACAACTTTAATTTAACAGTCAAGGTCAATTGTGGTTTCCCCGTAGCAGAGAAAGCTCCAAAGTCTTTTATTTGTAAGCATACAACTACATTCCGTTTCATAAGCTTGATTTATTTCACAGATTTAGAAATCTCAAGAGCAGTGCAGGAGTGATTTAAATTTGTCACCAAATGCATCATATAAATTGTCGACAGCCACGCACAGATTCATTTACTGACCTTGTTATTTACTGCACTCATTGCATTTAATGGAAAATCACGGACAGATTTGATTGGGTTGAATTGTGAAAATCATTTATTCACACCATTTTAATATCTTACAAATATGGAACTTTGCATGTGACTAAAAATGCCCTGTATAAATATCCAATGCAGCCATGATCTCACCCAGTCAATAATTCACCCAAAATACAATAAGCACACAACGCAATTGGTTTCAAGTGAAAATGAATAACACTCCAGAGTCATTAAGGAGCCTAGCAAGGGAATATAAACCGTGTACCTGAACTTTCTTCAATAACAATAATATCCAATTTGCGAGAAGCAAAGAAAGAAAACAGTAAGGTAAGAAGTCTCTGTCTGTTGGCCTAGCCAAACCAATGGGTAAATGTTTTCATGTGCTTACAGAAGTTGGCCTCCAAACACCTGGTCCAGAACATCTTGCTGTGTGAGCCGGCTCGACTGCTTCACTCAGTTGAGCATTGTGACCTGTCTGTTCCATCCGTGCGGGACTTAAGGCTTTCCTCTTCCAGAAACATGGGGAAAGAACACATGAGAGAAGAAAGACGTTACATAATACATTGGGGTTATAAGGGGAAAGAATACCTGAGAGAGGTCAACTAATTAGGCAAGGAATTTGTCAAATAGAGCAGTTTTAATTGTTTTTCGGAATGTGTTGTAGGTCTGTCTGGCTTTATTTATGTGGTTTCCCAGCCAGGATTGCTGTCTGTTTGCTTGGAACATGAAGGTTCTGTCTAGGAAGGATTTGTATTTGCAGCCTGTGATCTTTGGGTATGCAAAGATGTTTTTGTTTCTGGTTGTACGTGTGGGGTTGTGTAGAGTGAAGTGTGTTTTCAGGTAGGAAGGTGCTAGGCCCCAGACTTGTTTGAAGCAGATACAAGCGAATTTGAACAGTATTCGCGCCTCCACTGGTAGCCAGTGCAATCTTTAGTAATAGGGGCTAACGTGGTCTTTTTTTCTCAGTCTGAAGATCAAGCGAACTGCAGTGTTTTGCATTAATCTTAATTTTTGTACTGCTTTTTTTGGGATACCCAGGTAGGCAATGTTGCAATAATCTAGGGTAGATAGGATCAGTGACTGCACCAGTAATCTAAAGGATTGTTGTGTCAAAGTATTTTTTAATAGTCCTTAGCTTCCACAGCTTGTAAAAGCATTTCTTCACCAGTAGGTTTGTGTGGTCAGTCATGGTTAAGTAAGTATCTAGAGTGATGCCCAGTATTTTTATAGTTTTGGAGATTGGATATTCATGGCCGTTTATTTTTAACGATATTTTTGTTATTTTGTCATTGGGGCTTGCCAAAAAGACTTTTGTTTTCTCTGAGTTTAGTTTTAGTTTGAAGCTGGTGGTCCATTTTTCGATTTCTATCATTGTGTGTGAGAGGTTATCTATAGTTTCATTTGTGATGTCATTTAAGGGGATTAGGATGGATATATCGTCTGCGTATATATAGTGTTTTAAGTTTAATTTTTGTAGTAGGTGACCTAAGGATGCGAGGTAGATGTTTAATAATGTGGGCGATAGAGGGGAGCCTTGGGGCACCCCTGATGGGTTTTCCCATGGGTTGGAGTAATTTCCGTTGCTGGTTACTCAGTAGGATCTGTTTGTTAGGAATTCTTGGAACCATCTCATTACCTTTCCTGAGATTCCTATTGCGTCAAGGCACAGTAGCATGATTTTGTGGTCTACTAGGTCGAACGCATTGCTAAGGTCAAGTTGCAGAATCAATGCGCTTTTGCCTTTGCTGTAAAGATCATAGAGGTGGTTTAGTATGGAAGCTATGACGGTTTCTGTGCTGTATCCTTTCCTGAAGCCTGATTGGTGTTCACTGAGGGTGTTAAATTTGTCTAGGTAGTCTGTTAGTTGTAGGTTGGCCAGTCCTTCCTGTAACTTTGTGAAAAGGGGAATGCTTGCTATGGGTCTGTAATTGGATGTTAGTGCTGTTGAGGTTTTTTGATCTATGGGGATAGGAGTAATCAGTATGTGTCCCATATATCCTTGTTTAATGTTCCATTTGTAAGGGCAGTTGTTAACCACGTGAAAAGTTCCATTTTGAAGTCGGGGGGCGAGGGGGGGCAACTGTCATAATTTTAGGGGAGCATTCATCGAGTAGGCAGTTAGATTTGGTGTATTTGTTGAATAAACTTAGGAACTGGTGCCAGTTTGGGAATTCGAAGTGATCCCAATTCATGTCTGCTCTAGGATCCTGATCATGGGGTTCAAGGTATTGAAGTATATTGGTTGTGGGTGTGGATAGAGTAGTTCTTAGGTCAGTGATTTTATTTTTTAAAAAATTAGCTAGGGTTTGAGCGGATAGGGTTCTCTCATTGTCCTTTTTCAGGATTCGTGTTGTTTCTGTTAATGTTTTTACTAGTTTGAATAATTTTTTACTGTTTATTTTTGTTGAACCAATTTTTTGTGCGTAATTCTTTGTGCGTTTTTCTTTGATGAGATTTTTGTATATTTTCATTTTTTTGTTTCCAGTTTGTCTTGTCTATTTCTTTGTTTTTTTGCCAGATTCTTTCCAGTTTTCTTAGTTCCTGTTTGTTGGTTAGTAGTTCTGAGTCGAACCATTCGTTTGGTGGTCTATCTTTCTTTTTGTATGTTTGGTATGGGGCTATTTGGTCTAAGAGGTCTTTACTGAACTTTTCCCATCTTGTTGGGAATTCCTGTATTTCGTTGGTTGTGGGACGTAGCTCATAGTGAGCCCAGAGTTCTGTTGGGTTTATGGTACTACGACTGGTTATAATTTATATCATCTTTGTACATATACTGTTATTATACCCCCTCTTTTACAAAGGTGTGCTAAGCTTTATAGTGCACGCTAAATGCTAACATGTGCATGTTATCCTATGGATGCAATAGCAGTTAGCGCACGTGTTGATTTAGCCCACGCTAAATCCGCGCTAAAATGTTTAGCGCACCTTTGCCAAAGAGGGCCATAGTTTCTGTATATCATATAGTCATCTTTCTCTGTTATTCGTGAGTTCACCCTTTCATGTTCCAAGTGGGTAGTAGTCTGCCGTTTCCTCCATTTTGCTATTCCCCCCTATTTGTTGCTTTATTTGCTAAAGTGTTCTGTGAAGAGTATCGTCCACTAAAAAACCTGGCTCTTCTCTAACATGTAATTTCTTTTCCCTTACTTTTCCACTCGATTTATAAACTTATGTAAACCTTTTCCTACCCTTTCTCATTTTTAAGTTCTTGTAAACCGTGCCGAGCTCTACTTCCGTGGAGATGATGCGGTATATAAACTTAAGGTTTAGTTTAGTTTAGTTAGTTTAGTTTTATGAACGTTTTGGTGTCCTTTTCTAGTTTTAATTCCCCCGGAAGGGAGTTCCACCACATTGGGGCCATCACCGAGAACATTCTTTTCCTGACGCTTTTGTGTTTGATGTCTCTGAAGGAGGGTATTTCCAGTAGGTTTTCTAGGCTCGAAGCGTAGGGCGGGAGTTGGTTTATGGTTGTCTATTCTGTTTGCTAGGTATGCACTTTGAGGTAAGCATTATGTGTGCTAAGCACGTGTTAGGACTTAACACCCTTTAGTAGACATGTCCATAGGCGACAATTTTAATCTCATTTATTTTATATGCTCATGATTTTAAAAAAAATTGTATATTTTTGTAGCATTAAAGATGGCTAAAGTTGTTGGTTTTTTTGAGATATATAATGCCTACATTTTTTCTGGCTGCTCCTCTGTTTTCCTGAAGCAAAGGTGACTTTTCCTTGCTGCATTTTATAGTGACAAGTTGACAGTTTTTTTTCATTTTTATATACTTTTAAATAATAAAATAGTCATTTTAGTTTTGCATCTTTAAAAGACAGCATGATATATCGTAATACCATAGAACTACAGTAGCTGTTGACTGCTCCGTTACGGCAGACATCACCTCGGTGGAATGCCAAGTTTATTGCATTGTCAAAAAGGCAATTCTGAAGTCAAAATGATGGCAGTTTGGGAAGATGCTAAGAGCAGAGGGATGAAACAAAGATATTTTTTCTAACATGCTACAACCTTCTGTTGTTCTGTGTAGCCTGGAGTAGTGATACTCCAAAACTGGAACTGTAGGTGTCATAAAATACCTGCTTTTCCTCGATTTATCACCGGGAACTGACTCATGTCATTCTAATACTTTATTTATTGCTTTCATGATGTCTTATAACATTTTTTTCATATAACACATAAAATAGCATTACTGTCTTTTTTTGTAGTTTGGGGGAATTGCTTTGTGAAACGGGCAAAATGATTTCAAGTCAAGGATAAACTATTCTGACTGGCTCAACCAGCCTTTGCTATTCAACTTCATAAATCAGGAATTGGTTGAGTTGCTTCTGGTCCTATCTAACGTTAATAAATATTGTCACATTCTACCCACATCGAATCAAATCCATGAACTGTGATGGAAAAAAAAATCTAAGACAGTAGCATGGATATGTTCACACGATTATAACATTTCACTGCTACTTTGCAAAATTTAAAATTAGACGATTGTATATCATATTTGAAAGAGTTAGGTCAAAGAACCTTGAATATATTGAGTCAAAAGGTAAGATATGTTGGATCCATTTCTGATGATGTTTCTTTATTTGGAAGGGGAAGAGTTAATATGAATGAACACATTAATCTTCACTCTTCCAAAAAGGATAATAATATTTTATCATAAAACTTGTAAAAGTGATGTAACTTGACAGTTGTGACTATGATGCCTCACCTAATTTGAGGAAAGATTCTTCTGAAATTGAGATCTATGTTGTTTGCAAAGATTAAACCAGAGAGAATTGACCCCAAAGAGTCCACAGAGAAAAGAATCTAAGGAAAACAAAAAAACCCACTGTGGAGTGATGATGAACTTTATTGAAAATGAACCTTATTGAAAATATCAAAGTTCCAAAGGTACAATTAAGCGATCCACATGAAGATAAAATGATCCACATAAAAACCTAAAGGACCTAGTCCGCTGAAAGCGTAGGACCCAACACGGTCTGTGTTTCGACAAGATGGTCTTCTTCAGGGGTCCTTGAAAGTCCTATGGTGGTAGATACGTGGAAAAACTAATATGTGAAGAGTCGTAAGGAGAACACTGCTTGAAACCAAAGGTCCTTTAGGTTTTTATGTGGATCATTTTATCTTCATGTAGATTGCTTAATTGTACCTTTGGAACTTTGATATTTTCAATAAAGTCCATTTCAGGAACTTCGTCACTCCACAGTGTTTGCAAAGATTAGACATATTTTACAGGTAGGTATGCACATAGATGAAGTCAGGATATAAAGAGCATGATTCATTAAATGGCATTCAAAATCAGGGTGAGGAAAAAAAATTGGCGCTGACCATGATTAGGCCCAAATTCTTTAAACAGCACTGTAATTTAGGCAGTGGTAGGCACCCTACTTCCGCCTAACTTATGCTGGATTTTAGAAAACCGCGGTAGAGGTTTCTGCCACGGGCCAGCGAGGTATTTGCTTCGACGCTCATTGAATTTCTGTGAGCATTGAAGCATTTACCTTTGTCGGCTTGCAGTAGAAACCTCTAACGCGGCTTTGTAAAAGGAGCCCTTCATCATTTTAATTGGTGTTAATTGGTACGGTAATTGATTGCAGTAATTAAATGTGATTTAAAATGTAGATGCCTCCAAAAATAGGACACCATAATTGTATCTACAGAGGCACCTAATGGTGAGTAAGGTCAAAGCAGGTGTGGTTTATACCCAAAATGGTCTTAGGAGCTTCTCATCAAACACCACCAGACGACTCGCCAAACCATCAATGATTTGGCAGGTAGTCGCTGGGGGGCTGGGGAGGGGCCAAAGGACAAGGGTTGGGTCCATGGGGGAGCTGATGATTGGGCTGTCTCCTCTGCACCTGAGGGTCTGGGGGGAACTCGCAAATGGATCGATTCCCATGCACACCCTCTGGACCCCACCAGAAACCCCCCCCCTCCCCAGGTGAATCTCAATGAAAAAAAGGTTAATAAATCCCAATCTATAAATAATAAATAAATAATGCATGGTGCCTTAACTATTACTGCACTATTTTTGGAACATCAGCATTATGGCTGTTGAAGTCATGGTAAGGGCCATTTACCTTTATAGCAGTGGTCCCCAACCCTGTCCCGGAGGATCACCATCCAGTCAGGTTTTCAGGATAGCCCTAATGAATAAGCATGGGGCAGATTTGCATGCCTGACAAATCTCGCTCATGCATATTCATTAGGCCTATGCCCAAAACCCGACTGGCTGGTGGTCCTCCAAGACAAGGTTGGGGACCATTGCTTTATAGAATACGCACATCGGGTGCCTTCTGGGTGTCTTTACTGTATAATTCTATAAGGTCCGCCTAAAGTTAGGCACCAATATCAGCACTGAGGGGGGAATTCTATAAGAGGCACCTAAAGTTATGGGCCTAACTACTATTTTCTATAGCGCTGAAAGGCGTACACAGCGCTGTACATTTAACATACAATAGGCAGTCCCTGCTCAGAAGAGCTAACAATCTCATTTGACAGACAAGATATCTCAAGGTTGGGGAGATTCTGGTAGAGGAAATGGGTATAGGCATCTGACAGTGGCGAGTGGGAGTAAAGAGTTGACGGCGGTTTCAAAAAGTAGGCTTTTTAGCTTGGATTTGAACACTGCTAGGGATGGAGTATAACATATTGATTCACGCAGCCTGTTCCAGGCGTACAGTGCGCAAGAAAGAAAGGATGGAGACTGGAACTGGCAGTGGAGGAGAAGGGTGCAGATAAGAGGCGCTTGCCCGATGAACGGAGTTCACGGGGAGGAGCATAAGGGGAGATAAGTGAAGAGAGAGATTGGGGGACTTCAGAGAGAATGCACTTGTACGTCAGCAAGAGGAGTTTGAACTGTATTCGGAAATGGACGGGGAACCAATGAAGTGGCTTGAGGAGCGGGGTGATGTGAGAATAGCGGCTCTCACGGAATATGAGTCGTGCAGCGGCATTTTGAATGGACTGAAGAGGTGAGAGATGGGTGCGCAGGAGGCATGAGAAAAGTACGTCGCAGTAGTCTAAGCCTGAGGTGATGAGAGCATGGATAAGGGTTTTGGTAGTGTGTTCAAAGAGGAGAGGACGGATTTTGGTAATATTATAGAGGAGGAAGCGACAGGTTTTGGCGGTTTGTTTGGATCTGAGCAGAGAAGGAGAGAGAGGAGTCAAAGATCTCCCCCCAAGGTGTTTATTTTCCAGTTAATTATGCATTCTCTGAGGTATAAAAAAATTAGCGTTTTTGTTCTTTATATGTGTCCTTGTAGGATAGGTGAAATCAATTATGCATTTTGGACCGCTTAAAAGTTGCCAGTCAGGATGACAAGAAAAGCCGGGAGAGGGATAAATGAGTATTATGGAAAGTGATGCTTTGCCAATAAATACTTAACACCCCCCTTCCCCTTTTACAAAACCGTAGCGCAGTTTTTAGTGCCGGCTGTGTCGGTAACAGCTCCGACGCTCATAGGAATTCTATGAGCATCAGAGCTGTTATCGCCGTGATTGGCGCTAAAAACTGCGCTACGGTTTTGTAAAAGGGTGGGGTTAATTAATTTTAATTTATTTATTCTTTGCATCAGAATGTGTTGTTCGGACAGTGGCAGCCACGGCGGTAAAAACTCTTGACGATCACAGAATTCCTACGAGCGTCGGAGATTTTACCGCCGTGACCAGCGATACAAAAGCCTTACGTGTCTTCACAAAAGGTGGCGTTTATTAGGTATTTATATGCTGCCTATCAAAGCTATCTAAGCGGTTTACAATCAGATACTCAAGCATTTTCCCTGTCTGTTCCAGTGGGCTCACAATCTATCTAACGTGCCTGGAGCAATGGAAGACTGAGTGCAGGGTTTGAACCCACAACCTCAGGGTTCTAACTACTAGGCCTCTCCTTCTAGGTTTTTCTTCTTTCTATGTTTTCAAGGTTTCAGTATGTTTACAGTACTTTAAGAAAAGCTTACCACGAATGAAGCTATTTTATTTCACAAGCTTTCAACTGAAATTCACACTTTAGTTCATTTGTAGTCATAGGAAGAACTTGGCTGGATTTTGCTGCGGAGATGTTATTCTCAAAATCTATTCAATTTCTATTATGATCCAAATCATCATGGATCTTTTCCTCACCAATTGTCTTTTAGGGGTTCATCACTCATCTGATTTAATTTTGTTTCATCAGTTCGAGAACAGCAGTAGCTATTTCTACATCTTGAAGATTTTATTGGGCAATTCAAAGCCATATATAGGATCTTCATTGTTACAATAGTACAAATTTTTCTGGATCAGCCTGGGAGCATGCCTAGTTTCTAATTTTTCAGCAAAGATCCCAGGAAGAAAGTACTTTAATTCTGATCATCATTTCTCTGTTTCTAGGCTTGCTCTCACCAGAAATCTCATTTACTCTGCATATACCCCCAATTCTGTCATATGTCACCTAAATTTATGTATGTACATCAGTGCAAGAAGGCAATGTACATGCACAACTTAATTGATTAATAGGCCTATTCCAGACTAATAACTGGCAATTAACACCTCAGAATTGACGCTAATTGGAGTTAATTGAAGTAGTCACACTGCCCAAAATGCTATGCGTCAAACTGAGTGTGTGAATCTGGAAAGGGGGCATGGATAGTTGTGGATAGTGGGCATTTTTTTCAGTTATGCACACGTTTTTAGCTTACACGCCGACGTGCGCACACCTTGGTCATAAGCATTGAGGTCAGGTTTTCCTTGGCCTACACGGGTGCGCCTAAAAGTTATGACGCATGACTGGGGCCAAGCATGATTCTACAAGTTGCACAAAACTTTTATAAAATTGTGCTTAGCGCCATTCAGGGTAATTTTATGCCAACTGGTCCAGTTTCAAGGAGGGTCCACACTTGACATCTTCCGTGGATACAAAAAAAGGTGGTCCTAATAAGTTAGTTAGGTGCAATCGACTTGTGCTTGAGTCCTAGCGACGTGATGAATTACAGATCTAAAAAGAGATTGGTTTTGTGCTAGTCCAGTAAGGTCCTCCAAGGGCCCCTAACTCTGGACCTGATTGAGATCATGCCCCCAAACTTTGGATTTCTTCATTAGAGAACCCTGATAAAATTTCAGCAATTTGCGAGATGGTCAAGTAGGGAGTTCTGGACCACTTGACATGGAATGACCCAGCATCAACTTTTTAGGTGTCATATATATAATCAGGTCCATAGTGTATGAAAGTTGTCTCAGTCGTCGGCTGTTACCATATGCATATAGAGGCTTTATGTTTGTTTATGTAAGTGTACATCTACCTGAAAGGAGACCCATACATCTAATATGTATAAAGCAGAAATTTGTTATGCATCACCTTGACTATGGTTTAGCAAGTAAACATACAACCTTTGGTTTTAGAAACGTTCCAACTGGATTCCAGTACATTTTTGAAGGTTTCTTATTATTGTAGATATGCAGAAATGGGACTATAAATATAAAATTTACTTTAAAGCCATTATTGTATCTTGCAAATAATCCTTAATAATTCACTTGATTATAGTTGCTCTGCAGTCACTATGTAACTAGGATATTTAAAGTAACTGAGACATCAGATCTCTATGGCAACCCAGACACCTACTTTGTTTTCCTACAAGTCTGGGAGCAACTCCAAGACAGTGTCACAACTCACTCCAAAATAAAATTTGAAGTTGGACCACTGCACAAGGTGGAATTTTTTTGTATAGAAGATGGTTGTGTGAGCATGGATAACTTTATGTTTGAGAAGTAAGGAATATGAAATAAATGAACAAGTGCGATATGCTGGGAGGAGAGAAGCTGATATGCACGGACGGGGAGAGGGACCTTGGGGTTATAGTGTCTGAAGATCTAAAGGCGAAAAAACAGTGTGACAAGGCAGTGGCTGCTGCCAGAAGGATGCTGGGCTGTATAAAGAGAGGCGTAGCCAGTAGAAGGAAGAAGGTGTTGATGCCCCTGTACAGGTCATTGGTGAGGCCCCACTTGGAGTATTGTGTTCAGTTTTGGAGACCGTATCTGGCGAAAGACGTAAGAAGACTTGAGGCGGTCCAGAGGAGGGTGACGAAAATGATAGGAGGCTTGCGCCAGAAGACGTATGAGGAGAGACTGGAAGCCCTGAATATGTATACCCTAGAGGAAAGAAGAGACAGGGGAGATATGATTCAGACGTTCAAATACTTAAAGGGTATTAACGTAGAACAAAATCTTTTCCAGAGAAAGGAAAATGGTAAAACCAGAGGACATAATTTGAGGTTGAGGGGTGGTAGATTCAGGGGCAATGTTAGGAAATTCTACTTTACGGAGAGGGTAGTGGATGCCTGGAATGCGCTCCCAAGAGAGGTGGTGGAGAGTAAAACTGTGACTGAGTTCAAAGAAGCGTGGGATGAACACAGAAGATTTAGAATCAGAAAATAAGATTAAATATTGAACTAAGGCCAGTACTGGGCAGACTTGCACGGTCCGTGTCTGTGTATGGCCGTTTGGTGGAGGATGGGCAGGGGAGGGCTTCAATGGCTGAGGGTGTAGATGGGCTGGAGTAAGTCTTAACAGAGATTTCGGCAGTTGGAACCCAAGCACAGTACTGGGTAAAGCTAAGAAGAAAAAATTAAAAAAAAAAAAAATTTAAATTGAATCAGGTTGGGCAGACTGGATGGACCATTCGGGTCTTTATCTGCCATCATCTACTATGTTACTATGTAAGTTCTTTGAAATATATTCAAGATAATTACGGAAATGTGCTGCAGTCATAAACAGGAAACCAGGTGAGGAGTGGCCTAGTGGTTTGAGCTGCTGTCTCAGCACCCTGAGGTTTTCAATTCAATCCTAGTCTGCTCCCCATGACCCTTGGGTAAGTCAACCAACTCTCCATTGCCCCGGGTACCACAGATAGATTGCAAGCCTGCTGGGATAGAAAGAGAAAATACTCGAGCGCCTAATTACCATACAAAGTACAGTACTCCCCCGAAATTCGCGGGGGTTCCGTTCCAGGAACCCCTGTGAATTTCGAAAAACCACGAATACGGTTTTTAGGCAGGGGAGACAGGAGAGGGCAGCTGGAGAGGCAGGAAAGAGCAGCCGGATCGCCGGCGAGTGAAGGAAATCGCTCACTGTATGCCTCTTCCTGTACTAAAGTCGGGCCTTACCAATCAGGAGCTGCGTGTCATTTATCATTAAAATCAGCTATGCTGCCAGAGGATTGAAGGGTGGCCAGTTTATTAGAAAGAAATCAAGAGTAATTTGGAGACTTACACACCAATGATTCGGACGCTAGTGCCTGGCAAAATGGTGGAAGCCAAGCTGAAAAACAAAGGGGGTAGTACTGAGACCACAGCAGTCAGCAATTTTTAAAACAGTGTCTACCACAGGTTTAAAAAAATGTGGACATTTAATGGCAGTATCCAGATAGTGGTTGCTGCTGAATATCCAGAACCTGCATATAGTGTCGCTATTCAGATGCTATCCAGATTGTCAATTTATGCACACTGCAACATCCTTGTTCGAGATTCTACGTTAGTTGGATACTTATTGAGCTAGCTATACTGGAAATCGCTACTATTCAAATAAGCGTTGGCTCCTCCCCAGTTTTTTGCACCGTCCACAGTTGAATATTGGGCTGGGACTTAATCAGCTAGCAGGTTCTGCTAACTGGAAAGCTCATTTGAATATTGGCTCCATAATGACTGGCCTTATGGATACACAAGGCTTAATGGTGCAAACTAACCCCCTCTATTACTAAGGTGCACTATGCTTCTTAGCACGCAATAAATGCTAATGCGTGCATGCTATCCTTTGGATGCATTAGCGGTTTATGCACGCGTTGGTTTAGCACGCGTCAAACATGCGCTAAAATGCTTAGCACACCTTAGTAAGAGAGAGCCTAAAACATGATTATGACCACGACCATAATAGCTTTATCAACAAAATATCAGTTCATAGACAACCGCGCGAAAGACAAAGGTGCGCACCGACAACTGAGCGCAAGACGGTGGCGCGCGCTGAAGAAAATTACAGTTTTTAGGGGTTCCGACGGGGGGTTTTGTTGGGGAGCCCCCCCAGTTTACTTAATAGAGATCACGCCGGCGTTGTGGGGGGCTTGGGGGGTTGTAACCCTCCACATTTTACTGTAAACTTAACTTTTTCCCTAAAAACAGGGAAAAAGTGAAGTTTTCAGTAAAATGTGGGGGGTTACAACCCCCCAAACCCCCCACAACGCTCCCACAACGCAGCGCGATCTCTATTAAGTAAAGTGGGGGGGTTCCCCCCCATGCCCCCCCCGTCAGAGCCCTAAAAACAGTAATTTTCTGCGGCGTGCGCCTCCGCACTGCTCTCAATTGTCTGCGCGCGCCTTTGTTCCGGCGCGCTTTTGACCTGACACTCAAAATATCAGATGGGAAATTATTATAATAAGGTGATATTGTATATATATCATCAAAAAAAATAATCACCTTTTCAAATAAACATCTATAAATACATACTCCCGAGTGTTTTTTGTGAATAGCTCAGATCCACAACCAAACCGCCAAGTGATAAAACACAGCGCCGGTTGCCATTGAGACCATCACTGCCATTCACTGTCTCTGACCACCAATTTTCATTTGAGATTCTTCCTAAATCATTAACAAGCATATGATGATAACTTATCTGAAACTTCTTGGTGGTGATGGCTCTTCTAGGCAGTCGCGCCGAACTAACATAAATCATGCTGCAATCCTGATAATAAAATGCTGTCTCAATTTACTCGACCTTGTAGATTGAATGGGGATGCTCCTACTATCTGTGTGTCTGGATTTCATTCCTTCAAAAAGGTTCCACCTATCAAACTCATACTCGGATCTTATTATGTTTATGTCTATTAAAATGTGATATCCCGCAGAAGCTTACAATAGTTCTTTTCCATTGGTAAAATCTATTAAGTCACATAAGATATTCAGTTCTTTATTTATAGTAGCTATCAAGTGACTTCAATTTAGAATTCATTACCATCTCAGATTCATAAGAACATAAGAGTTGCCATACTGGGGACAGACTGAGTGAGAGTCCATCAAGACCACTATCCTGTTTCCAACAGTGGCCAACCCAGGTCACAAGTACCTGGCAAGATCCCAAGGAGGAAAACAGATTTTATGCTGCTTATCCTAGAAATAAGCAGTGGATTTCTCCCAAGTCCATCGTAATAATGGCTTATGGACTTTTGTTTTAGGAAATTATCCAAACCTTTTTAAAATCCTGCTAAGCTAAGAGCTTTCACCACATTCTCTGGCAACGAATTCCAGAGATTAATTACACGTTGAGTGAGCAAATATTTTATCCATTTTGATTTTAAATCTACTACTTAGAAGCTTCATCACATGCTCTCTGGTGCTCAGGAAAAATCAGAAAACATTTTTATTTTCTAAATACTGTATGTATTATTGGCTACTTAGATTATTACTGATCATGATATTATAATTCCTGGAAGGCTTTTGCAGAACAGTTAAGGTTAATACAGAATAGAAACTTGGGCCCTCTTTTACTAAGGTGCGCTAACTGAATAGCGCGCGCTAATCGATTTAGCGCGCAATAAATGCTAACGCGTGCATGTTAGTCTATGGACACGTTAGCATGCTAATTGGTTAGTGCACCTTAGTAAAAGAGAGAGTTGGTGTAATATAACCTAACAGTAGATGAGAAAGAGAAAAAGAAAGATGATAAAGGGGCTGGAACTCCTCTTGTATGAGGAAAGACGAAAGAGGTTAGGGATGTTCAGCTTGGAAAAGAGATGGCTGAGGAGGGATATAATTGAAGTCTACAAAATCCTGAGTGGTGTAGAACGGGTACAAGTGGATCGATTTTTCACTCCGTCAAACATTACAAAGACTAGGGGGACACTCGATGAAGTTACAGGGAAATACTTTTAAAACCAATAGGAGGAAATATTTTTTCACTGAGAATAGTTAAGCTCTGGAACACGTTGCCAGAGGATGTGGTTACAGTGGTTAACGTAGCTGGTTTTAAAAAAAGGTTTGGACAAGTTCCTGGAGAAAAAGTTCATAAACTGCTATTGAGACAGACTTGGGGGAAGCCACCGCTTGCCTTGGGATCTGTAGCATGGAATCTTGCTACTATTTAGGTTTCTGCCAGGTACTTGTGACCTGGATTGGCCTCTGTTGGAAACAGGATACTGGACTAGATGGACCATCAGTCTGACCCAGTATGGCTATTCTTATGTTCTTATGCAACCTTGAACTTTTTGCCACCATGCTAGATATCAAAAAAACCTCTAGTCGCTGCCTAGGGAATGGAGATGGGAGATCTCTTTTGGGGGATAGGGGCCTAGATTTAAAGGAAGCATCTGGATCAGGGAGTGTGCTAAAGGGAGTGGGGAGATCAGGGGTGGGTAGAGTCATTTGTAGTCTACTAGATATTTTTAAATTTGAAATCTTCTGGAGAACAGACTCCCACAATTGGACTTAAATAATATTTCAGCCATATTGGAGGAATCTATTACAGATATGACTCAGAGAATGACACTTCTGGCTTCATTTATTTTCCAACAGGACATTGACTCTTTTATGAAACTTTACTTTCGTGTCTCTAGAGAATTGTTCTACGGTAAAAAGATATGGGTGTTCCTGGATGTAACTAAGGCTACCCAGGAAAAGAGGAAACTTGTCTTAGCAATGCGACAGGATACCAGGGCTTTGGGTGCGTCCTTTTTGCTCGCATATCCCTGTAAATGCATTGTGAAATATGCTCAAGCTAAGTATGTCTTCTTCCAACCAGAGCAGTTAAGATCTTTTTTGGAGCTGAAGAAAATGGCTGCTGTTGTATAGGTGATTAATGGTATTTGGAATGCAGAGTGTTATGTTATGGCCTTTCATGGTACTTTTGATTTTTTTGTAATATGATTGATTAGCTTCTCAATTACTTGCGTAACCCCCCCTCAATAGCTTTTTGTGGTCCAAGAAAGCATACCCGTATTTCCTTTTCTTTTATTATTGTAAAATGTGATATTGAACATTTTGATCAATTATTCCTGCTGTATTTTCCTAAGCAAGATGTATTTTCTTGTAAAGGTATAAAACTAATAAATAATAAATACAAAAAAAAAAAATTTGAAATCTTCCCGGCTGTTATAACACAAATTTATATTTACTACTGGTAAAAATTGTTGTGCCAAAACATGTTACTTTACCACAGCTTAGTAAGTAATGTAATTTGTAATGTAATTTATTTCTTATATACCGCTACATCCGTTAGGTTCTAAGCGGTTTACAGAAAATATACATTAAAATTATAAGTAAGAAAGGTACTTAGAAATTCCCTTACTGTCCCGAAGGCTCACAATCTAATTAAAGTACCTAGAGAGTAATAAAGAAGTGAAAAGTAGAGATAGAGGAAAATAGAAAATAAACATTCTAACAAGACTGTTTTTGAACTATGTACTTTGGAAGGTAGAAGAGAGGAGAGAAAGGAATAGATGCAGAAGGAGGAACCGTTGAACAAAAGAATTCTGGAGAAACTTAAATGATAGAAATAGAACAAAACAAAAACAAGTGGCAAAACAATGAATATCCCTCTTTCAGTTATGTAAAGATAATAGAAGTAGACAAACGTTATTGGAGGGGAAAAGTAAGAGGATTGAAAGATGGTTAAGCTTTGAACAGTGGCTAAAGGGGAGAGTGTGGCGCAGTGGTTAAAGCTACAGCCTCAACACCCTGAGGTTGTGGGTTCAAACCCCCACTGATCCTTGTGACCCTGGGCAAGTCACTTAACCCCTCTACCCCCCCCCCAGGTACATTACATAGATTGAGTTTTCTTTACTGTTGTCCAAGGGGAGCTCAGAATGGTTTATATGAATTTATTCAGGTACTCAAGCATTTTTCCCAATCTGTCCCAGTGGGCTCACAATCTATCTAAATGTACCTGGGGCAATGGGGATTAAGTGACTTGCCCAGGGCCACAAGGAGTAGTGCAGGATTGAAACCCACAACTTCAGCGTGCCGAGGCTGTAGCTCTAACCCACTGCAACACACACTGAGAATTTTGAGGAAATACTGCAGATCTGCTGTGAGTTTCCCTGATAGTACACAGAAGTTCCACTGATGCATGACTTGCCACCAGTCATATACCCTTATAAATGTTTTTAAGACTTTTAATTATTGATGGTTTTTTTTTTTTTAATGCAGAGCAGATGTTTGCACTGCAGTTACCTCTGAGGAAAAATGTAGGTACTGAACTGGGGGATAAACAGCTCTTTCCTTCGTTAGCAATTAACCCCCTTCTTTACAAAGCCGTGCCAGCATTTTTCGCTCCGGCTGCAGCTGTAAGAACTCTGACACTCATAGAATTCCTATGAGCGTCAGGGTTCTTACCATTACGATCGGCGCTATAAAAAAATGCTAGAGCGGCTTTGTTAAAGGAGGGGGCAAATTAATGTATATTTCATTTTTGGAATTTTTATCTAGCTTTTTTTTTAATTTGGAAAAATACCACCTCCTGTGATATATACTATTAAAATTCATGTAAAAGTACATATTTGATCATTAGCAGTTAAGAAAAATCCCCTTTTTTTGTACTAAAGAAATGTACCATAATGCATGGTATAATATAGCTCTGTGGTATTTCGAAAAGGTGCTATAAGATTATGGATTTATTTTCTCAAATAGAAACTAATTTCCTTTTCAGATTCAGCTTCCTGCAATTTATTGTACAAAGGTGGTATCTTTATATCCACTTGCATAGCAGATAAGTATCTAATCTAATCCTTAGGTTTGTATACCGCATCATCTCCACGTTCGTAGAGCTCGACGCGGTTTACAGTAGGAGAAATAGGAAGGAACTACAACAGAGGGTTAGAGGTAGAAGTGTGAAGAAAATTTAGAGGACTTGGGATGCCAAGATAGAAGAGTTTCCTTGATTCCTAAGTTGGAGGGAGACTTACATTTTTTGAGAAAAGCCAGGTTTTCAGATGTTTGCGGAAAACTTGGAGAGAGCTCAAGTTCCGAAGAGGGGAGGTAAGTATGATTTTAGATCCATGAAACCGAGCTATGTGAATGTCATTCTCTATTTTCAACCAACAAAAAGAATCCCCTTCCTTCTGCACCACTGAAAGAAAATCGTAAGATGCAATGATTCAGAGTGACAACTCTAATTAAAGGATCTATATAGCACATCTGTCTGTCTCTCCATACTTACCTGGCTCCTGCTTTTCCTCAACCGTCAATATATAGCAAAACAAAACCTTCTGACCTTGCCATTAACAGAAGTCTAGCAGGAATGTTTGACAGATGAAACAAAGCTATCATCTGTTGGACCTTTGAACATCGAAATTCTATCAAATGATGTGATCCAGAAAAATTCTGTTCCGTAAAGTCAAAAAGAAGCTAGTAATTATACTGCTGAATGTACCATACAGAATTTCCTTGCTGATGACGTAGATAGGAAGATTTCCTCTCGTTTTATGAGTCTACTTGGCTGCTTTAAATATCAAAATATTGAAATAGTTTATCATGGAGATTATTTTGTGAATTTTTGAGATATTAATTTTCTGGACACTGTTTTGGTTTTTAATTTATGGATACAAAGGGGTTTTCAGTGTTTCTCCTCATTTTTTTTTTTAAATTGTTTTTGTGGATCACAAAGATTTTTCAGTGCAACATTTGCCATCTATGTCGAAGACTTAAGTACAACAAGCAATTTCTTACTGAATGATGGTCTAGCAACTATACAATGATTAGAAAGATAACCATCAATTCAATACCTTTCCTGAACTCAGTTTAAGGGTTACATAACGTATGGAGAAATATATATGTATTTACTTTAGCATTTTTTTTTTTATTACTAATGGATTGAATAGCTGAGGTCATCAAATGGGCTCCTGAACATGTCATGCTGAGAAACTATTACAGCTTAAAAGCCAAATTCACAAATTTTAGTTTGCTGTTTTGGAACAATGAGAAGAAAATTGTTCCTTCACTTTAAAATGTATTGGAATGTCAATGAACTTATGTAGTAGGTAAGAGCAAACTGCAGTACATAAATATACCATCAATGCAATTACAAGACATATTGTATATACACATGATTTTTTTCTCTAAAATGCTCCAGATCTTACCATCTCTATCTGTTGTGTGTTTCCTCCAGACTACACACAGCGGTACAAGCAGGATGCATGAACATGGAATGCTGCCAGGTTTAGGCAGGTGTGGGGTTAAGTTGGGAGAGAAGGGAGGACAAGTGCTGGGGTCATGTTGGATAGAGGACAGCACTAAAAGTAGGCACTTGGAATCAAAAAACTACAAATCAATCAGATCTTCAATTTATAACATTATATCATGCTTCCAAAAAACATTTTATAATAACACACGTGGGGAATCTCAGAACTAGAGAATGACACGGTGACAAAATTCATCACCGTTCCCTTCCCCGCGGATAACAGCGGGAAATAATCCCATGTCATTTTCTAGTGTCTATTTCAACCTCAGTCCTTCTACACCAGCATTCTTCAAAGCAAAGCTTGCGGATCAGTGGCTGTGCTTATGTGAGCCAAGGATAATGAAGCCATTGTGATATCACTGATGTGATTGGTTCTTAGGCACTGGTGGAATGAGGCATTATGACATCATAATATCTGCTCTGGATACCAGAGATTGTCATTCTGTAGTGTCTGTTTCAGCCTCAGTCCTTCTACACCAGCATTCTTCAAAGCAAATCTTGCGGGTCAGTGGTTGTGGCCATTCATACTCTGATTCTTATGTGAGCCAAGGATAATGAAGCCATTGTGACATCACTGATGTGATTGGTTCTTAGGCACTGGTGGAATGAGGCATTATGACATCACAATATCTGCTCTGGATACCAGAGACTGTCATTCTCAACCTCGGTCCTTCTACACCAGCATTCTACAAAGCAAAGCTTGCGGGTCAGTGGTTGTGGCCATTCATACTCTGATTGTTCCCTCTCTCCTTAAAGAATGACATGAAGAAGGTTTCCCGCGGGGATGGGAACGGTGATGAATTTTGTCACCGTGTCATTCTCTACTCAGAACGCTACCCTGTCTGATACAGTACAGTGTGACAGCACTCTTCACTGGCTCACCCAAACGTGCATTTACTATCTACTCAATATTTTTTAATCAGTATTTTTTAATCTTTTTTTGGTCTTTTTATGCTTTTTGTACTTTTTAGCTATTTATTTCATTTCATTTGAACTGGCAATGTAATACATTAATTATATTATAATTGCTTGACCAACACTTCTTCTAATTCTTTCGAAATTCATTTCAATTCATCTAGTTCCCATTAAAGTCTACGAAACTTAGCTTATCAAATGTCGCTGTTACACTGTCCCCCACCAACGTGTTTCGCATTTTCAGGACGGGGAAAGTGCCATTACATTCTTGCCCCTCGTTCGTTAATGAAACGGTGGGGTACAGTGTAACAGCGACATTTGATAAGCTAAGTTGCAGGATGGCAAAGAGAGGAAAGGAAAATTGGAGCCAAGCCAGTTCGAGGTTAAAGCAGATGCAGGAGAATTTAAACAAAACTCTCGCCTCTATCGGTAACCAGCGCAATTGACGATAATAAGGACGGACATGATCAAATCTTTTTAAGCCGAATCATATTAAAAGCAGCTTTTGCAACAGCATCAAAACTATATTTACTTAAGCGTAGTACATATACTTGCAATTTAATCATCTGGGACATAACAAACTTGTCTTTTTTTTTCTTTTTTTTTGCGATACTACTGTAAAAATCAGTTTCTCGTTCTTAAATTTACAAAGAAAATGTCTTGGCAAGTCTAATGTATTGTTATAAATAAAACCTACTCGACATAATTTCCCTGGTACATTGAGTATTATCAAATTAAAAAATAAATAGAAGTGGTTGGAACAAAGCTTAAGAAGCATTTATACTTCATTGCAGAATAATCTACAGACTGTTTTAGTTTCAAGTTTCAGGTTTAGTAAAAATTTGTATACCGCCTATCAGTCTTCTAAGCGGTTTGTACATAATAAAAATAGTAAAATAGGGTAACATACATTAAAAACATATAGGACCTACTGGAACGATAGGATTAAGGTAATGAAGTACATTATAAAATAGGAAAGAGCCATATAGGGGAAATACAAAAGGAAGGGGGATAAGAACATAAGAAACGGCCTCACCGGATCAGACCCTTGGTCCATCTAGTCTGGCGACCCGCACACGCGGAGGCCAAGCTAGGTGCTCCCTGTTGGAGACCCTGATTTCCCGTATCCCTCGTGTGATTTGCAAGAAAGTGTACATCCAACTTGCGCTTGAATCCCAGAACGGTAGTCTCCGCCACAACCTCCTCCGGGAGAACATTCCAAGCGTCCACCACTCTCTGTGCGAAATAGAACTTCCTGACATTTGTCCTGGACCTGCTGCCCCTCAGTTTCAGTCTATGACCTTTTGTCCGTGTCACATCTGAAAAAGTGAACAATGATGTTTCTTGGTCTATTTTGTCAAATCCTTTTAATATTTTAAAAGTCTCTATCATATCCCCTCGCAGTCTCCTCTTTTCAAGGGTGAACAGTCCTGTTTTCCGAGGCGTTCTTTGTAGCTCAATTTTTCCATACCTTTGACTAGTTTCGTGGCTCGCCTCTGCACCTTCTCCAGCAGGGCTATATTTTTCTTAAGGTATGGAGACCAGTGTTGGACACAGTATTCCAAGTGTGGTCTGACCATTGCTCTATAAAGCAGCATTATGACGTCCTCCGATCTACTCGTGATGCCCTTCTTTATCATGCCCAACATCCTATTTGCTTTCTTTGCCGCCGCCGCGCATTAAGCCGATGCAGAAATGAAGATAACCAAAGCATAAATGAAGATAACGTTTCATGAGGGAAGTGCGTTAGAGGTTGAACGCATCTTTCAAAAGAAACGTTTTTCGTTTTCCTTTGAAACGATCTAGCATGGGTTCATCCCGTAGTTCCGGGGGTAATGAGTTCCAAAGAGGTGGGGCTGTGACGGAGATGTTTGTTGTTCGTGTAGTGGAGAGATGGAACCGTTAAGAGATTTTGTGATTGTGATCTCGGTGCTCGGGCTGAGGTGTAGGGAATTAGGAAATCGTTTAAGGATTCTGGCTGGTTGTTGTGGAGTTTTTTTTAATGTTAAAAGTATGATTTTACAGGTTATTCTGTGTGGAATAGGGAGCCAGTGAGCTTTTATCAGAAGAGGTGTGACATGGTCCAATTTTTTCGCATTTCCAATAAGTTTGATTGCCGTGTTTTGTATAACTTGGAAGCGTCTGATTTCTGTCTGTGTGATGCCTTTATATAGTGAGTTGCAGTAATCTAAACATGAGATCACAAAGGAATGTACAGTGGTACCTCGGTTTACGAGTGCACCGGTTTGCGAGTGTTTTGCAAGACGAGCAAAACATTCGCAAAATCGGCGCCTCGGAAACCGAGCGCGCCTCGATTTGCGAGCGTCCCCCCCCCGTGATCTGGCACCCCCCCGCCGCCATTGGGCCCCCCCACCCCCCGCCACCATCGGGCACCCCCCCGCCGCGACCTGAGGTCCCCTCAACCCACCCAAACCCTCTTCTTACTTTGGTGTAGCCTCCGCACCGGCACCGGCACCAGCATGTCCTGTGCGTTGGTGCTGGTGCCCGAAGATCTGCCTCCTGTTCTGGGCCTTGAGCATGTGCGCATGCTCAAGGCCTGAGAGTTCACGTTCAATGCCTGGCTTTTCTCAAAAAATGTAAGTCTCCCTCCAACTTAGGAAACTCTTATATCTTGGCATCCCAAGTCCTCTAAATTTTCTTCACACTTCTACCTCTAACCCTCTGTTGTAGTTCCTTCCTATTTCTTCTACTGTAAACCGCGCCGAGCTCTACGAATGTGGAGATGATGCGGTATACAAACCTAAGGATTAGATTAGATTAGATTAGAAGTTGTTTGCAGATGTCAACAACGTGCTCTTTGCAACCTTGTTGGCTTTCTCGCTGACGTCACTTCTGGGTGCCGCGCTTAGGAAATGGCATCAGAGGGAAAGTCGATGGAGTCGTGAGGAGAACGTTGCTGACCGCCGCGAGCAACTTCAACTAGAAGTATGGGGACGGTATAGGGGAGGAGAACGCACCAGAGGTGGGATCAGGGAAATAGCTTGGGTGGAGGCGAGGGGAGGGGCGCCATTGCCCTGGGCGCCTCTCACCCTTGCTACGGAACTGCGCTTATGCATGATTGACAAACCTTCCACCCAATATAGGCACCATTTGCAGAATCTGGCTCTTAATCTAAAAGTCTGTACGGGTTTTGTTTTTTTTTTGACCTTGCAGATAAATTGAGTTTACATTACATTACATTAGTGATTTCTATTCCGCCTGTGCCTTGCGGTTCTAGGCGGATTATGAATTAGAAGAGATCTGGACATTACCGAGAGAATTACATTACATAACATTGATTCATGTACTTAACATTGATTCATGTACTATACATGGTGTGGTAGAGGATTATAAATTATAGGATATCTGGAATTTTCCGAAAGAATTTAAAGTAGAGAATCAAGTAATAACAGGGTTCAGTGGAGAATATCAGTAAATACTGGTTACAGAAAAAAAAGTTATCTAACAATGAAGGAGGAAGTTTGTTGGTAACTGAAGGTAGATGCTTATTTAGGAATCAGAATATTTTTGGGAGGTAAGGTTCTAGGAGTTGACTAATGTGTTAGAGGGTGAGCTAGTGCGGAGGGGGGAGGAGATTAGTTAGTGGTGACATGTTTTTTAAATAGAAATGTTTTGATTTCTTTTCGAAACGCTTTGATGTCTGTTGTTTTGATCATCAGTTTGGTGATGGTGGGGTCAATTTTCGCTGCCTGTGTCGCTAGAAGGCTGTCGTATAGTTTCTTACGTTGGGTACCATTGTGAGGGGGGAAGGTGAATAGATTTTGAGTTCTCCTTGATCTGGGTGAGTGGTAGCGGTATAGGCGGTTGTTTAGGTAACAGGGGGCAGTACCGTGGGTTACTTTAAATAGTAGACAATAGAACTTGAATTGAATTCTTGCTTTTATCGGAAGCCAGTGAGAGTCTACATAGGCGGGGGTGATGTGGTCAAATTTGCTGAGACAGTAGATGAGTCTGATGGCTGTGTTCTGGACGGTCTGTAGTTGTTTTATCATGTTGTTTGGGCATGGTAGGTAAGTTTGGGCATGGTAGGTTCCCCTGCGAATTCACGGTTTGCGAATCGCGGACTCACTCATTTGCGATCTGCTATGAACGCCTCTTCCTGTAGTAAAGTCGGGCTACACCAATTAGGAGCTGCGTGTCAAAGCAGCTCCTGATTGGTGTAGCCCGACTTTACTACAGGAAGAGGCGGTCGGAGCCGACCGCGAGTGATTTTTTTTCCACCCGCCAGTGCTCCAGTTGCCCTCTCCTCCCTCCCCTGCCTTTTTGACAGGCGAAGAAACCGCATTTGCTGTTTTTCAAAATTCACGGGGGGTCCTGGAAAGGAACTCCCGTGAATTTCGGGGGAGTACAGTACTCACAAGTTTTGTCATTGAAATTCCACTTTGCAGGATGGCAAGTTAAATAAGGTTGGAAATGTTTCATCTGAAAAAAAAATGAAAGAGAGAACATTCTTAAATGTTAGAATATTAATCTAACCTAACCTTGCCTTCACTTCTGCAATCAACCGGGACCAAAATTAATCCATTTTAATTTCGACAAAAATATTCTGGCTGGACAGCGAACCGGCTTTTGAAAAGAAAGGGCTGTTTTATGTGGGCCAGATGGTTTATCTAATGAAAAAGTTCTTTGATTGGAGAAACAGCAGTAGGCTTACAATCACAGTGGGAGGCAAAATAGTCATGCAATTTAAGTGGATTTTCAAGATAAAGAAGCGTGAATTAGGAACAGCATAGTACAGCTCTGTAGAAAATCAGAAAACACTTGATTTCATCTACCATTAAAATCACTAATGCAATTTTGTCACTCTGGTGTTGACTTATATAATATTGCCTTTGCTAAGCATGTCTCTAATGTCCCATTTGCCTGAATGTAAATTTTGAGCACAATGTGAAAGTTACTTATAAAATGGAAACATTGCCAATTTTTTTTATTTTAGTATTTATATACCACTTATAGCCTAAGGGGCTCATAATCGAAACAGAAATACGTCTAAAAATAGGCCTAAATCGGCACTTTATGGTTATAGAAACATTGTAACATGATGGCAGATAAAGGCCAAATGGCCCATCCAGAGCATCCACTATCTCCTCCTCTCTCTATTGGCTAAGGCTCTTAACATTTGCATCTCCTCTTCCTATAGGCTAAGTCTCTTTACACCTGCATTGTGAGGTCATAGAACTTTATGGTTATAGAAACATTGTGACATGATGGCAGATAAAGGCCAAATGGCCCATCCAGCCTACCTATCCGCAGTAACCTTTTTTTTTTTTTTTTTTTTGACATGATTGTACCTATCTCACTGATTGTACCATTCTTCGCCGATTGTACTACTGTTTTCTGTTTGTACCATTTTTTTTTTCTCTGCCACCTATTTTCTCTGATTGAACCTTTGTACCATTTTCGCTGATTGTCCAGCCCTTCTTCATTGTAAACTGCCTCGAACTACTATGGCTTTGGCGGTATATAAGAAATAAAATTACTATTATTATTACACCACTGTTTGCGGGACTTGCATATTTCCTACAATTCCGACTCTGTGAATCACACAGAAAAAGAAATCAGCCACCAGCAGAAAAGGCAGCTACTTGAGATGCAGGCCAAATGGAGACTCTGCATATGCAAACTCCTCTCTTAATGTTCCTAGTCTCCACCCTTGATGCCACCTCTTAGACATCCCCTCATTCCTAGCTGCAGCTACCCTGCCCCCTCTATACCCTCCCCTACCTCCCATTTTCTTATTCCTGTTCTAACCTGTTTAGACCTTCCTTTGATCCAGTCCTTGCTTCCTTAACTGCCTCCCTTCCCCCTCCCTCCCTCCGAAACAGGGTTACCAGGCTTCTGGATTTTCCCAGACATGTCCCCCTTTTCGAGGACATGCCTGGGGGTCCGGAGGGCTTTTCCAAACCTGGCACTTTGTCCAGGTTTTGAAAAGCTTCCTCCACATCACGTCAGGCAGCAGGGGGCAGGGCTAGGGTGGGATTGGGGGCAGGACTGGGGCATAACGGGGCAGGGATTTGTGGAACTGGGCAAGCCTGGGGGCGGGTCTAGGGGGGGGTCCAAATTTTACTAATGTAAAATCTGGCAACCCTACCCCAAAACCCTTTCTCCAGATAAGTGCCAGACCACCGCCCGTTTGTGCTTCAGACTAGAGAATGACACGGTGACAAAATTCATCACCGTTCCCGTCGCCGCGGATAGCCGTGGGAAATAATCCCTTGTCATTTTCTAGTGTCTATCTCAACCTCAGTCCTTCTACACCGGCATTCTTCAAAGCAAAGCTTGAGGGTCAGTGGTTGTGGCCATTCATACTCTGTTTCTTCCCTCTCTCCTTAAAGAATGACATGAAGATGGTTTCCCGCGGTTATCCGCGGGGACGGGGACGGTGATGAATTTTGTCACCGTGTCATTCTCTACTTCTGACTTCCCTGTGCGGCAAGGTCAGTTTCTTAAAGCAGAGATGGCAAAGAACAGAGGAATGGTGGCGAGTCATCAATGTAAATCTTTATTACATGACATGACTGTGTTTCAGCACAAAGTCTGCATCAGCCTGTTGGCTATCTGAGAGCAAAGAACAGCTCTCCCACACCAGAGCTTCTTGATCATATTCCAATACAGCTCCCACCAGGAAATAAACACTTGATGACTATGAGGTGCCGACAGAATTGATCTCAGGAACAAAGTGAAAATAAACTCAAGTTGTATTGGAATTTGTTTATATACTATCTTATTATATCAGAAAACTCTAGGGAGACTTCTTATCGGCTCCAAGTTATTCAAAATAATTTTTCATGACCTTGAATGTTGTGAGAGGCTTTTTGATGTTATTACATTATTTTAGAAGAATCAGCCTTCTCTTCACATTGGAACAGGGAATTATTCCCGAAAGATTTTGAGAAAACCTCAAAGTTGTTTAAAAGCGCCAACTACTTTCCATTTCTTATTATGAACATAAGAATTGCCGCTGCTGAGTTAGACCAGTCCATCATCCCCAGCAGTCCTCTCACACGGCAGCTCTCTGGTCAAAGACCAGGGCCCTAACTGAGACTAGCCCTACCTGCGTATGTTCTGGTTCCAGCAGGAACTTGTCTAACCTTGTCTTGAATCCCTGGAGGGTGTTTCCCCCTATGACAGACTCCGGAAGAGCGTTCCAGTTTTCTACCACTCTCTGGGTGAAGAACTTCTTTACATTCGTACGGAATCTATCCCCTTTCAATTTTAGAGAGTGTCCTCTCGTTCTCCCTACCTTGGAGAGGGTGAACAACCTGTCCTTATCTACTAAGTCTATCTCCTTCAGTACCTTGAATGTTTCGATCATGTCCCCTCTCAATCTCCTCTATTCATAATAGTATGTCATGCTCTCTGACTGAGATCAGAATGTTCCACCAGAATTTATAGTAAAGGAATCACACAAGTCGACTATAAGCTCTTCACACTGAAGACGAAACAGATGGGTTGCTGAGCAGAAAGATTCTATTTGCAAACATTTATATTCAGTGATAAGCTATTATGAAGAAAAGTAGTCACACATATGGCAGCATTCAAGATAAACTGATTTGTGTTCAAGTTCTTTTCTGTTTTTTTGTTTTTTTTTCAGGTGGGGCACAGAAATCTCTCTGTAAATTACGGCAAAGGAAGAAAAGGTATTTGAAAAATACATGAGTTAAAAAGGGCCTGATTCTCGGCACCGTTGTCAATCAACTGTTAAGCGCAGTTTATAGAATCTGTCCTGGCAGTGACTAGGCATGCATAGGTAGGGCTACCAGATTTCATTTGAATAAAATCCAGACCATAGCCCCGCCCCCCAGGCCCACCCATATCACGCCCCATACTCGCCCCCATCCCTGTCCCCTCAAGTATACGAGGTTGGTTTGAAAAGTTTAGCAAAAAAGCAAGTTTAATAAAGTAGTATCCATTGAAAGTTCACTCAGTCCGGTGAATTTCCAGGTGGTTTTTTTTTCATATCATAGGAAAAATAGCTTACAAAAAACATGGAATCTCGCTGGACTGAGTGAACTTGTCAAACCACCCTCATAAGTCAGCATCCCTTGATAATATAACCTGAGACTACCTCACCTGAGACCAGCTCCAAGATTCTGAGTCAGAGGGACACAAAGGTAACCTATAACCCCTCCCCCCCCTTTTTTTTACTAAGCCACGGTAGAGGTTTCTACCGCAGCCCGAAGGGCTAAATGCTCCGATGCTGCTCCGAAGTTCATAGAATTTCTATGAGCATCAGAGCATTTAGTGCTCCGGGCTGCGTTAGAAACCTCTACTGCGGCTTAGCAAAAACAAGGCCTAAAATACTTATGTAGCCAAGAAACCTTATTAAAACACTGATATAGCCATGCACTTAAAAAAAATTTCCCTCAAAGGGAAACTGTTCTTGCAAAGTAAATACAGACTACTGAATAAACATTACAACTGATGCAATGTCACTTTTCTGTTACCAGAGAAAGCGCAGCCAGTTCCTTAAAGCTCATTAAACTGGTATCAAAAATGGAAAGAAAATAACAAAATCATCCAAAGAGTGGTTCTACACAAAGTTTTTTTCCCTGATCTCTCTCTCTCTCTTTCAATAACTACAGAAAAGCAGTATTTCAGCTCCATAACCCTTTACCCTCTGCTTTTACTGCCTGAAACTAGAAGGGTGACACCAAGCTGACGACCTTGGAACTATTCACGTAGCCATAACAGGGAATAAGAAACCCAACAAAAAAATGTTTCATGAAGAATCAATGCATCCTTCCGCCTAGGATACACTTCCAGCCAAGAGCTTGTATAGATATGTGCGACGCACAAATGGAAGAAATAAATGGAAGAGGGTAGGGTAGAGGTGATGCCACCTGTGAGCGACCCCGTGGCCAGCAGCATACAAGATTTTAAGAAAAAATGGGATGCCCACGTCGGATCTCTACGAGGGTAGTGTAGAGGCGATGCCACCTGTGAGTGACCCCTTGGAGAGTAGTTTGGGGTGGGTTCATAGAGTGGGCAGACTTGATGGGCTATGGCCCTTTTCTGCCGTCATCTTTCTATGTTTCTAAAATATCTCCTAAGCCTTAATAGGGGATGGATCCCAGGAGACATCATTAATATTTTGACTATCCATCTGTCTCAAGGTGACAGAGCTGCTTAAAGCACTTAGCTGAATAATGATTAGCAATGCAAATGGGGAAAAACCCCCAACAACATGCCTATATTCAAATAGGAGAAAGCAAAGAAACTGATTAAATCATCAAAATAGGGTAATTCTATAAACCTATAAATAGGCACCTAGGTAGGATTGCTAGATGTCCGGATTTACCTAGACATGTCCATCTCCTTTGTCCGCACTTTGTCCGGGTTTTGAAAAGCTTCCAACAAATCGCCATCAGGTAAGATGGCATCCACGCATGTGCGAGTGCCCTCCCGTCCGATGAGAGCAGGAAGCGGAGGGTAAGGCTAGGGTGGGACTGGGGCATAATGGGTCGGTTCTAGGGGATCTGGATTTTCCGTTTGGAAAATCTGGTAACCCTAAGCCTAGGGGCATCTGGTAGGAGCCATTCCATTAAAGGAACCTACTTATTTTAGCATAATCATGAGAATACATCATGCACGAGCACCTACGATAGCTATAAGGGTGACACATATGTGTGGATGTTCTGTTATGCATGCAACTTACGTTATGTGTTTAAATCTCTCCCAATTTCCCTCTAAACCAATGTTCTTCAAACTTTTGACACCTATGGACTTGCGGAAATAAAATAATTATTTTGTGGACCGGCACCGGTCCGTGGACTGGCAGTTGAACAACACTGAGCTAAGTTGTGCCATCTCCACCTCAGACCCTGTCCCCATAATAATTGTAACACCATTTTTTCCATTCATTTTTCATATATACGCACAATATAATCTTATTAACAACACATAATGGTTAATTACAAAATTAAAATACACAAAACACAAAGCTTTTCAACATTCATTCCTACCAGAAAACAGATAACCCCATGCAAATGCAGGAGCAAAAACTAAAAGTACTAATATTCACAAACAAACCCTAAGATGCAAGACTCTGCAAGCAGTACAACCCCAGAGGAAAAGAGACAAATGCATTTCTTCCTGAACAGATAGCAGATGTAAATCAATCACTAAATAAAAAAATAAAAGCATTCCCCCTACCGTTGTTGTCTCTCTCCCTCCATGCTGTGCCTTGCATTCTGGCCTGCCCCCCCCGGTGTTATCTTCAGGCCGGTCCACGGTGTGATCAACGCGGCGTCTTCGGGCCAGCACCCTGAGTGCTGCATTGTACAAAGCTGTGGGCAGCGGATCCTCGCGCGCATCCCACGCCTCATCTGGAAGCCTTCCCTCTGACATTGCAACGTCAGAGAGAAGGCTTCCGGTTCAGGCGCAGAACGCGCGTATAGGAGCCTTTTCCCAAGGCGTTGTGCACTGAAGCACTCAGGGAGCTGGCCCGAAGACGCCAAATTGATCACACTGTGGACCGGTGGCTGAAGAAAACTGTCTTCTGCCCTGAGGATCGGCAGAAAATTTTTGCAGACCGGAACCAGTCCATGGACCGGCGATTGAAGAACACTGCTCTAAATCATGTTCTGTGAAAGATATGCATGTATGTACAGACTGAAGCTGAGGGGGGACAGGTCCAGGATGAATATCAGGAAGTTCTGTTTCACGCAGCGAGTGGTGGACACCTGGAATGCTCTCCCAGAGGAAGTAATTGCAGAATCCACCATTCTAGGATTTAAGGGTAAACTAAATGCACATCTCCTTAAGAGTGGCATAGAGTGATACAGGTAAGGGTAAATTAGATGCACATCTCTCTTGAGAAGCATACAGTGATATGGGCACTAAAACTATGCCAGGGTACACTTGGCGGGGCCTCCGCATATGCGGATCACTGGACTTGATGGACCCAGGGTCTGATCCGGAGATGGCAATTCTTATGTTCTTATGTACAGTATATCAAAAAAATCAACAAAACCCATCCATAAATTAAAAATTACAGAAAAGGACTAGAACAATCAAGTGGAGATCACTATTTTGGAGGAACTTTATAAACGTAAGTACAATATTTTAATTCTGCAAGGACTATTTGAAATATTTGTACAGTTTGATTTACGGATTTGTGGAGTTTTTCTGACCCATGATGTGTCTTAACTCTTCACCTTCTTGTTTCTGAAGAGGGTTGGCAGAGCTGTTTGTCATTAGCCATTCTGCAAAATAGGCAACACTGAGGCCTTTTCTCCTCTTGGTTGTTTAGTTCATTTACAGATGAGTTTTGTTGATTTTTTTTTTTTTTTAATCTTTATTGATTTTCAAAACTTATACAAAATGCAACAAATATACAATCAACAATATCAAGTAATAGCACTTATATTCTTGCAAACAATGCACAGATGCCCTCTTAATCAACACAATTTTGGAGGAAGCTTTTCAAAACTCGGAGAAAGTGCCGGGTTTTGAAAAGCCGTCTGGACCCCTGGACATGTCCTCAAAAGGAGGACATATCCGGGAAGATCCAGAGGTCTCGTAACCCTAACTACACCATCTCCATTGGTCTCTTTTTTTTTTTCTATTTTATGATTATTTCACTTTACTATATTTTTATCTCATGTCACAGTTTGTAACTTTATACTGGTAAAGATTTCAAGATGCTACAACTTAAATTTCGGTGGGGACTTCTTACGACATGTTTTGCCAATGAGCTGTTTTGAGGATCCGTCCCCTGCAACAGAACAGATCGAAGATTGTGGGAAAATGGCATTAAACATTTATATTAGCCTCAAAAATATAAGTATGGTTAGTAAAGTTCTTGCCTTTACTAACCATACGCTCCTAAGACTGCATAGCTCTAAAGCAGTGGTCTCAAACTCAAACCCTTTGCAGGGCCACATTTTGGCTTTGTAGATACTTGGAGGGCCGCAGAAAAAATAGTTAATGTCTTATTAAAGAAATGACAATTTTGCATAAGGTAAAACTCTTTTATAGTTTATAAATCTTTACCACCCCCTCCCCCCGAAGTCCTGCATGTTCCCCCTTCTTTGCAGCGTCCTCCAGCTTCCCCCCTGACCTCCCAGTCTTAGTTTCAGCTAATTACCGCAGCCTACAGAGAGGATCACCGGTGCTGTAGCGTTCCTTGCAGGCGGCCTCCACAACACGTTCCTTCTGCCGTAGTCCCGCCCCTCCTCTGACATCAGAGGCAGGATCGCAGCAGAGGAAACGTACTGCTGAGGATGACGGCTGCCTGAAAGGATCGCTACAGCCCCGGCAATCCTCTCTGCAGGTAGCGGTAATTATCTGAAGGTAAGAGCAGGAGGCCAGGGGGGAAGCTGGAGGATGCAAAGAGTGGGCAGCACTAGTACAGACCTTGGGCCGCAAAATAGCGCCGCGAGTTTGAGACCACTGCTCTAAAGTCAAAAGATGGTGGCGGCATATTTTTTTTTTTTCATGAATTTAAAAGGATTCATCACCTGACCCTATGCCACCAATCAAAGCTCGGAACCTCTGACCATTTAAATTAGTGATTGCCCATTCTATCTCTTGATTTAGTCTGTTTGGCTGAACTGAATTTAGATGAAAGATCCAATTTTGCTCCCTGTAATTTACCATATGGTTGTAGGCACCACCCTACTGAAATCTTTTCCATAACACGCCATTTTTGGTCTTGCAGAGAGTGATTTCTATCCAACCAATGTTGGAGCTTTTGTAGTATAGCATGTAGGTGTTCTATGTGGATCTGCAAGAGTCATGGGAGGGACACAGGTGAGCCAGGGACATGCCCTTAAAATGTGTGCCGTATTATAGAATTCAGGGGATCCGCTCCCAGCATTCAGGCCAGGATTTACACCAAGTTATAGCTGTTGTATGAATCCCGGTGCTATGGCATTTTATTTATCATCTAAATGTACTGACCACCTCTGCCATGTATTCCTCAGGTTACATACTAGTTCTTCATTTTGTCCCTAAACCACTGATTTTAGTTCAACCATGCTCAATCTCCTTTATCTCTTGAGCAAATAGAATTGGTTTTTTTTGCTTAAGACAAAAACACCCCATATTATCAGAGGTCATAATGTTAAAATGGCTGAATGCAGGCAAGACCAAAATCAATTCAAGATGTTCCTAGCAAATCACACTCCAGTATCCTGATTATCTTCCTCATTCTTTCTAAAAATAACATAAGAATTGCTACACTGGGTCAGACCAAAGGTCCGTGAAGCCCAGTATCCTGCTTCCAACAATGGGCAAGCCAAGTCGCACGTTCCTGGCAGAATCTCAAGAAGTGGCAAGATTCAACGCTACCGATGCCCAGGGTTAAGCAGTAGCTTTTCCAGGATCTACCTTAATAACAGGCTATTTATTTTACCTCCAGGAACTCATCCAAAACTTTTTTTTTAATACCCAGCTATACTAACAGCATCTACCACATCTTTCAGCAACGAGTTCTGGAGCTTAATTATGTGTTGAGTGGAAAATAAATTTTCCCATCTGTTTTAAAGCATTACTATATAACTTCATGGCATTTACCTGTTCCATTCCGTTCAGAAGTTTGTAGAGCTCGATCACATCTATTCTTAGCAGTCTCTTCTCCAAGCTGAAGAGCTCGATCCTCTTTAGTCTTTCCATATGTGAAAGGAGTTTGATCGTCTTAATCATTTCGGTCACCTTTCTTTGTATCAATTCTAATTCTGCTATATATTTTTTTGAGATGCAGTAATAATAATACCAACTTTATTTTTATACATCTCAGTACCTTAACAGTTCAAAGCGGTTAACAGCAAAAAGAAACTGCGAAGTTGCATCATAGTTTGGTAGATACATCATCAAAGCAACAAAACAAGGAGAAAAAGGAGGTCCCAACCTATACTTGCAGTAAAAAACCAAACGAGAGCAAACAAAACAAAATTGCAGATCTGTACAAGACGTAGGCAAAATTTATTGTGACAAAATAATTATATGCAAACCCTTTTACCAATCAAGGGACCCGACACGGTCCGTGTTTCAGACAAACCTTCGTCAGGGGTCCATGGTAAAAAAGGATAACAAAAAAAGTCACAAAAAATTGTAGAGTAGCAGCAAAGTGTCAGCGACGTCGAGATTCACCAACTTTTTGCGACGGTTCATTGCAGTTGGTGAATCTCGACGTCGCTGACACTTTGCTGCTACTCTACAATTTTTTGTGACTTTTTTGTTATCCTTTTTTACCATGGACCCCTGACGAAGGTTTGTCCGAAACACGGACCGTGTCGGGTCCCTTGATTGGTAAAAGGGTTTGCATATAATTATTTTGTCACAATAAATTTTGCCTACGTCTTGTACAGATCTGCAGATACATCATCAAAGTCATGAATTTAAACAAATATATCAAATAAGTAGGTTTTTACCGATCTTCTAAAAGTTTGATAAGAAAAAGCATGTAGATGTAGAATAAGCATTTATTCCACTTACTAAACTAAACTAAACTAAACTAAGCCTTAGGTTTATATACCGCATCTTCTCCTGCTTGAAAGGATAAAGTCCTATCAAGAAATCTCTTGTAAGTACCATAATCAGAACTGGAACACAATACCCAACGTGAGGTTGCACTATAGAGAAATACAGAGGCTTTATAATATTCTTTGCTTTATTTTCTATTCCTTTCTGAATAATTCCTAGCATTCAGTTTGCTGTCTTGATTGCTGCTATGCACCGAGCAGAAGATTTCATTGCATTGTCCATGATGATACCTAGATTTTTTTTTTCCTAAGTTGTAACTCCAAATGTGGAACCTAGCATCAAATAGCTATATTTTGGATTATTCTTCCCAATGAATATAATTTTGCACTTGCCCACATTATATTTCATCTGTTCTTCCTTTGTTCAATCCCTCCTTTGTTCCCTCCTTTGTTCCATCCCTCCATGTCTAGATATTATTACCTTATACTGTGGAAAAAAAAATCTCAGGACATTTTCCCACAGCTTTGACCGGCAACTGCAGGCCTAGGCTAAGAATAAGTATTGGCATAAGAAATGCCACTAGAATTACTAACTGGGGGATGCACAAAACTTACCGATTGTGTCCCGGTGGTCGCTAAACCGGTTTGACCAGTTTAGCGATCGATCAGATCGGATTCCCCGATGCACAAAACTGCCCACCGCATGTTTTTCCTCCCGATCTTCCATTTAACGATCTGATCCGACCCGTGCAAATTAGTAAAACCGCATGCAAAATAGCCAAGCGATTGATGCACAAACATCGCTTGGCTATTTAGCATCAGGTTCTACCAATCGTAAAACCCGATTGCTCTAGACCTCGCTGCGAGAGGCACGTCCTGTAGGCAGTCAGCCGGCACCAGTGCCTCTCCTCCTCCACGGCATCTTGTGCACACCTGGAATCTCGGTCGGCACACGTGTGCTGCGGCACAAAGTTTGCAATACGCTAAGCTAGAATATTCCTGGCTACCTGCATGAGGCAATATCTTTGGTTTTACAAACGTCTTCTATAACTAGATCCAATTGCCCAATTAGAGACTATCCCCCTCTTTTACAAAGGTGCGCTAAGTTTTTAGCGCACGCTAAACGCGCTAAATGCTAACACGTGCATGTTATCCTATGGACGTGTTAGCGGTTAGCGCACGCGTTGATTTAGCATGCGCTAAATCTGCGTTATAACACTTAGGGCTCTTTTTATCAAAGCGCGCTACGGGGGTTAGCGCGTTGGAAATTCCATCACGCGCTAACCCCCGTGGCAAGCCTAAAAACTAACGCCTCGTCAATGGAGGCGTTAGCGACTAGCGCAGCAGGCGGTTGAACGCACGGTATTCCGCGCGTTAACCGCCTACTGCACCTTGATAAAAGGAGCCCTTAGCGCACCTTGGTGTCAGGCCAAATGCGCGCCGGGACAAAGGCGCGCGCAGACAATTGAGCGCAGCGCAGAGGCATGCACCGCAGAAAATTACTGTTTTTAGTGCTCCGACGGGGGTGTGTGTGTGGGGGGGAACCCCCCACTTTACTTAATAGAGATTGCGTCGCGTTGTGGGGGAGTTTGGGGGGTTGTAACCCCCCACATTTTACTGAAAACTTCACTTTTTCCCTGTTTTTAGGGAAAAAGTTAAGTTTACAGTAAAATGTGGACGGTTACAACCCCCTAAACCCCCCATAACGCTGGTGCGATCTCTATTAAGTAAACTGGGAGGGCTCCCCAACAAATCCCCCCATCGGAGCCCCTATAAACTGTAATTTTCTTTGGCGCGCGCCTCCGTCTTGCGCTCAGTTGTCGGCGCACGCCTTTGTCTTTCGCGGGGTTGTCTATGAACCCGCACCTTTGTAAAAGAGGGCCCGTGTTATAGTGCTTTGAGCTGTTTCTTTTCCCAATTCTACACAGAAAAAATTGAAGGCTGATAAAGACCATATGGCCTGTCCAATCTGCTCAGTCGTGCCATCTACTATTCATTCCTCTTCCTTAGAGATCTTATGTGCTTGTGTCAAGCTTTCCTGAATTCAGTTATTTCTTCTCCACACCTCCATAAGGAAAAAAACTGTTGATACCCCCCTCCCCTCTCCTTTTATCAAGCTACACTAGAGGTTTTTAGTGCAGGCCGGCAAAGTAATAAAAATAATAAATTTTATTTTGATACCGCAGGACCTCTCAGTTCTAAGCGGTTAACAATAATGAAAAGCTGAACAAAAACAGCGATAGTACAGCAATGGCATTAAAATTCGTGATAACCTCAGACAAATTTATCGAAAAGATAAGTTTTAATATTTTTCCTACAAATTTGATAGGAATTAGTTTTTTTTTGTTTCTTTTTATACACGTCCAGGACAGGGCGGGGGGAGGGGGGATATCCTTTTAGTTATTCTTTGATTAATGTGCTGGATGGGAGGGGAGAGATATTTTTCTTCCGCATGGCTATTGATTGGATTTAAGGGCTCCTTTTATAAAGGTACGTTAGGGCCTTAACGCGCGGAATAGCGTGCACGCTAGCCGCTACCGCCTCCTTTTAAGCAGGCAGGTAATTTTTTGGCCAGCGCGCACTAATCTTGTGCGTGCGCTAAAAACGCTAGCGCACCTTAGTAAAACGAGCCCCGAGTGCTTATGTTGTTTGTTAATGTCAATATATTTCCTGGCACTTTGTATTAGTTTGGAAAATTAATAAAGATTTACCGTATTTTCACGCATATAACGCGCATGCGTGTATAACACGCATACGCTTATAGCGCGCGGGTCCAAAGCATGTCTGTAAAAAAATTTTTTATATAGCATGCACATGCGTATACCGCGCATGCTGCTATAACCTCCTACCACTCCCGCTTACTCTTCTGGCCTGCGAACCGGCATCCTCCCCCCGCTCGCGTCACCCCCCCTTCCCCCACGATCCTACAACCCCCCCCCCAGCACCGCAAAACATCTCTTACCCGATTGGGCACCGGCACCAGCACCAATGCACAGGACGTGCCAGTGCCCGAAGATCCTCCCTCGTTGGGCTGGGCTGGGCTGGGCTGTGCGGTGCGAGGGAGATCCTCCTTCTTCCCTGTGCCGGGCTGGACTGGGCTTTGAGCATTTGCGCATGCTCAAAGCCTTCTGGTCTCGCTCAAGACCAGAAGGCTTTGAGCATGCGCAAATGCTCAAAGCCCAGTCCAGCCCGGCACAGGGAAGAAGGAGGATCTCCCTCGCACCGCACAGCCCAGCCCAGCCCAGCCCAACGAGGGAGGATCTTCAGGCACTGGCACTGGCACGTCCTGTGCATTGATGCTGGTGCCGGTGCCCAATCGGGTAAGAGATGTTTTGCGGTGCTGGGGGGGATGTAGGATTGCGGGGGAGGGGGGGTGATGCGAGCGGGGGGGAGGATGCCGGTTCGCAGGGGGGATGCCGGATCGGAATGAAAAAAAAAAAGTTGTAAAACGCGCTCACACGTATAACGCGCACGGTTATGCACAGTTTGTAAAATTGTGTATAACGCGCGCGTTATATGCGTGAAAATATGGTATACATATTTTTAAAAAAAGGAATTAGAAGCCGCCATCCAACCATAGGAATTCTGAGTGTCGGAGCATCTACTGTGCTAGCTCGTGCTAAAAACCTCTCATGCAGCTTGATAAAAGGGGCCCCAAATTTCTTTATCTAACACATGGAAGATTGTGATGAGAACTGAATATTTGGTGAAGGGGAACGTGTGGCTGTTGTGTGAATTTTCTCAGTATTCCACTTCTAGAACTGCCAAGTTAAGATAGCAGCGTTGCTCAGTCTACGAAGAGCATTTGAGATCAAGGATAGTTCATTGTAAAATGTTGGAGAATGCTACCTGTGTAAAAAAATTATGCTTTTTTTTTTTTTTTTAATTCCTATTAATTGCTTACTTTCTGGAATATCTAATATAATAAAACGCTAGGCCGCGCATGCGCACTTCCTAAGTGTGCGCCGGTTTTCCGTGAGCTGTAGCGACACTTAGGAAGTGCTCATGCGCGGCTTACGTTCTGTCCTGCTCCCTGTTGAAAGACGCAGCGTCTCCCTTACACTAACTTTGCCGTCGCCGCCTCTCCGCTCTCTCTCTTCCTCCCTCCCCCGAGGCGGATGTCGGCCACGGCGGCCCCAGTCGGATGTCTCAAATCAAATCAGAGGATGTGGGTAGCTGACAAGTGCTGTGTCCATCCATGGCCAGCGGCTTATGCGCATGTGCTGGCTTGGCGCACCAGAGGGCAAGATGAAGGGGGTGCGGAGCAGCGCTGGCGGCGGCAGTGTCCGGTAGGGAACACGTCCACGAGTCCCCCCTCCCGCATCAACTGCTGCTGCTCCTGTTTGAAGCGGCCTGCTGAGGTAGCGAACCTCGCAGGCCGCTCCCCACATGGAGCACGTTCCCTCTGACGCGATTGCTTTGGGGGGAGGGGTGTGCTGGGGCCAGACAGCAATCGGGGGGAGGAACAGATGGGGGGCCATGAAGCAGGCAGGCATTGCACAACAGGGGGAAAGGGGGCTGCTTTGGGGGAAGAGTTGTCCTGGGGGCAGACAGCAATCGGGGGGAGGGAGGAACAGAAGGTGGGCCACGAAGCAGGCAGGCATTGCACAACAGGGGGAGAGGTGAAAGGGGGCTGCTTTGGCAAGCAGGGGGGGCCAGGGAGACAGACAGAAAGAAAGACGCACAGACAGGGGACCTAGGAGAGACACAGACACAAAGAATGACAGACAGACAGCGTCCAGGGAGAGAGACAAATTAAAAAAAAAAACAACACACCATACATACAGACATCTACTCTAGCACCCGTTAATGTAACGGGCTTAAAGACTAGTATGTTGCATAACTATCTTAAGAAAATTCTACTCTTGCCTAGCTGAGATGATGGGATTTGTAAATATTATCATGTATCCATAAGTATTCTTTTTCGGGGGGTGGGTGGTAGATCTTGTCATTTCCTCTGGGGAATTTTAACTTGAAAAACAACCCAAAATGGGATAAAATAGTAAAGACGCCTAGGTCAAGAGCTTTATCACTGAAAATCTGTGGAGAAAAAGAGACCTCGGAAATAAGGGAGCCCATACAATTCAACATAAGAATGTCATATAGTTAGGACTAATCACAATCATTGGTCTCTCAAAAAAAAACTCCACACAGTTCAAGGTTCATTTTAGAAGAAACATAATAATCTAGTACTGTCCTCTTGAACATAGGGGTACTTAAGGACAAAATACAACCCATTCTGGGCTCCTGGGGAAGACGGGTTATAAAACTAACAAACTTACTAAGGATTTAGTGCGCGCTAATCGATTTAGGCTCTCTTTTACTAAGGTACGCTAACCGATTAGCGTGCACTAAACGCTAACGTGTGAATGTTAGTCTATGGACGCGTTAGCGTTTAGCGTGTGTTAATTCAATTAGTGCTTGCTAATCGGTTAGCGCACCTTAGTAAAAGAGGGGGAGGGGTTAGTGCGCGCTAAAGATTAGCGTACGCTAAATGCTAAGGCACCCACAGAAAATATAATGGGTGCCTTAGCATTTAGCGTACACTAATCTTTAGCGCTTGCTAATTTGGTTAGCGCACCTTAGTAAAAGGACCCCTAAATAAATAAAAACAGTCCAGAATGTATTCTCCATACCAAAAGATATCAAAATAAAAATCAAAACTAGACACCGAGGTTCAAGGTCATTTCAATCCATTTCATAAACGGTTTTCAGCCAGACACGACAATGGCCCTGTTTCGCTATACAGCTATTTCAAGGGAACCGGCCCAATATATCTTCACCCCCAGTGGTGTTCCGCAGGGGTCAGTGCTTGGACCGCTGCTGTTCAATGTATTTATAAATGATCTAGAAACAGGGACGAAGTGCAAATTAATAAAATTCGCACACGACACCAAACTATTTAATGGGGCTAGGACTAAAGAAGACTGCAAAGATTTACAAAGGGACCTGAACACGCTAGTGGAGTGGGGAACGAGATGGCAGATAAAGTTTAATGTAGAGAAATGTAAAGTCTTGCACGTAGGGAACAGAAACCCGAGGTATAGCTACACGACGGGAGGGCTGGTAATGGGTGAGAGAACCCAAGAAAGGGACTTGGTGGTAATAGTGGACAAGACCATGAAGCCGTCAGCACAGTGCGCAGCGGCCGCTAAGAATGCAAATTGAATGCTAGGTATAATCAAGAAGGGTATTACAACTAGAACGAAAGAAGTTATCCTGCCATTTTATCGGGCGATGGTGCGCCCACATCTGAAGTACTGCGTCCAATATTGGTCGCCGTACCTAAAGAAGGATATGGCGATACTCGAGAGGGTTCAGAAGAGAGCGACACGCTTGATAAAGGGTATGGAAAACCTTTCATACGCTGAAAGATTGGAGAAACTGGGGCTCTTTTTTCCCTGGAGAAGCAGAGACTTAGAGGGGATATGATAGAGACTTACAAGATCATGAAGGGCATAGAGAAAGTGGAGAGGGACAGATTCGTCAAACTTTCGAAGACTACAAGAACGAGAGGGCATTCGGAAAAATTAAAAGGGGACAGATTCAGAACCAACGCTAGGAAGTTCTTCTTTACCCAACGGGTGGTGGACACCTGGAATGCGCTTCCAGATGGCGTGATAAGACAGGGTGTACGGTATTGGAGTTCAAGAAGGGATTGGACAATTTCCTGAAGGAAAAGGGGATAGAAGGGTATAGATAGAGGGTTACTATACAGGTCCTGGACCTGATGGGCCACCGCATGATCAGACTGCTGGACATGATAGTCCCTTGGTCTGATGAAGCAGAGACACTGCTTATGTACTTATGTTCAATAAAGTTCCAGCTTAACAACAACAACAAAAAAAAATAGTAAACTAGTGAGCCTATAATACAGTTCTCTTGAACTAGGTGTATTCACTATTTTTTTTCCTGTTTTTGGGTTGTTTTTCAATTGTTTATATATAGTATCGTTCGTTTTGATTTTGAATCTTAACTTGACCACTTTCACAAAGACTTCTCGGGAAGATGTCACTGAAAGAGTTACCCTACTAGTTACATTTCTTAAGGATCAGGATAAGCTTATGATTCTTAAAAAAATAAGTATTTCAATTTAAAGATATACTATTGTGTGAGCATCAGATCCATATTTTCCAGATGTTTCTTGAACTATTGAGCTGCGCAGACCAGTTTTCCAAGAGAAGAAATCTCAGCTGCTATCAGCAATTTTGTCATGTTTCCTCTTCAAATGACTTGTGAATTACCAGAGGACTCAATTTGTTTTATCAGATCTAACTCAGCTTGAGAGATTTCTGCGTGATCAGAGTCATGAACTTGCTTTTTAGTTTGTTAATGGTGGGAATGGGTTGATTGGGTAGCTTGGGAGTTTAATTGAGATTTATTGTTCCACAGTGGTGGAGGGTTTTATCCTCTTATCAAATATTTTGTTTCCTTTAAGGATATGATTTTCTCTCTCTTCTTCCCATCATGTGGGCTAAACTGGTTTTCTTTTTTGCCTTTATTATTGATATTACGTTTCCTTATTGTATTATGTCTTTTCTTTCTGTTAAAAATATTGTTTTCAATTTAGTAGTCAATAATAATAATACCAGTCAAAGTTTAAAGTGAAAAGGTAATTTAAACTTTCCTTTGATTCCATCTTCTTTATATATAGGGGTCCTCTATCCCATGCATTTTTGAATTCTGTCACTAATTTTGCTTCTATCACTTTTTCTAGGAGAATATTCCAGGCGTCCATCACACTCTACATGAAAAAAAAAAAATATTTCCTGGGGGCGGAGCTAAAATTGTGGTGTGAAACGCTGCTATAGCGGTTGTAATCTGAGAATATTAAGAACATAAGAATTGCCGCTGCTGGGTCAGACCCGTGGTCCATCATGCCCAGCAGTCCGCTCACGCGGCGGCCCTCTGGTCAAAGACCAGCGCCCTAACTGAGACTAGCCCTACCTGCGTACGTTCTGGTACAGCAGGAACTTGTCTAACTTTGTCTTGAATCCCTGGAGGGTGTTTTCCCCTATTTGAATCCCTGGAGGGTGTTCTCCCCTATGACAGACTCCGGAAGAGCATTCCAGTTTTCTACCACTCTCTGGGTGAAGAAGAACTTCCTTATGTTTGTACAGAATCTATCCCCTTTCAACTTTAGAGAGTGCCCTCTCATTCTCCCTACCTTGGAGAGGGTGAACAACCTGTCCTTATCTACTAAGTCTATCCCCTTCAGTACCTTGAATGTTTTGATCATGTCCCCTCTCAATCTCCTCTGTTCGAGGGAGAAGAGGCCCAGTTTCTCTAATTTTTCACTGTACGGCAACTTCTCCTCCTACCTGTTGCCGTTATTCTTTGTTTTCTTGTTATGTCTCCAGAGGTGAAAAAGAAGGGCAAGGTGATTTCTTCAACCCCCCCCCCCCCCTTCCCGATCTGCTGCTTTTCTGACTCAGAGCAAAATCATCACCTTTGAGGCACAAGCAAGTATGGAAGGAAGGGATGTTGCTCCTGCTGCTTGCTCGCCTGAAAGAAGGCTCAGTGGCTTGGGAGAAGAGCTTTTTTGCTCAGTCCCCTCTGCAGCTACCTCCAGCACTGAGAACACCGGGTCTAGTGAAAGAGAAGCAGCCGTCTGAGAGTCAGACAGATAATGCGAGGCTGATGGTTGCGTCCTGCCCAGTCAAGTTGAGTTTGGATCCCAAAGCTGTACCAGGTGTGTTTTGGGGAGGCACAAACATTGAGGCCTGATTCTGTAAATGGTGCCTAACTTGATAGGCGCTTTTGAAAATGTCACCTACCTCATGTCATTCAAAGTTAAGCGCTCTTTGTAGAATCACACCTTGCGGTGCCTAAATCAAGTTGGGTACTAGACATCTACAGCTTAAGCACTGGTTTATTAGGCCAGCACCTAACTGTATCAATGCCCAAACTCCATCCATAATCACACCTACTTTCCGTGTAGGCACCTTGGTGTAGATGCCTACATTATGCCTATTGATGTAGGCGCCTACCCGAAAATTAATGTTTAAAATCATTTTTTAATTGTTTTTTTAATGGCGCTTTTCAATTAACAATACCGATTGTACCAATTTTATTTATTTATTTTTTTTTAAGTTAGGTGCCTATGTCGATAGGCATTCCGATCCTAGGAAGACACTGGTAAGTGCCATTTAGAGAATCATGGCCTCAGTTTGCCCATAGTTGGAAAAGTTCCAGCTTCTGGTGAAGCAAATGTTTCTGGAACAACTGCAGACTCACTCCTTCCCCCAATTATAAAGCCACTGGTTTTGAGACTGGATTCGATTTGGAATGCATTGGTAAGATTAGACTGTTCATTATTGAATTGCAAACACGACGTAAAATTGGGGAATTTACAAGAGAAGTGGGGGCATCATAGAAAATGATTTGACTGGAGTTCAGAAATCGGGAACTGAGTTGGTTAAATATAACATCATTTGAAATATAGAAGGTTAACATATCTTGAAAACAACACCAAATGCCTGAACTTAAAATTCCTGAATATTTCCAAGATGCAAGGATTTGGCCCCAGAGACACACTTAAGATGTACTTTACTGAAGTGCTAAAGATCTCTTCAGAGTTAATTCCAGCGATTGTTAAGGCTTTCTTAGAATCCTCTGAAGAGACAGGACAGGGGAGACGGACACTTAAAGCTTCCTTTGTGTTTGAACAAGATATCAGCATCATCATGCATTTGCTTTTCCAGAACTCTCAGCTTTTGTTTCATGGACAGAAAATGTGGATTTATCCTGACTTTGCAAGACCAACTCAGGGACGTCATAAATTGCTTTGAGAGAGGAGAAACACAGTTTGGGTTCCTTTTTTTCCCCCCCTTCACTATCCCTCGAAGTGCTTACCTCCTCCCCCTTTTATAAAACCATAGAGCGTTTTTCAGCATAGACCATGGCGGTGTCAGGTCAAAAGCGCGCCAGGACAAAGACGCACCCAGACAATTGAGTGCAGCGCGGAGTTGCGCGCCGCTCAAAATTACTATTTTTAGGGTTCCGACGGGAGGCGTGGGGGGGGAACCCCCCACTTTACTTAATAGACATCGTGCCGCATTGTGGGGCCGTTGTGGGGGGTTTGGGGGGTTGTAACCCCCCACATTTTACTGAAAACTTTACTTTTTCCCTGGTTTTAGGGAAAAAGTTAAGTTTACAGTAAAATGTGGAGGGTTACAACCCCCCAAACCCCCCCCATAACGCTGGCGCAATGTCTATTAAGTAAAGTGGGGGGTGGATTCCCTAACAACACCCCCCGTCGGAGCCCCTAAAAACAGTAATTTTGAGCGGCGCGCGCCTCCGCGCTGTGCTCAATTGTCCGGGCACGCCTTTGTCTTTCGCGCCGTTGTCTATGAACCGACCACGGCAGTAACTGCTCTGATGCTCAAATAAGCGTTGGAGCTCTTAACATCATGGCCGGAATTAAAAACCATGCTACGGTTTTGTAAATGAGGTGTGTGGGTGTGGGTGTGGGGGGGGGGTTAGTTAAATACTTGGGGAATATCTATGGGTCCCGTTTATCAAGCTGCACTAGAGGTTTCTAGCGTAAGCAGGTGCGGTAAATGCTCCGATGCTCATTGAATGCCTATGAGCATCAGAGCATTTACCTCACCGGCGCAGCTTGATAAAAAGGGGGAGGGGTGGTGGTATATTTTTTATGTTCCTGAACAGTTGAGATTTTTTTTTTTTTTTTAAGAAATTGCTTAATCCAGTTGCTTCAACTCCTAACTGGATTGAGGATGAATAGACTGCATTAACAGAAGACTCTCTCATAGTCAAACATGTATTCCTTTTGCCAAAAAGTGTTTTCTGTATGATTCTCTCTAATTTTCTCTCATACCCCCAGATATTTTGTGGTCTAATAGAGCTTTGAAAGTAGTTTCTTTTAATTATGTCTGTTTATAGACTCTTTTTGGTTGCACTGTTAAGCTCATATTTCTGTAGCAAGTTTTATTTGTGAATTTTTTTGAAATTTCAATAAAAAATATTTCCTGATATTACTCCTAAATCTACCATCCTTCTAGATCATGGGTCTCAAAGTCCCTTCTTGAAGGCCGCAATCCAGTCGGGTTTTCAGGATTTCATCAATGAATATGCATGAGATCTATGTGCATGCACTGCTTTCAATGCATATTTATTGGGGGAAATCCTGAAAACTCGACTGGATTGCGGCCCTCGAGGAAGGACTTTGAGATTCCTGTTCTAGATGTACCAATTCCTCTTTTCTGAAAAATATCTATTTGTATATGAATATCTTTTCAAGTATTTATACATTTGAATCATTATCACCCCATCCCTCCTTTCTTCTAGAGCAGTGGTTCTAAAATCTGTCCTGGGAGACCACCAGTCTGTCGGCATTTCAGGATATCCTACTACTAGTACTACTATTAATTATTTCTATAGCGCTACGAGACGCACGCAGCACTGTACAGAGTCCCAAAGAGTAAGAAAAGAGTCCCTGCTCGAAAGAACTTACAATCTAACAGGCAAGACAGACAAACAAGATATCATGGGCACAGTTAAGGGGAATGGTTAATCAGCTGGCTGGGTTGGAGGGCAGAGGAATAGGGTTAAGGACAGATTTGTTTGCCTGTCACCTCCATTATATGCAAATCTATCTCATGCATATTCACGAGGGCTACCTGAAAACTCAACTAGCTGTCTGAGAACCACTGCCCTAGGGTATATGCAGATGTTTAGATATTAGAATTAGTATCTCATGTATCCAAGAAATTCAGAGGACAATTTTTAGTGTGAGTTAGTGATAAAATAACATCTTACTGGAGTAGTTATTGATGAGTTATTTGACACTAACTCATATTGTTGTAGCTCTGGTCCCATTTTATGCCATGTGACCTAGTTACTAATAACTAGAATTCGTTGACGGAGAATGTGGTGAAATGAGTTAGTTTAGCGGGGTTTTAAAATGTTTTGGGTAATTTCCTAAATGAAGTCCATAGGCCATTATTGAGACTGCTTGGGGGAAATCCACTGCTTATTCCTAGGATAAGCAGCATAAAATCTGTTTTACTACTTGGGATCTAGCTAGGTACTTGGGACCTGGATTGGCCAACGTTAGAAACAGGATGCTGGGTTTGATGGTCTGTCCCAGTATGGCAATTCTTATGTTCTTATGTGAGCCAAGTACAGGACAATCAAGCCATTGTGACATCACTGATGAGGCTGGCTCTTAGGTATTGGTGGAAAGAGTCATTATGACATCACAGTCTCAGCTCTGGAATGTTGCTGCTATTTGGGTTTCTGCCAGGTACCTGAGACCTGGGTTGGCCACTGTTGGGAACAGGATACTGGGCTTGATGGACCTTCGGTCTGTCCCAGTATGGCAATTCTTATGTTCTTAAGTGAGCCAAGTACAGGACTATCAAGCCATTGTGACATCACTGATGAGGTATTGGTGGAAAGAGTCATTATGACGTCACAATCTCAGCTCTGGAATGTTGCTACTCTTTGGGTTTCTACCAGGTACTTGGGACCTGGGTTGGCCACTGTTGGAAACAGGATACTGGACTTGATACATCTTCGTTCTGTCCGAGTATGGTAATTCTTATGTTCTTATGTTAATTTATCTTAATAGTAGCCCACATTGATAACTCACTCCCCCCCCCCCATCTTAATAACAAACCTTGGGCTCCTTTTACTAAACAGCATTAGAGTTATTTAGCATGGACCAGTCTAGGAAATGTTCCTATGCTCAAAAATTTCCTATGAGCGTTGGAACATTTACCTCGCCATCCTGCACTAAAGACAGTTAGCGCCGTTTAGTAAAGCCCAGCGCTTACCTCTACCACGCCTTCTTTTTGACTAGCCACATCTGAGAACATCATGACTGGATGCACAGCTTTCACTAGTCAAAGTGGGAGATTTTACATCAGATTTAACAGGATAACTGCTGAAGTTAAGCACTAACCACGCCTTGAAAACAAATTTCACAGTTACCTGATTCGACTCTTCCCCCCCCCATCATCCAAAGCACCTTCTTTAACTTCTCCCAGACCTGTTTCTAAATCAGCAGTTTTTTCTGCTGCTGTGATCTTGTTGCACACAAAGGAAATCAGAAACGCAAGTTATGATTCTTAGAATCTGGACCGTCATAGGCTGTGCTTTTTCTTCATCTCCTCTGCTTTTCCTTTGTATGTCTTTTGACTTGCGGTGGAATGGTCTTCTGTTTTTTGCTGTCTAGTCAGCCCTTTTTCAACCTATTTAAATACACTTCCTCCTCCATATTCGCAGTGGTTAGGGGCAGAGCCGGCTCGCGAATATTATAAAAACGTGAATAATATTCGGGCCGGTTCTGCCCCAAATCCCCGCTTCCCCCGGCTATTTTAAGCTCTGAAAGCCCCCCCCCTTAAACCTTACCTGGTGGTTTAGCGGGTTTTCAGGCAGGAACAATCTTCCCACGCTCCTTCCCTGTGTAGATTGCTCACAGGAAATGGCTGCCTTTAGCTCCCGTAGTCTCTCAAGCCATTTCCTGTGAGCGATCTGCACGGGGCAGGAGCATGGGAAGATTGCTCCTGCCCCGAAAACCCGCTATACCACCAAGTAAGGCTTAAGGGGGGGACTTACGGGGCTTATAATAGCCTGAAAATAGAAAATGCATTTTTTGGTTTAAAACCGCAAATAAGCCAATCTGTAGATAAGGAATTCGCGAATACGGAGGGGGAAGTGTATGAACAAGTCTAGAATAGTGCTTTCTTGTCCAGCTCTGCTCATTCTTAGAAACTTCCTCTTTTCTGTGTTACGCAAAGCTCTAATTCTGTTGGATCTATGACAAGAACTTAAGTTATAGTTCATACAGCTAATGGCTTCTCTGAGCAGCTCTCCGCTTCACATCATGTGACTTCATCAATTATGTTTAATAGTTGAAATGGGAGCAATTTCTTTTAAAAACCTGAACCCCCCCTTGGAGTTTGGAGGTTTAAGAGGGATTGTGACTCAGGCAATCCTAAAGAGGCATTTTATCAAATTCAATTTGCAAATCACAAGCCTTAATCTAATTAAATTATTGTCCCAATTCTACTGAACTTTAAGAATGTTTTCTTTTCTAGCTGTTCCTGGGGTATCGTAGTCATGCTGTCGCCCTGAATCTACTTATCTGTCGTAATTGAGACTATAAATCCCTGAGTATATGTGAACAGTACTTCAGAATACCATGAGCCTCCTTAAACTTTGTTGTCTTGTTCCTTACACTTTGTTGCTTTTTATAAGCCGCTTGTAAAGTTGTTGAAGAAATTAGCACATCTAGGTAAAAAAAAAAAAGGTTTGAACAACTTCCTTGAGGAAAAGTCCACAGTCTGTCATGGAGACCCGCCAGTTATCTGGTGGGTCAATAACATTATCATCATGACAATTCTTATGTAATCTGCCTTGAACCACAAGGTAATGGTGGAATAGAAATCACTAATGTAATGTAATTAGCTGAAGACCTGCAGTAGGCTAGCATAATAGATAGGGGTAGACAGTGGCGTAACAAGGATAGGAGACCCCCCCACTCCTTCCCTGCCTCCCCCCCCCCTCTGTACCTCTTTAAATCTTTACCAGCTCATGCCAGTGTTGGCTTTTCCTCTGATGTCACTTCCTGGCCCTGTGACCAGGAAATGATTTCAGAGGGGAGCCAGGCTGGCGTTAGCAGCAGGCCGAAGTTGTTCATACTGGAGAAGATTTAGAGAGGTACAGGTGGTGGGTAGGAAGAAAGGGCACAAGTGTGGAGGGGCAGAGAGGTGCTGGCACCCTCACCAAGATGGCACCCAGGGTGGTCTGCCCCCGCCTTACTACGCCAGTAGGGGTGGGGGTGCGGTGAGGTAGGAAAGGAGGATGAGGAGAGGATGAAGGGAGCAAGGGATAAGGATAAAAAGTATAAGAAAGTTGGTAGGAAGTTCAGGTGCAATTGTAAGGGAAGATTGAATTGGTGAAGAATATAAACAAGGGAGGAAGGGGCTGTTGCTAAGGAGTTAAGAGGAAGTTTTGGCGAGCTTGTGAGGATTAGTTTGGGAAGACAGGGAAGGATATGGTTGGGAGTACAACTGTGGTAATTTTTCCCTACCTTGTGTTCTGTGTTTTGGGGAGTTGGGTTTTATTTCTATTGTTTTGGGGAATTATGGTGTTTGAACCCATGGATACAGGATTGGATGAGGTACATAAAGGGTGCATTGGATCAGATGTGGCTGGAAAGGTGCAGTGAATAAAATAGTTAAATGTTGCACTCATAGGTGGCACCACTACGAGTGGAGGCTTGGCCTAACATTATCATGGGTCTTGCTTGTATGATGTTATAAAGGCAATGAAATGAAAGGGAGGACATCATTTGAGGTTGAGGGTTGGTAGATTCAAGAGTGATGTAAGGAAATTCTACTTTATGGAGAGGGTGGTGGATGCCTTGAATGTGCTCCCGAGAGAGGTGGTGGAGAGGAAAACGGTGATGGATTTCAAAGAAGTGTGGGATGAACACAGAGGATCTAGAATCAGAAAAGAATAGTAAATATTGAAGAACTAAGGCCAGTACTGGGCAGACTTGCATGGTCTGTGTCTGTATATGGCCGTTTGGTGTAGGATGGGCTGGGGAGGGCTTCAAAGGCTGGGAGGGTGTGGATGGGCTGGAGTGAGCTTTGATGGAGACTTCAGTAGATGGAATCTAAACACAGTACCGGGCAGAGCTTTGGGTTCTGGCTCAGAAATAGCTAAGAAAATGGAAATTAAAAAAAAAAAAATTAAATTGAATCAGGTTGGGCAGACTGGATGGACCATTCGGGTCTTTATCTGCCATCATCTACTATGTTACTATGTAGTTTTGTCATCTTAAAGCTCCCTGGGAGTGTAAAGCCGCATTGAGGTACAGGTACTCGTCGACTTACGAACTGTGCAATTTACAACTTTACAATGCGTTTATGACAGTTTCCAGCACTCCCAAGTCTCGCTATGTAGCAGTACTATGCAGCGTGAAAGTAAGCCGGCATCAATGGCTGGTCGCCCCTTTTCTGTCGCTGTGTTCCTGCGCATCACTTGGCAGCCAGCGAGAACTTTCGCCTAGACATGAAACTTTTTAAACAAATACACGAGCTTTGCTAGCCAATGAAATGAATGAACGGGAAAGCTGGTCTCGCACCACCGGCTGGTCCAGGAACTTCTTCCAAAGTTTAGAAGGGGCGCGAAGTAGCTTGTTGCGATCATTCCCTTCAGTATTTAAAGGACGCGCAAGCTGTCGGTTCGAATCCGTTAAACATAATCTAACATAGGCCGACTTACGTCCCGATCAACTTAAGACCTGTCAGTCAGAACCAATTGCGGTCGTGAGTCGACAAATACCTGTGTTTGAGGTTTATTTGGATTGAATTGGGTATTAAGTTGATGTGAATAATCAGTAGTGTAGTCAGGGGGATGCGGGGGTTGGGCCACCCCAGGTGCAGTCTTCCTAAAGGCACAACACCCCTCTTCCTCTCCGCCCCCCTCCTCGCCGCACGCACCCTTTGCCTTCCCCCGTACCGTTTGTACTTCCCCGCCGCGAGGTTGCTGCCCATGTCTGCGTCTGCGATCTCTCCGACATCACTTCCAGCACCCTTACTTTACATTACATTACTGATTTCTATTCCGCCTCACTCTTGCAGTTCTGGGCGGATTACAAAAGAGACATCTGGACATTTCCAGGATGATTACAAAGAGACTTCTGGACTTTTCCAGAAGAGTTACAAGAAGAAGAACATTTCCAGAGCAGTTACAAGAAGAATGGTGTAGTATAGTTTAGGGAATGGGATACGTCAAGGAGGATTGGGCTATTCCAGTGGATATACAATTCGGGATGCTGTACAGATAGGATATAGTGCAGTTTCAGTATATATGCAGTTAGGGAAGCAGTTGACAAGTTTGGGCTTTGAGGGGAAGGATAACTGGTGAAGAAGGGAGGATGGGGGAGTCACACTGAGGGGAATCCAGGTTGGAGTTATGACATCTGTATACATTTTTTGAATAGATGGGTTTTGATTTCTTTGCGAAAAGATTTGAAATCGCTTGTTGTCATCAGCAGGTTGGAGATGGCATGGTCCAATTTCGCTGCTTGCGTCGCTAGTAGACTGTCAAACATCTTCTTACGCTAGGTGCCTTTGAGTGGGGGGTAGGTAAATGGAGTCTTAGATCTTCTTTGTCTAGCGGTGAGATTTTGGTTCAGGCGGTTGTTTAGGTAATTGGGGGCTGAGCCATTTATTGCTTTGAATGATAGACAGTATAATTTGAATTGGATTCGCGCTTGTATTGGTAACCAGTGTGAGTCTAGGTAGGCAGTGGTGACATGGTCAAATTTTCTTAGTGAGTATATCAGTCTGAGTACAGTGTTTTGGATTGTCTGTAATTGTTTTATCATTGTTGCAGGGTAAGGCAGGTAGAGGATGTTGCCTAGGAAGTGATGTCACAGGGTGAGTGGACACCGACGTGGGCATGCTGCTCATGCTGGAGAAGTAAAAAAGTTATGAGGGAAGGGGGGAAGGGGATGGGAGGAGCACCACTGCCCTGGGTGCTGCTCACCCTTATCATGCCACTGTGAATAATTAATAAAGATGCGGCCAAGTTATTTTCCCACATATTAGAGTCGCTGTGGTTATTGAATGTTTGATAAAGTATAGCCAAGGAGCTTGTCTCGACGGGCGTAGGGTAACACGGGGCTGGGAGGCCCACGTGTCGCCCGTTGAGACAAGTTTGGGGGGGAGGGGAGTGTTGTTGGGGAGCATTAAGATAAGAAGTATAGGGCAAGAGATTTTCACGCCGAAAGGCTACAAGGGGATTGGCGCACGAGAGTGCTAGACGGCGTGGGGGCGAGGTTATAAAGCCGGGACCTTGGAGGACTCGGCTCCTTCCAGGGTCCTCCAGGGTGGATTGTTCCCCCACCCGCCCACCCTTTGGGCTGGTAATTGGTAGCTCGGGAGGGCGGGTCTCCCGAGCTACTGGGTGCTGGGGCTCATCCGGTGATGAGCAATGGGCCAGCTGGGAGCCGTGCCTGGGGGGTCAGGTGACCCGGTTAAAGGGACACGAGGTCATGCCACCCATCAGACTCTTGCTGTTTGTGGCGGGGTCGGGGGCAATATGTTGCTGTGTACACCTGGTAGCTCGGGAGGAGCTTGCTGATGTTTTTAATTGATGTTTAATTTGTTAATTGATGTTAATATATGCAATGTTAATTTATTTGGTATTGTTGATCAATAAATAGAGCTGTGGCTATTTTCCATAATTGAGTGTATTGAATTATTAGTTAGTGGGGGCAATGAGTGAAGGGGTGGGGGTGGTTGAGGGCGATAATAGGGACTATCCAGATCCCGCTGTTATTATGGTTTATGGAGCAGGTGAGTGAAGGTGAATGCTAATGTTATGAGATAGACATGTGGGAAGCCACTGTTGTCCCTGAGATTGGGAGCATGGAACCTTACTACCACTTGGGATTCTGCCAGGTACAGGGGTGTAGCAAGGACGAAAGGCATTGGCACTCCTCCCCGCCCCCCCAATCTACTCCTTCCCCACCCCCTCCTGTCATGCGTGCCCGCACACCTTCCCTTCCCATGGACCTCTTTAATGTTCAGGGCACAAGCAGTAAACCCCAACCTGCTGCTCACACCAGTATCGGCTCTTTCTCTGATGTCACTTCCTAGGTGCAGGTCCAGGAAGTGACATCAGAGGAAGAGCCAACGCTGGCGCGAGCAGCAGGTTGGGGGTTGCTGCTCGCACCCCGAACATTAAAGAGGTACGGGGGAAGGTAAGGGGCATGCGTGCGTGGTAGTGAGGGGTGGGACAGGTGTGGGGGAGGCAGAGAGGAGGACGAGTGCTGGTGCCCCTATCAAGATGGCACCTGGGGCGAACCGCACCCCCGTCCCCCCTTACTACGGCACTGGCCAGGTACTTGTGACCTAAATTGGCCATTGTTGGAAGCAGGGAACTGGCTAGACGGACCATCGGTCTGACCCACTATGGCTATTCTTACATTCTTATACAAAACGTACACCCAATTGGGGTGCCAAGTGGTGTTAAATAGGGATGGGCAGCCAGAAAATTGTAGGTGCATGTCTTTTCCTATAGCAGAGGCTGTGGTAAGAGCAGATAGCGTAGCTGGTTTTAAGAAAGGTTTGGACAAGTTCCTGGAGGAAAAATCCATAGTCTGTGAGAAAGACATGGGGGAAGCCACTGCTTGCCCTGGATCGGTAGCATGGAATGTTGCTACTCTTTGAGGATTCCGCATGGAATGTTGCTACCATTTGGGGCTCCGGAATCTTGCTTACTCTGAGATGCTGGAATGTTGCTACTCTTTGAGTTTTGGCTCGGTATTAGGGATCTGGATTGGCCACTGTGAGAATGGGCTACTGGGCTTGATGGACCATTGGTCTGACCCAGTATGGCTATTCTTATGTTCTTAGTTTCCGCTAACAGTGTACACTGTGCTGAAAAAGGCACACCATTTCAGAAAAAAGGCGCATTCTTTTCCTCAGTTTTTCCACACGTACATATTTAAGCGTGATTTATTTATTAATTTATTTAGATTTATATCCCGTCCTCCCCAAAGAGCTCATTCACAGTGTTCCAATATAAGGTTTACATACAATGTGTTGCAATATATCTTCATATAGGATTAAGTACTGATGCTGGAGAAGGGTTGAGGGAGTGACTAGGCAAAAAGGTAGGTTTTTACAGCTTTTCTAAAGAAGTCATTTAAGGGTTCTGCTGTGAGGCTGTTCCAGAGGTTTGGTAAGAAATGGGAACAGGATCGTTTCCAGGCTGGAGTGGAAGGGAGTGTCCTGATGGTATATGTAGGCGTATTTCACCTTGGGAGCGTAGCATTCTCATTGGGGTGTAGAGAGGAAGTTTGTCTGAGAAGTATTTGGGTGTCATGTTGCAGAGGGATTTATATGCCAACACTAGATCTCTGAAAATGCAGCGTTTGGTTATGGGCAGCCAGTGGGCCGATATCAATGCTGGAGAGACTGGGTCATGGGTTTGTAGGTTTTTCTGTAGTCTTATTGCTGCATTTTGAACTTGCTGTAGTCGTTTGGTGTTTTTTGCTGTAAGACTGTTGAATACAGCGATGTAGTAATCTAGGCGTTGTGGCCACCGGGCCCTGGTTAGGCTGATAGCGCCCCCTAGTAGACCACATGTTTACTACTCCAGGTGCGCTGCTCAATAAGGAGATCAGCCCTACAGGCAAGGTATCAAACAAAATCAAAAAGAGTCTTGAAACCAACTACACACACAATGCTGTGTTTTCACTCCTTGCAAGATTATGGTTCAGGATTTTTATTCCACAACAGTTCAAACAAAAATGGCCAAACACAAAACTTGTAGAACAAATCCAGGTCAATATCAGCAGTTCAGGATCTTTAAATGTCTCTGTGCCCTAGCAATCCAGCACAGACTGCAGAAACTAGGCCTCGCCTGAGCCTAGGCCCTCAAATCAGGCCTGCTCTGTATGGAGTTTAAATCCAGCCACATTAACTCCTAATCATTCACTACTTGGCTTTCCAAAACACAAAAGTAAATGTCCAGGAAGCCTTCAACTCTTGTTCTGAGCTGAGGCAGGAGAATTGATAAATTGGTCCTCACAGCTTACAAAGCATTCATACAATCCCACTCAAGGTCTTGACAAACTTCTCCCCACAAAAAATCAATTCTCAGATCAAAAAAATATATATAATTCTCCAAAACAAAGCATTGTCAGCACTAAACCAAAACTGTTAGTGCATTAAACACAGTAAGCACAAGAAAGTGCCCTGTCCCCGCCCTGCATGAGGCTACAGCAGGAACTGCATGAGGCTACAGCAGTGCTAAGTCTCATTCAGCCAAGTAAACAAAAAAACACTCTGTCTCACAGTTCTTGGCTATAAAGCACTAGTCATTCAGGAACTCCCAAAACAGCAATGAAAAACAGTTCATAGAAAACTTCCAGCAAAAAAAAACAAGCATAGTTTTAAAGTCGGAGGGCTTTGCAAGCAATTCCAACCTCCATTGCTTCTGCTGGTGTAAATACCTCCTCACAAAGTTCCATCCATTACTCCTCGGGTAGACCTTCAGCTTCCTAACTTGGAACTATTTCCTCAACCTCCATGAGTTCCAGATTATTAGGTTGCTCTGGGCTGGTGGGCTGGCTGAGCAGTAGAGAGAGAACCATCCCTTCTCCTTGTCCTCTCTAACTGTGGAACAAACACTGCTGACTTTTCAGTATGTGAGCCACGCCCTGCTCTCTGGGAGCCTGCACTAGAGAATGACACAGTGGCTGTTACCCACGGCTAGCAACGGGTAACCAACTGAAACGGTGGGGGGGGGGAATGCTCACTGTGGCCACGGGGACAAGGCCATCCACCGCCCAGTGGAGCAGTGAATGGCCTTGTCCCTGCAGTTAAGAGAGGGAACGCGCAGGGTCACCAATCGCGCGCGGCCCGTTCCCTCCTTCCGTCCCTCCCCCTTACCTTTGTGGCGCATTAGTAAAGTAAGCTGCTCAAGCCGGCCGAGCCTGCCTGCCTACAGTCACGTGTGTGTGGGCGGAAGCTTCTCCTCTGACACAACTTCCGGTTGCGTCAGGAGAAGCTTCCGCTCACACATATGCGACTGCAGGCAGGCAGGCTCAGCCGGCTTGAGAAACTTACTTTACTAATGCGCCGTGAAGGTAAGGGGGGAGGGCGTTTTTCGGGCCACGCAAGGGAGTGCTGAAGGTCGGTGAGGTGGCGAGAGGAAAGGGTGGTGGTGGGGAGAAGGCACTAGAAGGGAAATGGGGAAGGCAGAGTGGGGAAAAGACAGAGATGCCAGACTATGGGGGGAGTGGAGGGAAGAAGATGGGTGCCAGACCAATTGGGGGGAGGGGGTGAAGAGAGAGGCACAGTAACAGAGCAAATGGAAGATGCTGAGAGAAGACAGACAGTGGATGGAAGATGAGGAAAGCAGAAACCAGACAACAAAGGTAGAAAAAAAAATTTCTATTTATTTCCTTTTTTTTTTTTTTGCTTTAGGATAAAGTAGTATATTAGTTGTGTTGATAAAAATTTATAAACAAAGCCCTGCCAGCTGAACATCTCTTTCTCTAGTTCAGCAGCCAGAAATTTGATTTATAAGGAAGGAATAAGCTAAACATTGCAGTACTGAGGCTTGTTTGGATGCTGCATAGGATGGGGTGGTGAAGGGGACGGTGGAGATGGGGATGGGGCGGTGAAGGGGATGGCAGGGGCAGAGCGGTGAAGGGGACAGAATTTTTCCCCATGTCATTCTCTAGCCTGCACTGCTCTGAGGCTTTCTTGGGCTCCCCCTGTGGTTGTCCAGGAAAGTGCAAGGCTTTCCAACAGAGGCATTTTGCCTGAATCTTACATTAATAGGTTGGGAGACAAACCTCCAGAGCTAGGCTGAGTCTCCATTTCTTCTACCTCTAAGCTGTCAGAAAAGCACTCATTTTCTGCAAGGTTCTCCTCAGAGTACTTGGGGAACCTAGGCTGCTGACTTTTCTGGACTTGGGAATAATACTTCTGGCCTTAGTTCTGACTTCCCTGGGGTTTTTAAATGGGAACATGTCAGGCACAGAGTCTGACTGGTCACAGCGTGCAAGGACAAAGGCATTGAAAAAGAACGAGGGGCCGCTGCAAAGTTCTCAATCCAACCAAGAAGAGAATGATGTGGAGCCAGGAAACGTACATGTGTCAAGAAAAGTGGGGAATAACTTGTACGTTTCCTGGCTCCACATCATTCTCTTCTTGGTTGGACTGAGAACTTTGCAGTGGCCCCTCGTATTTTTTCTTTGATTCGTGCCCATGATAAAATAACTCCAAATAATGATGTATAATTTTGTAATCCTTAATATTTTAATTTGGAATATGCATAAACACTCCCAATAGAAAATATCCAAATGTTTCAACAGTTTATTTCATATTTCGGCCTTAGCCCCACCACTCCACTGCCAATTAATAACTTATAGCAGGAAGTCTTAAGTGGAACATCATCATTGGCCAATAAATAAACTTTATTCCATAAATATCTGTGGCTTCTTACTTATTTTGACTTATAAAAATGTGAACTTTTCGCTTTTATGCTACTTATCTTTTAGCTGAAATGATCTGGGAGAGGATGACCTGACATGTTTCACACATCCGTGCTTTTTCAAGGGAGGGTGGGAGGGGAATGGAAAGACTTTTTAAAAATTGTAAGTGCAAATTTTTGGATAAGTAGAAGGGGGAGGGGGGAATGAAATATGTATTTGTCATAGAATATAATTCTGATTGAATTTAAGTGCTGTTAAAGTGTAAATGATTGTATAATATGTTGCACTTATTTTTGGCTTTAAAATGAAAAAGATTTACAAAAAAAAAAAAGATAAGTAGCTTAAAAGCAAAAAGTTCACATTTTTATAAGTCAAAATAAGTAAGAAAACACAGATATTTATGGAATAAAGTTAATTTATTGGCCAATGATGATGTTCCACGTAAGACTTCCTGCTATAAGTTATTAATTGGCAGTGGAGTGGTGGGGCTGAGGCCGAAATATGAAATTGTTGAAACATTCGGATATTTTCTATTGGGCATGATAAAATAACTGCATCTTCTTTTCGCATGGTTATGTTTTCTCAAATTAAAACTACGTGGGCAAATTTAACTGTTCAAACCTACATGCACAGTTTCATTCGCAGATCTCTCCCTGGTAAATGCCTTTTCAAGCCTGCAGATGAGAGTACAAAGATATATGCATTTGTTTGTGGATGAATGGTAAAATGTGACAAATGAAGTCATTTTCTAATGAAACTCATTCGTTTTTGGCACCTATTCTGGTGTACGGGGCCAGGGGGGTGGAAAAACACTTATTTTTGTTTGGTTAGTGTGAAACTCACTGGAGATCAGCACAATAACCCTTGAAAATTGAGATTTGCAGCTGAAGCCATAGGCACTGCACAATTAAGTTACATGCCAGTGACTAATTATCCTCTGGGCAGCAGGAAAGAAGACAAGCCCCTGGAAGAGCCTTTTGAATCATCATTTTGGCTCTTCTTCAAGAACAAACCCCCACCTGGTCCAGCAGGTTCCTTTGTGGGGCGTATCTTGAAGATTTCTTTTATAAATTTATTTCGTTTTTCCCCATCCTTTTGTAATTTACCCTCAATGTTCTCTCCTTTCCTATTATAAATTATATTTCTTTCCCCTCTATCCTAGTGTTTCCTGTAGTAATTTGTCTAGTATTTTAATGATTTTTATGTTTTTATTTATATTATTGTTATGGTTTTATCCTGTATTTTTCTGTATATGTAAATCGCTTAGTAATTATGATAGGCGATCAATCAAATATTGAATAAACTTGAAACTTGACTTGCTGCACAGGATAACTGGGTTTTCCCTTGCCTTCTCCTCAGGGTCTTGTGCTCAGTCAGTCCCCAGTGAGTTTGTTAGATAGATTAGAAGCGCCTCATGAAGGGACATGAGCAACATAGGGGCACAGCCTATCATGTTCAAACCTTTTGACAAGCAGCCAAACAAGCCTATCACAGCCTTACTTCTAAGTGCCAAGGCTAATTATAAAATAGCATGCTTGCTCTTTTAGTTTACTTTAAAGGTTAGAAAAAAAATAAAAGCAAAGAAAAATAAAATGATACCTTTTTTGTTGGAGTAAATATGTTGGGGGGGTGGGGGCATGGAGCTGAAAACAAGAAAGAAAACAGGAGATGGTTATGTCCCAAAATCTGGAAAGTAGAAAGCAAACAGCGAAGGTAGACTCTGGTGTTCGATATCTTTTATTGGTATATCGTGACTCGACACGATCGTGTTTCGGCCCAACCGGGCCTGCCTCAAGAGTCGGAAAACTCACAGCTGATCCTCTGGCCACAACCGGAACCTGCCAATTGCATTGTGACTTAGTAATAGAGTCCCATAGCCCAGTGTTTCTCAACTTCTTCAAGCCAATTGCCCCCTAAGTCTAACAAATATCGACCTAGTACCCCCGCCCAAACTCCGCCCCTGACCCCCACCCCATAATAATAGTACTAATTGTAATGCAATTTCTTCCATTCATTTTTCATACACACACAAGATCATCTTATTAATAATACATAATGGTAACCACAAAATTTAAAAAAAAAAAACCCACAAAGCACACTGTACGGAAAGAAAATATTAATTATCATGTCTTTTTTTTTTTTTTTTTGGAATTATGTTTATTAGGCAATGCAGCAAAGACAAACATTCACAATATACTTGGTGCAGATGTCAAGTAGAGAAACAAGTGTACACATCCAAAATACATGGTGACATCAGCTAACAATGTTTTCTGAAGACTCGTCATCCAAGCTGCATCACACACACTATTTTTCTTCTCATCATACACACCTACCAAAGAACAGTCTCAAGTAGACCCAAAAATTCCCATTCAAAAACTCACCATACACATAACATAACACATTGTGCTTATTGACCGCGTAACCAGAAGTTCAACGCGGTTTACAAAAAGTTATAAAAGTAATCATGCTACATGAAATAAGATGATTCGTTAAACAGTCAAATATTTAAAAAAAAGATAGGTCTTCAATTGTTTTCTAAAATGGCCATAGGGATGGGTAATAAGCAATAATATTCGGAATTCGTTGACATGAAGAGCTGCCTGAGACGCCAAAGTATGATTCAGAAATTTCTTATTTCTGTAACCCTGCATACCCACGCTTCCCTCCGCCTTCCGGGCCAGCCGCAGTGGAGGGTAACGCCAAGCTAACTCCAGCAATGAACAGCCCTCCAACTTCTGCCACCCTCTCACTGTCTGTCAGTGAGTCCTGATTCTTTACAAGGCCCAGCACTGTTGCTAGCTTAAATGACGCAGAGCCTGCGAGTCTATCGCTCGTGAGGCCCTGTTGGTACCGCCCCTCTGACACAAACGTGTCAAAGTGGGTGGAGCCGACAGGACCTTCCCGAGTGCATGGATGTGAAGGCTCTTTGGCGGAGGGAGGCATGCCGCTGGAGGAAGAGGGGCGGGAGACCCACGCCATGTATCCCTCATAAGCAGCTTGCCTTCTGTGTGTTGAGAAACGCTGCCATAGCCTAGTGTAAAAGATTCAGGGATTTACCTAAGGCTGTAGTTGTTCCCCCTAGGCAGCAGAGGGCAGGAGACCAATCTGTGAAACCTACTTGTCCTAGAAGGCCCTGATTTGTCATCAGTGCTGAGTCAGAGGGACGGGATTCAAGGTAGAGTACTTCTGCCCCAGGCTGGATTTATTAGGGAGAGGTCCAAGAGGGAGTAAAGAGTCCAGAGGAAAAGGAAGGTTCTGACCTGATACTAAACTGTTTCCACACCCTGCCGGCTGAGGCAAGCCATTGTGTGTGGAATGAATAGAAAATGACATTGGGACAAATTTGTCACCATCCCCACAGGAACTCAGTTTCACCCCATCCCAACAACTTTTGTTGATGTCCCTGTCCCATTCCTGTAAGTTCTTCCTCAACCACAGAAGCCTCAAAATTATGATTTTAAAGTGTTTGAGGCTTGTGCAGATGAGGACGGAGCTTGCAGGAATGTGGCAGGGACAGGAAAAGAACTCGCTAGGATGGGACGTGAAAATGAGTTCCCACGGGGATGGGGAAAATTTTGTCCCCGTGTCATTCTCTAATCATGAACTTATTTCCAGGATCTGACTACTAGAACCAGCCCTAGCTGAAACAGACAAGCCTGCTCACTGTGTGTTTGGGGTGTGGCAGCTGCTAGCCAAGAGAAACCTGGTTTTTGTTCCTGTAACTGCGAACCTTAGTTCTATTTTCTGTTGGTTGAAAGTATAAACTGTTCCCTTTACCCATGAGGACCGGTGTGACAATAAACATTTTCTGTCCACTCGCAAAGCGTGTCCAGCGTTATTTGGCAGGAGTCTCTCTCCTATAGCACTTGTTCTCCCCTGTTACACCCATATAGGTAATGCTCCAAAAAGCAAAGGAGGAATTTATGACTTGTAACAATATTTATAGAACATTGCCAGTGGACCTTCAGACTTGGTGTTTCTGCTGATTTCAGTTGCAGCTCCCCATTTATTTATAAGCCTTTGCAAATGAGTCTCTAGCATTTGCAAATTCTTACACGATTATGGATAAACAATATAAATCTGAAGGAACTGTACTTGCAAATTTCCCAGGGGACTCTGTGCTCCTGTCTTAAGCATCTTCTGTTAAATGCATGTGCCAAGCTCATTTCAAATCTGCTGAATCAGTGTAAGGCTGTCATTAAATTTCAGAATCGGGGTGGCGAAGTGGGAATTAAAAGAAATCAAATTCAGTAGGTAAATGCCATTTCTGGTATTTGAGAGTCTGCATGTTTTCTTCACAGTCACGATACAAAAGAAACCTGAATGAAATTTACTACGTTGCTAAAAATACTCACTGCTGTGGAAAGCGTGAAAACGGCATTTCCCTGCCACACTGCTGAGTTATGCATTTACACCTGCTTTTTTGCAAGATAGGAAATGGAAAAAAAGAAGCCTGCGGAAAGCTGCTGGCAGTTTGACACATTTGTAAATTAAAATACTGGATGGGGGTATAAATATCTTACAATTCAGTCAGAAATTGAAATAGTGTTGTATTTACAAGCCCATAATTCTCATCACAGCATAGCTTTGGATGCTAATAAATGATGCAGTTTGATTGACAGATAAGAATACTTCTCATCCATCAATCAAATAGCATCATTTATTAGCACGGTGTAATGCTGTCATTGTGGACAGTAGTCATGGAGGGAATGATTTTCAAAAGCTATTACTTGGGGAAATTGCCCTTGTCCTCTATAAGGAGTCCTTTACTAAGCTGCAGTAAGCAATAATACTCCCTCCTCCCCCCCCCCCCCCCTTTTACGAATTACGGTAGAGGTTTCTACTAGAGAATGACACAGGAACAAATTTTTCCCCGTCCCCGGGGGAACTCATTTTCACATCACGTCCCGAGTCACGTCACGAGTAAATCGGAGAAAGTTATAATGCCACTTTACAGGGCAATGGTCAGACCACACCTTGAATACTGTGTCCAACATTGGTCTCCCAACCTAAAGAAGGATATAAAACTGCTGGAGAGGGTGCAGAGAAGAGCAACGAAGCTAATAAAAGATATGGAGAACTTGGAATACGAGGAACGACTTATGAGACTGGGATTGTTCTCCCTTGAGAAAAGGAGACTGCGAGGGGATATGATCGAGACTTTCAAAATACTGAAAGGAATTGACAAAATAGAGCAGGAAAAACAATTATTTACAATGTCCAATGTGACACGGACAAGAGGACATGGACTGAAGCTAAGGGGGGACAAGTCCAGGACAAATATCAGGAAGTTCTGCTTCACGCAATGAGTGGTGGACACCTGGAATGCTCTCCCAGAGGAAGTTATTGCGGAATCCACCGTTCTAGGATTTAAAAGCAAACTAGATGCACGTCTCCTTACGAGAGGCATAGAGGGATATGGGTGACTAAAATTACGCCAGGTGTACACCTGGCTGGGCCTCCGCGTGTGCGGATCGCCGGACTCGATAGACCGAAGGTCTGATCCGGAGATGGCAGTTCTTATGTCCCTGCGAGTTCTTTTTCAGTCCCTGCCCCATTACTGCAAGCTCCGTCCTCATCTGCACAAGCCTCAAACACTTTACCATCATAAGTTTTCAAGGCTTGTGCGGTTAAGACAGAGCTTACGGGAATGGGGAAATTGAGTTTAGTCTATCATGTTTTGATAAAAGGGGCCCTTTTGTTCACCATTTTTGACCACAAAAAAATCCAAGTTGAAAACATCCAAATCCAGACCATTTGGACATGGGAGGGGCCAGCATTATAATGGATTGGCCACAAAGACATTATCAACAAAGCAGTGGGGCACTTTGGCAGGCATGGCTGTGAACTTCATATAAAGGGTGCCAAATGTCGTTCTCACCATAACCCCCTTATAAGGTATGGAGAGCCCTCCAAAACTTCCCCAAAACCTACTATACCCATCTGTCTACCACTTCAATAGTCATTATGGCTTCAGGTGGTATCTATATGGCAGCAGAGTATGGTTTTGGTAGGCTCACACCTTCCACCATAAATGTAGTGGTTAGAGTGGCTTATGGGCCTGGGTCCTCCTCTCTATGGTTCACTAGCCCCCCACCAGTCTATTTAAGACACCTGTGTGATGCTCGACTAGGCTTTCCCATAGAAGGTGCTGCTGTTGTATGTTCCGTTTCATTCTTATCTTTATGTGATGAGAGGGTGTTAGTGACCACTTGGGGAGTGTAGGGGGTGTGGCTACTGCCAGTGTGTCCTCATGAACCGTCACTAGCAGGCCACCGTATTTTCCACAAACTTGAGTAGAGACAGGTCAGAGTTCATCAAAGTTTTATTGTTCTTCTTCTTCTTCTTGTTAGAATGCACCGTTAGTCAGAATTTCTCCCATTTTTACCCTGAGTTTTTCAAGTTTCAAAGAAAAACATGCTTCATTTACACTCGAAGAAAAAAAACAACACTCCAGCGATTAGTCCAAACCACAATTCCCACAATGCCTTCCTTGGTTTAGGCACTTGTGCTGGGTCAGTGATTAGCTCAGACTACAATCCCCACAATGCCTTCCATTCACCTTCATAGGTTAAGGCAGTTGTGCAGTTCATTAGCAAATGCATTAGGTCAATAGGAAAAACTTCTTCCCAAACAGGGTGAGGCTTTAAGTAGCCTAACGCCCTCTCCCCCAGCCAGCATGGCTGAGCAGAAAAAGTAAAAAGAAAAAAAACACCATAAAAAACATAATTTAAACTTCATTGTTGCCTTTAAGCTGCAGCATGTACTGATCAGACCCACTCCATGAGTTCTGGTCTCCTTTCAGCATTCCACTCACTGAGATCTTGCTGCACTGGCTCCCCTTGGAAGTTCAGGTCAGCTACCGACAGGGTTTCCTCTGGTAGCTCTTCAATTTCCACATCAGAAGAGATGTTAGGGAGAGGTGTGCCACTGAACTCCTCCCCTCCTGAAACCTCTGAGCTGAATTTAAGTTTCTTGCTCCTAAGGGTATGCCCTGATTCACCCAACCTCCTTTGACCACTAGATGTCAGATGTTTCAGAAATTCTCAGTGCTTGAAAAGGGCAACTTTCCCTTCCTCCACCTGAATTCTCCTGAGTCAGGGAAAGTTTTAATCGGGAACTCTGCCTCCTTGTAGCTTCTCTCTTTCCTTCCCTTCCCTCAACCTTGTTCCTAGGTTACTAGCAGGCTTCCTAAGACAAGGAATATAAGCTATTTTATCTCCTAACATAGAATCTGGCTTGAGCGCTGGGAAGGTTTCATTAACATATGCAATGTGTCTGCTACCGGGGATCATGGCGTAACCCTTCCAGTGGTCATCTGGTAGGTTTGGGTACCTTTTGGATATTTAAAACAGGTCAACTCAGAGCATCTAAGTTCTGTCCAGGACGTCTCGCGAAAGGGTACGATTATCACCATGACATTCAAGCCTAAGCCTACCCAAAACATGCCTCTTATATGCTCCTTTAAGATTTAGACGTCCTGGAGGGCGAATGAACTGCAAGACATCTAAAAACCTAGTTTTAAAAAAAACAACAAACGGCATGGATGTTTTGAAAAGAAAAAACGTTCACCTGCTGATTTATGTGGAATTTTGGACATTTTAGTGTTTTGAAATGCTCCTAACAGCTATTGAAGGAGTCTGGGACTGGTTTTCCTAAGTGTTGAACTAAGTTTTCTCTTTAATAAAATGCTGAATTATGTTTAGCTGCAGACCTAACTTATCTCATGTTCTAGCCTGCCTGCACTGGGTGTTAGCTTGGACATTCTAACTTCTTATGGCTATCCCAGCATAGACGACATGTAAAAGAAAGACTGCAGGGCTTAGATAAGTGACCTGCTAGTGACCTGCTAGTGTGAGCTTAGGACCAATGATTGTTAAGAAAAGTAACACGTGAAAAGTTTTTTCTAGAATTCAGTTGTATAGCCAGAAGAATGTATAAATATCTCTGTAACTTCCTGGTTTCGGGACTTCTGAAGCCAGCTTGGAGCTCAGGAGTCGCCTATGTATGCTAATAAACATCTGTGCTTTCTCCAAGTCTCTAAGTTTTGTGGCTTCCCAAAGTGACCTTTCATTATCAGTCACTTGTGAGTGTTAAGAGGGCAAAAGTACATACAAGATAAGTCCTGAAGAGAATGATGAGAACCATGCCAGCAAGGCTGATGACATCACTAGCCCCAGCAGCCATTTTAATTATAGTACGGAGGAAAAAGCTACAGTTTGATATTTAACCAGCAAACTTGGTCTTCATTCATTCTGAAATGCAGATGTCCTTAAAGGGCTCTATGCAAGATACGCAAGATTACCATTAGAAAAAAATGGTTTACAGATTTTGCTTGTGGTTTCTATATTACACACCTCACTAGACTCCCTCATATTTGTCAAGAAACTGCCATCTACAATGTAAAAGCCACTGTTTTCTTATTAATAATTACACTGGAACAATTTCTAAACCTTTTGTGTAAGGTGTAGAAGCCTCTGAGATTCCAATTTAGTATTTTTAGAGATGGAAATTTAAATAGATTGCATCTGTAGTGCAATAACCATTAATTCTAATTGGGTGTCAAAAGTTGACTGAGAGCAGAAAATGTCACTTGATGAATTTTATATGATTTTAATGTTAAATCAACTTTCCCCTACATCAGATATTCCTGAAGGAAAATTATGTGAAAAGGTGTGAAAATTATTTTGACATTAAGCAGAATAAAGTCACAATTTAATTAAAATAGATTTATAAAGGGTCGAACAGTATGACAAGATTAAAAATCAGTCTTTCCATAGTATGATGGATGAGGAAAAGGAGTTTATTTTACATTGGAATTGTTTAGTTTTAAATGCTAGGCTTCAAATGAGGGAGAGGTGTTGAAAGCATAGGGTTACCAGACGTCCAGGAAAACTGTCCAGGACTGTCCGGGTTCCCGGATGGACTTTCCAAAACCCGGCAGTTTGTCCGGGTTTTGGAAAGCCCCGACGAGCTCCGACCGCATCTGGAGGGCCTCTGACTTCACACACATCCACACATGCTCAAGGCCAATTAGGGGTCCTTTCACTAAGCTGTGCTAAAAAAAAAAAAAGGGGCTTAGAGGCAGCGGAATAGAAAGGGAAAGAAGTGTCTGGGGTGATGGCACCTGGCATAAAGCGCCATGCGCCCCCCTCTCCTCTACCATCCCTCTCTCCCGCATTCCTTCCCTGCTGCGTGCCCCCGGCATACCTTTTGAAATGATCGTCGGCAGCAAGCAACCTCTCTAACCTGCTGCTTATGTCAGCTTCAGCTCTCCCTCTGACATCACTTCCTGGTCCTGCAATCATTTGAAGAGGGGGATAAGTGCTGGTGCTCCCTCCAAGATGATGCCCGGGGCGGTCCACCACCCTGCTCCCTCGCTATGTCATTGATTGGGGGGAATGGTCTCTAACACACGGCCCCATATAATTCCAGGATTCCGTTAGGAGAGTGAGTATTCAATGGTGCTGCCTGTCTTCATCTGCTTTCACTTTCAGTTTGCTCCACCAGAAGTAAAAGCAGTGTAAGAGGCATATTCAGTGCCAACCCCCTCCTCCTCCCAGAGCCAGCAATACTTCCAACCACGACATATGCCTGCTGCCTGCATCCTGGTCCTGTGGCTGCTATGCTGACCCAGACAACCGGCCCTGATAAGTTTCATTTCAGTTGGGAAAGGAGGGTGAGAGACTGAACAGTATAGCTGGCGGGGGACAAAGGCAGCAACCATCTTATTTTTTTCTCTTTTGGGGGTTAACGCTAGTGAACAATGTATAGACATAGTGTTACCTTTTGAGGACCTATCCGGGGGTCGGACGGCTTTTCAAAACCCAGCACTTTGTCCGGGGTTTGAAAAGCTTCCCGATATAATCGCATCGGGAAGGGCATCTGCGCATACGCGGATGCAACGCGGTGACATCGTGTCCGTGCATGCGTGGATGCTGTCTGGGAGCGGGGCTGAACAGGGCAGGACAGAGGCGGAACTGGGCGGTCCTGAGGGTGTGGCCCTAGGTCCGAATTTTCCTGAAGGAAAATCTGGTAACCCTATGCAGACACAAGCATCTCATTAATGATACTCAGGAATCACATTTACAATTATTCAATAGGTTGGGTTCTTATTGTATCTTATTTAATTTAACATTTTTTTATTCCATTTTAAAATTGCCTGTATTTTTCTTACATTGTAAGTATTTCTTCCCATATCGTATGCATTTAACTTGCCGAATCTCAAATGATTTGTATTGTATGTTACTTTTTAATTGTTGTGAACCACCTAGAACTTTCAGGTATGGCGGTATATAAAAATAAATTATTATACCCCTGCGAATTTGCGGTTCGCGGATCACAGACTCAGTCTTACGCTGTATTTTCTGACCGCCTCTTCTGGGAACTAAAGTCAGACTACACCAATCAGGAGTTGCTTTGACGCGCCAGATAGTGTGTCAAAGCAGCTCCTGATTGGAGTAGCCTGACTTTAGTTTCCGGAAGAAGCGGTCAGAAAATACTAAGAACGATCCCGCAGGACATCAGCCTTTTTTTCATCACCCGCCGCCACCCCTGCAGCCCTCTCCTGCCTCCAATCTGCTCCTAAACCGCATTCCTGGTTTTTCAAAATTCGCAGGTGCTCTTGGAATGGAACCTCTGTGAATTTCGAGGGAGTACTGCATGGTGTCAGCCTAGCTATCGCTACCATTCAGCATTTTTAGTTGGCATTACTTATGTCAGCGAAGGCCTATGGGAAATTATATCAATCTGACTCTGGCATGGGAATGCAGATAGACCCTGAGGGCAGGGAAACTGTTTTAAGTATCCCTGATATGTTTTAAGTAACCCTGATTGAATCATGGCTAGCTAAAAGGTGTTAATGTCTGATTAAGAGGGTGCTTAGGACAATGGGTCCAGGTGCACAGATCAAGAACAAAGAAGCCAGAGACTAATCCCATCCACCATGCCTGCAAGTATCACACCCTCCTTTATCAATTAAATTAACAATTGTTTCAAACAGTTTACAAATTCTAAACAGAAAGATACTGGGACATACAATAGTTTCTATATTCAGAATAAGATTCCAAGGTATAAAAGCCTCCTCTCTGCTCTATCAAGCTATTTATCAATCTATCTTTCTATCTCTGGAGGAGAGGGGTCTTGGCTCTCTCTCTCTCTCTGGCTCTTCCTAGAATTTCTGACTCTCTGTCTCTTTGTTTCTGGACTCTGTAAGGCAGGGAAACTGCTTTGCTCTCTACTTAATTGTAATGCTTCATTGTAATGCTTATAAATATTGCTTTTCTGTAAGACTATTTCTATAATATATTCTTTATGCAACCACCTCTGGCTGTGCCTATTATTTGATTCTACTTCCTGGTGAAACTTCAGTGAGGGAACTGAACCTGGGACCAGGCGTTTGTCAGTACGCTTCGCACTTAACCCCTACCACCTAATATTGGGGGGGCACTCACAAAACTGACACATGGGTTTTATAATTGTTAATAAGCCAAAATTGCGGTGGTTTTTTTTTTTTTTTTGTAATATGCTTGTAGAGCCAAAATTAGAAGTTTGGCTGTCAGTACTTCTTTCTGTACATTCTTAAAGGTCTTTTTCAAGACTACCTGAGGAAGGCAGTGTTCTGCCAAAACCAGGATCCTAGTTGGGACTTCCCACAGGAACTTTCAATAAAATCCCTTGTGTTGCATTGTGACCTCGTCTTTGCCTTTCTTTTGTTTATGAACTTTTAGGAAATGATCCAAACCGGGGTTTGTTTGTTTTTTAAACCCTGCTAAACTAATCACTTTTATCACATTCTCTAGCAATAAATTCCAGACTAGTTACACATTGAGTGAGGGAATACTTTTTTCTAATTTGTTCTAAACTTAGGCTTTAAGGGCCAGATTTAAGTAAAGGTGTCTCCGAAAATGGCACCAGCCGTGTGTCAACCACATGTAGGCACCATTAAGAAAATTCAATAGGTTGGGTTCTTATTGTATCTTATTTAATTTAACATTTTTTTATTCCATTTTAAAATTGCCTGTATTTTTCTTACATTGTAAGTATTTCTCCGTCCCGGACAAGACCCTTCCCCAACAAAGCAAAACAAAACAAAATTACCATGCACTTAGCACACACAAATGTCACAACTAACATGGAACGCGTTAGTGTATCACAGGCTATTTATTATTGCTTTTGGCACATAACACAGCTGAGTAATATTGACTATTAAAAGGCTAGTTTCTTAATCCTGTCATGCTGTTTGACCCATTGTAAATCTATCTAAATTAAATTGTGACTTTATTCTGCTTAATGTCAAAATAATTTTCACACCTTTTCACATAATTTTCCTTCAAGAATATGACTTTTTGGTGGGAAGGACTTTCTTCTCCACTAAAAAAAACAAACACTAGGGGGTTGATTAATTGGCATGGTTTAACCGGGCAAGAGAGGCTCCTGCTAGTTAAAACCATTTTGACTGGGGTAGGAGCTGAAATTTAGCAGCAATAAACTCACTGTGGCCAAAACCCAAAGAGTAGCAAGATTCCAACATCTCAAGAATAGCAAGATTCCGGAACCCCAATGAAAGTAACATTTCAGAACTGAGATTGTGATGTCATAATGCCTCATTCCACAGTGCCACAGAGACAACCTCATCAGTGATGTTACAATGGTTTAATTGTCCTATACTTGGCTCGTGCAATAACATAAGAATAGCCTTACTGGGTCAAACCAATGGTCCATCTAGCCCAGTATCCCATCTTCACAGTGGTTAATCCAGGTCACCAGTACCTGGCAAAACCCCAAATAGTAGCAACATTCCATGCTACCGATCCATGGCAAGCAATGGCTTTCCCCCATGTCTTTCTCAATAACGGACTATGGACTTTTCCTCCAGGAACTTGTCCAAACGCTACGCTATCCGCTCTTGCCACAACCTCTGGCAACATATGACAGGTATTTCTACCCAGAAAGGGACATTTTCAAAGTTGTTATCATAGGTAAAACATTGCTTAAATAACATATATTAACAGTTTCACCCAATTTTTTGGGGGGAACATACTTTTTATATTTAAATATTTTTGTAGAGCTGCTCTTTTTTTCTGGTTGTATTAGCTGATGGCATGTCGCTGTACTCCTTGAGAACATAGTTGTTGCGGCCTCGTTGAGTCTTTGAGCCTGGTTTATAATTAGATAGATTTTTTTTTTTTCCATTGACAGGAAAACAAATTGTTAACATGCACAATTTTTTATTTTTAGCTATACTATCCCCCTCTTTTACTAAGGTGCGTTAACCAATTAGTGCACGCTAATTGATTTAGCGCACGCTAAATGCTAACGCGTCCATACACTAACATGCATGCGTTAGCACCTTAGTAAAAGAGGGCCAATGTGTGTGTTCCCTTCATATACAGTGGAACCTTGGTTTGCGAGCATAATTCGTTCCAGAAGCATGCTCGTAAGCCAAAGTGCTCATATATCAAAGCGCGTTTCCCCAAAGAAAGTAAGGGAAACTCGCATGATTCATTCTACATCCCAAAAAGGCCCTTCCCCTCCCCCCCTCCCCTAGGCCACTGGTGTACTTCCTCCCCACACCATCACACCACTTCCTAAAAAGACCCCCCCACCCCCGAGGCACGCTTCCACCCCACTCCTGGGAACTGGCTTCGCCCACCCCACCCCGAGAACCAACATTGCCCCCCCTTCCTGCGCAAACCGGTATCATCCCCCACCCACCCAAACCCTTACCGCGATCGGACACCGGTACTGGCACCAACCCACAGGACGTGCCGGTGCCCAAAGAGCCTGCCTCATTAGAATCTCGGAGAGAGCAGGAGCCAGAAGGCCTTGAGCATGTGCAGATGCTCAAGACCCAGCAGCATCAGCGGCAAGCGGCAGGCTCTTTGAGCACTGGCACGTCCTGTGGGCAGGTGCCAGTGCCGGTGCCCGATCGCGGTAAGGGTTTGGGCGGGCGAGGGGGCGATGCCGGTTCTCTGGGGGGGGGGGGGCGATGCCTTGCATATCAAGTCAACGCTCGGTTTGCGAGGCAAGATTTGCGAGAGTGTTTTGCTCGTCTTGCAAAACACCCTCAAACCGCGTTACTCGCAAACCGAGGTTTGACTGTACAAGTTCATGTACTGTAAGTTTGCTAGTTTTCAATGGTCCAACATCAGGCCCTTCCTAATGAGAAAAATATTTATAAATTCCATTTTTTTTTTCCCCATTACAAATTTCTCCCCTCTACCTCTGAATCTTACAATCCCACTCTTGTACTTCTTCCTGCTGTTATGTTTTCCATTTGCATCTTCTTTTCCTGCTTTCAGAACCTTGGATCATCGCCCGTACATACTCAATAGCAAACGGCACTTTTATTTTGATTTCATTTATAATTCTTGTGTTTTCGTCTAGAAATATTTGGGAGGTAGCAATAGATGGTAGGATTAAAAATGCGGAATAGTTGCACGATCTCTGCTTGAACATCGTCTCTTTCCATATTTGACTTGCTACTGTATGAGTGGTTTATTCAATGTTCTAGTCCCTCCTTTTACAAAACCGTAGCATAGTTTTTAGTGCCAACTGCGGCAGTAACATCTCAAGTTTCAAGTATAATTAATTTTAATATACCAACCATCGGCGTGCACCTGGCCGGTTTACAATGCTAAAAATGAAAAGTTATAATAAATTTTTTTGGAGGGGGGAAATGTGAACATTAAATAGGCAAATTACAAATACGAACATGAGCTTGAGGGGAAAGGTAATAATTACATCATTAAAAACAAATTAATTAAAGGGAAGAGGGGGGTAGGATAAAACACCAGGAATGAGGATCGCTTCTTAAAAGCGATTCGTGTTTATTTTGCTAGCTATTGGAAAGGAAATATTTAGACGCTATGGTATGCGTCTTGGAATAAGAATGTTTTTAGTTTAGTCTTGAATTTGTCGAGTGAATTTTCGAGGCGGAGTTGAGGTGGAATAAAGTTCCATAAAGTTGGAGCTACAACGGAAAAGTTAGTTTTTCTAGTGGAGTAGAATTCTTTGATGGAAGGTATAGTCAGTAAATTCTGATCAGCCGATCTAAGGGTCCGGGGAGGGCAAAAGGGGATGATGAGTTTATCAAGAAAAGATGGGAGATGCGAAAGTTTGATTTTGAAGAATTTGAAGTTTTATAGGCGATGCGGTGGGCGATGGGTGGCCAATGAGCTTCTTGCAGAAGAGGAGTAACATGATCATATTTCCCAACCTTATAGATAAGTTGATTGACGTATTTTGAATGAGCTGCAGACGACGTAATTCTTTTTGAGTAATTCCATTGTATAGGGAGTTGCAGTAATCTAAATGAGAAATGACCATAGGAATTCTATGAGCGTCGGAGATGTTAGCACCGCGACTGGTGCTAAAAACCACACTACAGTTTTGTAAAAAGGGGGAGGGGGTATATTTGATATGAAAACGTATTAACTGATCTTTTTTTTCCAAATGAATTTCTACATTTATAACTATAGCCCCAACAGAGGTTTGTGTAACCTATTTGTTTCAGTTATTTATTCCCCTTTTCCCCCTTTATCTTAGTACAGTGTTTCTTCTATTGTAATGCACCCGACAGACAATGTTCATATATAACATGACATAAATTTTTATTTATATACCGCAAAAGACTTTCGATTTATATATGTGTTTACACTTAACACTAAAAAGCAAATTCTATAAGAGGCGCCAAAAGTTAGGCGCCTAATTAGTGCGATTCAAGTAAAATTGGGTGCTGTTTAATGAATCACGCAAGAAATAGGCCAGCTCTAGGTGCCTTTAAAAATTTGGGTGCTTAGCTGAGCGCTTAAGCACGCTTAAGAGCAGCGATTCTGCAACAAGGGACTTGGGGGTAATAGTGGACAAGTCAATGAAGCGCACAGTGCACAGCGGCCGCTAAGAAAGCGAATAGAATGCTAGGTATAATCAAGAAGGGTATTACAACCAGAACAAAAGAAGTTATCCTGCCGTTGTATTGGGCGATTGTGCGCCCGCATCTGGAGTACTGCGTCCAATATTGGTCGCCGTACCTAAAGAAGGATATGGCGATACTCGAGAGGGTTCAGAAGAGAGCGACACGCTTGATAAAGGGTATGGAAAACCTTTCATACGCTGAAAGATTGGAGAAACTGGGGCTCTTTTCCCTGGAGAAGCTGAGACTTAGAGGGGATATGATAGAGACTTACAAGATCATGAAGGGCATGGAGAAAGTGGAGAGGGACAGATTCGTCAAACTTTCGAAGATTACAAGAACGAGAGGGCATTCAGATAAATTAAAAGGGGACAGATTCAGAACCAATGCTAGGAATTTTGTCTTCACCCAAAGGGTGGTGGACACCTGGAATGCGCTTCCAGAGGGCGTGATAGGACAGAGTACGGTTTTGGGGTTCAAGAAGGGATTGGATGATTTCCTGAAGGAAAAGGGGATAGAGGATTAGTATACAGATCCTGGACCTGATGGGCCGCCGCATGAGCGGACTGCTGGGCATGATGGACCTCTGGTCTGACCCAACAGAGGTATTACTTATGTTCTTATGTTAACAAGGCATCTAACATATAGCCACGCCCACGCCTAACGTGCATAGCGCCTATATTTTTGAAGGCGCCTTGTTGCAGAGTCGCTCTTTCTTGCTAGGTGCCTATGTTTCAATTACTGCTGATTAAAAAGCTTAATTGAGCTTGTTACTCGATTTAGATAGGCGCCTATCTAGATGGGTGCCCCCCAAAGAGGTGCCTAACATTAGGCGCCGGTTAAAGAATTTGGGCCTAAGGGCCTCTTCTATCAAACTGTGCTAGCAATTTGTAGCGTGGTAGCGTGGTGAGCCGCGCTGAATGGCCCGCGCTGCTCCCGACGCTCATAGAGTTCCTATGAGCGTAGGGAGCAGCCCGGCTCTCTGTGCTAAAAATTGCTAGCGCATTTTGACAGAAGCCCTAAGATTCACAACTGAACAAAGCACACCTAAATATTTCTGTTTTAGAAACATAGAAAAAGATGGCAGAAAAGGGCTATAGCCCACCAAGTCTGCCCATTCCAAATACCCGCCCCCCTGATTTCACTCCCTTAGGGATCCCATGTGAATATCCCATTTTCTCTTAAAATCTGACACGCTGTTGGCCTCAATCACCTGCAGTGGGAGTTTGTTCCAATGATCCACTACTCTTTCAGTGAAAAAGTATTTTCTGGAGTCGCTTTGGAACTTCCCTCCCCTGATTTTCAGCGGATGCCCCCTGGTGGTCGAGGGTCCCATGAGGTAGAAGATATCTTCTTCCGACTCGATACGGCCCGTGATGTACTTAAACGTTTCAATCATGTCTCCCCTCTCTCTTCGTTCCTCAAGTGAGTACAGCCGCAGTTTATTCAGTCTTTCTTCATACGTGAGATCCTTGAGCCCCAAGACCATCCTAGTGGCCATTCGTTGAACCGACTCGATTCTCAGCACATCCTTCCGGTAGTGTGGTCTCCAGAATTGAACACAATATTCCAAATGAGGCCTCACCATGGACCTGTATAGTGGCATCATGACTTCAGGTCTCCTGCTGACAAAACCTCTACGGATACAACCCATCATTTTCCTTGCCCTGGAGGAAGCCTTCTGCACTTGATTTGCAGCCTTCATGTCATCACTAATCACTAATGTTTTACTGTAAGTTTAGTGTGAATTTGCCTATCCCTTATCAAAAAACTGTATGCAATGCACCCGTCTCAGGTTTTTTTCACGTGTCATACAATAAAATACATACGCATTCAAATTCTGGTGTCACCTCATTAATAGCAACACAAAGATTTGTAAATATGTTACATAGAAGCAATATTGAAAACGGAACATTTGAACAGCAGACATGCAACATTATCAATTAAGGCTGGAAGCAGAAGTTATTATTGGGGGTAATGGGGAAGCAGAAATAGGGATCAGTTACAGGGGATTTGAAGAGCCCGACTCTCAATATAGCAGGTTTTCTCAGCTTGCAGGCACTGTTGGTTGTAAAGGAAACACGGGCTTGCTGTCTACACCAATTTTTTTTTTTTTATGTGACATACCTTCCACCTCTTGGGGACACACCAGTGGGTCCGGACAAGCTAGTTGAGAACCACTGCCTTAGTATATTGGAGAAAGTGTGGTAAACTGAAGGAAGGCGTTTTAACCGTCAGCCTTCAAGGAACATAAGAACTGCCGCTGCTGGGTCAGACCAGTGGTCCATCGTGCCCAGCAGTCCACTCATGCGCCGGCCCTCTGGTCAAAGACCAGCGCCCTAACTGAGACTAGCCCTACCCGCGTACGTTCCTGTTCAGCAGGAACTTGTCTAACTTTGTCTTGAATCCCTGGAGGGTGTTTTCCCCTATGACAGAGTCCGGAAGAGCGTTCCAGTTTTCCACCACTCTCTGGGTGAAGAAGAACTTCCTTACGTTCGTACGGAATCTATCCCCTTTCAATTTTAGAGAGTACCCTCTCATTCTCCCCACCTTGGAGAGGGTGAACATAAAGCAGTCTGATGTTCAGGCAATTTAAATATTCATCCCATGGAGCGTCATGCATTTACAAATTTTGGTCGTCCTGAAAACAAAACCAGCTGGTTAAATCACTTGTTTGGGGCTACCTTTGGGGCACTTAATTGGTTAATGTCCCTTTCTGTTTCCAGTTAACACCTATCTCAAAACCATCAATTCTGAGGGTGTTCAGGTGGCACCTCTATATGGACTTCACAACAAAAAAAAGACAGCACAACCCCACGTATAGCAATGCAAGACAAAAAGAGAGGGGCAGTGAGTGGACGCCACACAACTTCAAGGACAATCAATTCATTGAAAACAAATAAACTAAACTAAACTAAGCGTTAGGTTTATATACCGCATCTTCTCCACATGTAAATATATGTAAATATAAATAGCTAAAACATAAGGTAAGGCCCTTCTCCACCTCTATATGGACTACATTGATAGCAGCAGTTAGGGAGGCCAAATTCCGCATGGAGGAGTCTCTAGCAAAGAACATCCAGAAAGGAGATAAATCTTTCTTCAGGTATATCAGTGACAGAAATAAGAACTCGAGCGGGATAGTACGTCTCAGAAAACCAGACGGAGACTATGTAGAAACGGACTCGGAAAAAGCCCAACTGTTAAATAAATACTTCTGCTCAGTCTTCACCCACGAGGCCCTCAGCCACAGACAAGGGTTAAATCAGTTGACCCATTTAGTAATTTCAAGTTTACACCCAGCAGCGTCTATTGCGAGCTGTCAAAAATCAAGGTCAACAAGGCAATGGGGCCTGACAACCTACACCCTAGGGTGCTCAGGGAGTTGGGTGATGTCCTAGCGGAACCGCTATCCGCGCTCTTCAATCTCTCCCTTAGTACAGGTAACGTCCCGATGGACTGGAAGACAGCTAACGTCATTCCACTCCACAAGAAAGGCTCTAAGATGGAGATGGCAAATTACAGACCAGTGAGTCTCACATCAATAGTGAGCAAACTAATGGAAACCCTAATCAAACACCAATTGGATAGAATCATGGACGAGGAGAAACTACGGGATCCCCGCCAACATGGATTTACTAAGGGGAGATCCTGCCAATCCAACCTGATCAGCTTCTTTGACTGGGTGACGAGGAAGCTGGATGCTGGTGAGTCCCTGGACATCGTCTACCTGGATTTCAGCAAAGCATTTGATAGCGTACCACACTGCAGGTTGCTAAGCAAGATGAGTTCTTTAGGTTTGGGCGACACATTGACAAATTGGGTTGGGAACTGGCTTGGAGGTAGGCTTCAGAGGGTAGTGGTGAATGGCACCCCCTCCGAAATGTCAGAGGTGATAAGTGGAGTGCCACAAGGCTCCGTCCTGGGCCCGATCTTGTTCAACATCTACATAAGGACTTGACAGAAGGGCTCCGAGGAAGAATAACATTATTTGCCGATGATGCCAAGCTAAGCAATATAGTGAACAAGAGCACAACAGACAATAATTCAATGGCAGATGATATGATGCATGACCTACTTCTACTGGAGCACTGGTCTAGGTCCTGGCAACTCAGTTTCAATGCCAAAAAATGCAAAGTCATGCACCTGGGAAGCCGAAATCCATGCAAGATTTACACCCTAAATGGCGAGATCTTGACAAAAACTGAAGCAGAAAGAGACTTAGGGGTGATTGTCAGGGAAGACATGAAGTCTGCAAATCAAGTTGAGCAAGCTTCATCCAAAGCAAGGCAAATCATAGGTTGCATACGCAGGAGTTTCGTCAGCCGTAAACCCGAAGTCATTATGCCACTGTATAGATCCATGGTGAGACCGCACTTGGAGTACTGTGTGCAATTTTGGAAGCCACATTACCGCAAGGATGTGCTGAGACTGGAATCGGTCCAGAGAATGGCCACCAGGATGGTCTCGGGACTCAAGGAGCTCCCATACGAGGAGCGGTTGGGGAAGTTGCAGCTCTATTCACTCGAGGAACGTAGAGAGAGGGGAGATATGATCGAGACATTCAAGTACCTCACAGGTCGCATTGAGGTGGAAGAGGATATCTTCTTTTTCAAGGGTCCCGCGGCAACAAGGGGGCATCAGTGGAAAATCAGGGGCAGGAAACTGCACGGTGACACTAGGAAGTTCTTCTTCACCGAAAGGGTGGTTGATCGCTGGAATAGTCTTCCACTTCAGGTTATTGAGGCCAGAAGCGTGCCAGATTTTAAGGCCAAATGGGACAAACATGTGGGATCTATCCACAAAGATAGATAGGGAGGGTCACTGGAGTGGGCAGACTTGATGGGCCGTGGCCCTTATCTGCCATCTATTTCTATGTTTCTATGTTTCAGGTCTAATATGAAACATCTGATTTATATTTCTGAGTCGTATGTTTTTTTTATTCAAGAAAATCTGATTTACTGCCATTTGGGCTCCATCATGACGGTAAACACAAAGGGGGGGGGGGGTCTGGATGGCTTTTCAAAACCCGGATTTTGAAAAAGCTTTCATTTGCGCAGGAGGGCATCTGAACATGCGCAGATCCAATACAATGATGTCACGTGCCCGAGTTAATTGGCACTCAAAAATGAGCTCATCCATCACATTGATTGGCAATTCTATTCTATCTACTTCAGTTTCATGATTGTTGGATTCATCCAAACATCCTATATAATAAAAGCTTACCGGCGCATGCGCTGTTAAAACAGCGTGATCCCTGCCGCTGTGGTGTGTGACCCGTGGCTGTGTTCCATTTTAGAACCCGGCGGCAGGGAACATTCCGGCCACTCCCCTCCTTCCGCCCTCACTCACCAACTGGAAGCGCAGGCAAGCTCTCTCCCTGCCCGCGTCCTCGGCAGGGAACACACCTCCTGCCCTCGCTCAACTGCTGCCGCCACTGATCCTCCTCTTCAGAGCAGCCTGCGATCGTGGCCGGCTTTAAAGAACCTCACAGGCCGCTCTCCAACCTCAGTAGCACGTTCCCTCTGACGCACGGGATCGCGTCAGAGGGAACGTGCTACCGAGTTGGAGAGCGGCCTGCGAGGTTCGCTAAAGCCAGCCACCATGATCGCAGGCTGCTTTGAAGAGGAGCAAGCCAGAAGACGCCGGGATGGAGGGAGGGTAAGAAGGGGATCAATACCAGGGGCCAGGGGGAGAGGGAAAGGGAAAGGGGGCTGCTTTGGGGGGAGGGGTGTGCTGGGGGGAAACAGAAGGGGCCATGGAGAGATAGGGAGAGGGAAAGGGGGCTGCTTTGGGGGGGGAGGTGTGCTGGGGACAGACAGCTTTGCTCTGGGGGGAAGACAGAAGGGGCCATGGAGAAACAGGGAGAGGGAAAGGGGGCTACTTTGGGGGGAGGGGTGTGCTGGGGGGAGACAGAAGGGGCCATGGAGAGATAGGGAGAGGGAAAGGGGGCTGCTTTGGGGGGAAAGTATGCTGGGGACAGACAGCTTTGCTCGGGGGGGGGGGGGGAAAGACAGAAGAACACAGACAGCGGCCAAGGAGAGAGAGAGAAAGAAACACAGACAGACAGACACATCTATTCTAGCACCCGTTAATGTAACGGGCTTAAAGACTAGTAACTTAAATAACTCTCAAATTTACCCCTCCCCCCCTTTTACAAAGCTGCTTTAGGCTTTTTTTTTTTATCACTAGCCACGCTGGTATTGGCTCCAATGCTCATAGGAATTTCATGAGTGTCGGAGCTGATACCTCCATGGCCAGAGATACAAAAGCCTAACGTGGCTTCGTAAAAGGGAGGGCTAATTTTTGTTGGTTTTGCAATTTTATCATTTCAATTATAACGTGTCACGAAAAACATTTGCTCTATTTAGTGAGCCAGAGCTAAAAAAGTTTGAGAGACACTGCTTTAGAAGGTTACTTTTTTTGCTCCACTCTATAAAATGTAATGCTGTGCTTTTAATATACAGGAAGGGAAACCAGACATGAAAACTGTGAATATGTCAATAGACTCAGTGACATTTTGTTTTTTAAAGCACATGTTCTGTCTCATATGCCAGTTTACTTACAATTTTTCACGGTGTAGGAAGAAACCTCCTAATCAACAAATGTCATTTATGTTCTAATGGTATTTAGAAGAAGCCAGAATTGGACGAAAATTAATCAGTGTAGCTGGTATATTCGCTGTTGTAAAGTTTATATAGCACATGGAATTGACAGCATTTATGAAAATGAATTGGTGAGTACTTTGTGCAGATGTCACATAATGAAAGGATGGATGCTTGCATCGTGGACTGGTGTTTATCTACAGACAAGCAATTATTTTCCCACTGAATGCAGGACAGAACTATTAAATATATTTAATTAAATTATCAAGCCTTACCATTTTATTTGAATGTTCTTCCTTTGTAGCTGGGTACCATGTGCTATGTCATCTTTCTTATTGTAAGAGAGATAGAAAATGAATAAAAACATCCATTTTATAGGAAAGAACAAAATTCAGGCAATGACAACTTGGGGCCTTTCTGCTAAAGCTTAGCATATGCTAACAGGCATTGAGGTGTGCAGAGTGCCATGTGGGCCCTAGGTATACAATGGATGGATGGATCATGCCACTGAGTTGTGGCATCACCAATATAACCCCTCGACTTATCTTATACTGCTACAAACATATAGCAGTGTACGTAATTCAAATACCTTCAATTACAAGGGTTAGGTTTTTTTTTAGCAGATATATCAGATATGCCTCCACCAGTCACTATTATTTGAGACGGCTAAATGAATAACCTGATGGCATATGTCCTGCCACTTATTTCTGTCAGATGGGATTATCAGTGACACTCAGAAAAGCACACAGACAATATAAATGCATAGATAAAGACCCTTTATTATACTTATATATATATATATATATATATATATCTAATATAATAAAGAGCTAGCCGCGCATGCACACTCCTATTTGCGTGTTCTGTGCGCTGTAGGTCTGTGGCCGAAGGAGTGCGCATGCACGCTATTATGTCACCAGCCGATCGCCTCCACAAGCCGGACCGCAGCCAGATGACAATCTCTGTTCCTCCTGCCGCCGCCGATCTCCGTTCCTCCTTTGCCGCCCACCCCCTTCTTTTCCCGTGGGCCCGAATGGCGATTCCAGCAGCGTGTGCACCAGTCTTCACACGCTGCTTCGGGCCCTTCTACTGCCCTGATTTGCTCTGCCGCGTCTCTGATGATGTCATCAGGGATGTGCCAGAGTAAATCAGGGCACTAGAAGGTCCCGAAGCAGCGTGTGGAGACTGATGCAAGCGCTGCTGGAATCATCACGTTTGTAGTCCGGACCGTGGGAAAGGAAAAGGGGGGGGGTAGAGGAAACGCTAATGCTGCTGCACAGGGAACTGGTGGGGGGGCAGGAGGGAAATGGAGGGGGAGGGAATGCTGCTTTGGACAGACAGACAGAGAGAGGAAGGGAAACACAAAGAAAATAAGAAAGACACAGGGCCAGGTGCACAGGGAACTGGTGTGGGGGGAGGGAAATGGAGGTGGATGGAATGCTGCTTTGGACAGACAGACAGAGGGAGGAAGGGAGACAGAAAGAAAAGAAGAAAGACACAGGGGCAGGGAGATACACAGAAAGACAGACAGGCAAAGGGGGACAGGGACAGAGACAGACAGAAAGGACAGCGGGAGCCACGTCAGGAGGGGTGCGGGATGCGGCAGTGGGAACTTTTCCAATGGGTGCAACTGGGCGGCTGTCGGGAACCTCTGATCAGGGGCAGAGCAAGGTAAGAGTATTATAGGGATAAGAAGGAGGAGGGGGGATAAAAAAGGAAGGGATGCCTACTGCTGGACAGGGGGAGAAGGAAACAGATGCTGATGGACAGGGGGGGTGAAGAAAAAGGAACGGAGGACTAATGTTGGACAGGGGGAGAAGGAAAGAGATGCTGCTGGATGGGGGGAGGTAAAACAAAGGGAGAAGGGCTGCTGCTGAATAAGGAGAGCAGTGAAGGGGTGGTGGTGGACACAGGGGAGGTAAAAGGAAGGGAAAATGGACAGGGGGAGCAGGCAAGGGGTGGTGATGGACAGCCAAGGAAAAAGAAAGGCAGAAAGAAAGAAAGCGGCTAAGGAGAGAGAGAGAAAGAAAGAAAGACACACACCCACACATATGTTCTAGCACCCGTTAATGTAACGGGCTTAAAGACTAGTAATATAATAAAATGCTAATCGCGCATGTGCACTCTTACTGCCGTGTTGCCTGATCTGTAGTTCCGTGGCCGGCAGAGTGCGCATGCGCGCTTACCATGCATCTCTCTGTCTCGCAGCGGATTTGACGGCTCCGGTCAAAGTTAATTTTTATTTCAAAGCCGCCGCTGCGGCTCCTCTATCGAACCTCACCAGAGTCGGAGAAGACTAAAAAATGAACTTTGGCTGGAGATGGCAAGCCCGCTGTGAGACAGAGAGATGGCATCTGAATATTAGCAGCTCAGGGATCTGAATATTAGCAGCGACTTGGCAACAAGGGAGGGGGAAGAAACCACAAGTAAGAAGTTCATTTTTTTAGTTCAAAGCCACCGCTGCGGCTCCTCTATCGAACCTCACCAGAGTCGGAGAAGACTTCCGCCTCGGGGGGGGGGGGGGGGGAAGAGAGAAAGAGGGAGAGAGATTCGCACGCATGTGCACTCCTACCTGCAGTGCCCTACAACTCACAGAAAACGGGAGCACGCAGGTGGGAGTGCGCATGCGCGGCTTAGGGTTTTATTATATTAGATGAACCTGAAGAACAGAAGGAAGGCATGTTAAACAGTAATTTTACTTTTTAGGGACCTATTCTTATATGTCTTTTGCGATTTACTGGGCAAAGATTGAAACCCATATAACAGAATAGAAGCAAGAGGCCCCCAGGTTGGAAGATGCCCAAATATCTAAGATAAACAGTTGCAGATTTTCACTTTGCTAAATTACTGTAGAATGAACAATTTAGAATTTTAACTATGGGTTTTCTCCTATTATGCAATATACTCTGAATAACAGTGTGACAGATGGTTAGTAATGAAATAATCAAAATGACATTTTACTAAAAGATTGCTTGAAGCTACTATATATGGTGCAACAGTCGCTAAGAGAGCCATTTTCATTTTTAAAAATATATTTTGTACTCAGAGTTTGAATATGATTTTCTACCATTTCTTTTTATAAGCATAACCATTCATCCAGGAACTATCTAAACGCAAGAACTTGATGAAGGTGTATAAGCCAAAATTAAATCCTAAAAAGGCCAAGATCCTTTGAGTTCATCACGACGCTCTGGCGAATGCTGGGAAGGTAACACATTAGATGTTAAAAGACTGCATCTGGGATTTACAGATTCAACTGGATATAGATTTAACCTTGGAACAACAGGTTTTAAATGTAGTTAAGGCAGGGTCTTGAATGTTCGACAGATATGTAAAATTTGACCTTTTTTGATCAAAAGGACTTTGAAGGAATTATTAATATTAAGCCTCATTTTACGCAGAACCCAGAGATCAGAATCAAAATGTTTATTTTATTTTTATTTTTCCTCTAACTCTACTTTTCACTTCTCTATTACCCTCCAGGTACTTTAGTTAGATTGTGAGCCTTCGGGACAGTAAGGGAATTTTTCAAGTACCTTTCATATTTCTAATCTTAATGTATATTTTCTGTAAACCGCTTAGAACCTAACGGATGTAGCGGTATATAAGAAATAAATTACATTACATTACATTCAGGTCAAGGTGTGCTAAATGATGGTGGTATTTTAGAAGAGGATCTGACGACAGAGTCTTTCTAAATTACCTGCAAATGTAAATGTATAATTGCTGACATGTACAGACGGTGTCCACAAACGCACAAGTTGGAATCAGTCCTTGGAGCCAAGAGATTTTGATGAAAGATTCTTTATTATACTGATGCAAATAAACTGATGCTGGAAGCTGGACTTAACATGGACCGCGTTTCGGCGATGTAAGCCTTCCTCAGGGGTCCTGTACAGGTCCTCAAAATACACAAGGTCCCGCAGGTGGTAAAGATGTAACAACAAACAAGTACCGACAAAGACTTGTGTGTAACCGTCTGAAAAATGTACAGTAGATGCAACCATTTTAGAAAATCTAAATATGGTTATAATGAACTCGAAAGCTTCCACGTGGAAGTGGCATGTCCACTGCTTCCACAAGCACTGTTCTTTCTGAGTGGGAGTCCTCCAACTGCATTGCTGCCAGTAGGGGGCGGAGCATCAAAACTGTGCTTTCAATCAGTAGGGACAGGTAGGCTCCCTAGAATCCTGCAGAGCTTCTCGGTCCCTCACTACTGATAATGTGATAGAGAAACAGCGCCCCCTCCCACCAACAACCAGGACTGTAGCTGAAGGACTTCTACTCAGCTTAAAAGGAACAGTGTCCACCGGTAATTTGCACCCCTTCTACTTGCAAACTGCGATAGCGGTTATTAGCGCAGGGTGCCGCACCGACTGCTCCGCGCAGCTCCTGATGCTCCTAGAGTTCCCATGAGCATCGGGAGCTGCGCAAAGCATTCAGCACGGCTCTCTGCAACACTTTAACAGTAACCCACATTGATAACTCCCCTCCCTTAATTATGTTTATGTTTGTTAAAAGTCTTTATATACAGCTTAATTTCCCAAGCAGGATCAAAGTGGTTAACAAAACAATTCAGAAATTATTGAAATGAACTCCATTAAAATAGGAAAGTAAAAAAGGGGGGGGGGAATCCCCCCTCCCATAATATACAAAATAACTAACTTACGATACATCAATAATATATAAATAAAATCATATAATAATATAATATAATACATATTCAAACACTGAATTCAAGTCCCATCATTGAAAAGAAAGAGCCAACTGAAAAATAGTAGGTCTTTAAATGTCTTTAGAAATTGAAATTACTGCTATATGTAATTAAAGTGAGCCACATATAGGGCAATCAAGCCATGATGAGGTTGGCTTTTAGGCATTGGTGGAAAGAGGCATTATGATGTCACAATACCAGCTCTGGTTATCAGAGGCTGAAGCTTTTCACACTATTTATTTATTCATTCAATTATCTATACTGTTCTCCCAGGGGAGGTCAGAACAGTACATGAATTTATTCAGGTACTCAAGCATTTTTTCCTTGTCTGTCTCGGTGGACTCACAATCTATCTAATGTACCTGTGGCAATGGGAGGATTAAGTGACCTGCCCAGGGTCACAAGGAGCAGCGTGGGTTTGAACGAACCCACAACCTCAAGGTGCTGAGGCTGTAGCTTTAACCACTGTGCCACTCTAGAAATCAAAATGTTGCAAAAGTGAGCCAAGTAGAGGACAATGAAACCATTGTGACATCACTGATGAGTTTGGTTCTTAGGCATTGGTGGAATGAGGCATTATGATGTCACAATACCACAATAGGCTGGAACTTCTCACACTATTTATTTATTCAATTTTCTATACTGTTCTCCCAGGGGAGCTCAGAATGGTTTACTCAAGCATTTTTCCTTGTCTGTCCTGGTGGGTTCACACTCTATCTAATGTACCTGGGGCAATGGGGGGATTAAGTGACCTGCCCAGGGTCACAAGGAGCAGCTGAGACTGTAGCTTTAACCACTGTGCCACTCTAGAAATCAAAATGTTGCAAAAGTGAGCCAAGTATAGGACAAGCTATTGTGACATCACTGATAAGATTGGCTCTTAGGCATTGGTGGAATGAGACATTATGATGTCACAATCTCAGCTCTGGTTACCAGAGACTGAAACTTTTCACAATAACTAAGCGTTGCCCATTATTAATGTGGGCTACTGTTAAGATGCATTACATTACCGCTAACTTGCACCATTTTAGCGCAGGTCCCATTTTACACAATGAGACCTAGTTACTAAGGTTAACAGTAGTATAACACGTACTCACGTTGATAACTTCACCCCCCTATCTTGCTTTGTATGGCTTACTGTAAAGCCCTCACTTCCGATTTGATTGTGAACAACACGGGACATTTGCATTGTATCCCGAACACTACACTAAGGGGCCCTTTACAAAGCTGTGCAAAGCACTAATGGATGCTTATTGCAGCAAAAATAGCGTACTGTAGAGCGGGGGTCTTCAAAGTCCCTCCTTGAGGGCCGCAATCCAGTCGGGTTTTCAGGATTTCCCCAATGAATATGCATTGAAAGCAGTGCATGCACATAGATCTCATGCATATTTATTGGGGAAATCCTGAAAACCCGACTGGATTGCGGCCCTCAAGGAGGGACTTTGAAGACCCTTCTGTAGAGCATGCTGAGGTATCCCATAGTATTTTCAGGATGTGCATACACTGCCCATGCACTAAACAAAATAATATATATATTTTATGGTGGGGGATTCTGGGGGTGAAGAGTAGGCATGTTCTCTGCTACTCAGTTACTGCAGCTACATTGTCATATGCTGAATAGCGTGTGTTTAGCGTGTGAGCTCTTACCACTTACAAAATGAGTGGCAATATGGACTCATGTGATAATGTGTTGTAATGGTCACACACTAATGCAAAATTACTGCATGAAACCACTCAAATGGACTCTATCCTCATACACCTACTGTATACGAGGGGCCAATGAAAAGTTCTCAGCCCAACCAAGAAGAGAATGATGTGGAGTCATGAAATATATAAGTTATTCCACACTTTAAGTACATAAGAATAGCCTTACTGGGTCAGACCAATGGTCCATCTAGTCCAGTATCCTGTCTCCAAGTCACAAGTATCTGGCAAAAACCCAAATAGTTCTACATCAAAAAAGGGGGTGTTTGTGGGTAGTAAAAATATCAAACATTTGAAATTTTCAAAACAAATCAATGTCAATAACCCACATATGTATCATCACACAAATACATTACATCCTGCTCAAGCTGTTAATACAGCAACCTAATACTCAAAAGAATTCTCCTAAGTAATATATCAACTAAGAGATTGAAGTATCATAATCGGGCAAAAGCCTCAGAGCCTAGAACCTCTTATAACATTTATGTTATGTTATGTGTTTATTGAATGATTATTGGATGGGTGGGTGGGTGTGGAAAAATGGTTGACTATGAATATGTGAAAGTTGAATGAGCTTTTGTTGTATAATTATATGTTGCATTTGTTGTATTGCACTGTTGAAGTTTTGAAAATTAATAAAGAATTATATAAAAAAACAACACATTTTTGTTATTTCAGATCCTTATCCTGAATGGTAAATGCCAAATCATCTACATCAAAGCTCCTTCCCACCCTTAAACAACTTGTGTTAAACTTTATTTTTCAAAATTAGCTAAAATAGCTAAAAAGGAGAACAGCGACACTTATCTAAATGGACAAATTGCCAGGTCCAACGTTGGTACGTATTATGATTAAACACCCCAATATAGCAGCATTCCATGTCACCGATCCAGGGCAAAAAGTGGCTTCTCCCATGTCTGTCTCAATAGCAGTTCATGGACTTTTCCTCCAGGAACTTGTCCAAACCCTTTTTAAAACCAGCTACATTAACCGCTCTTACCACATCCCTGTAACTTCATCGAGTGTCCTCTAGTTTATATAAATCTTGATGCAGTAAAAAATCAATCCACATATACCCATTCTGCTCCACTCAGGATTTTGTAGACTTCGATCATTTCTCCCCTCAGCCGTCTCTATTCTGAGCTATAGAGTGTGGAATAACTTCTAAGGGCCAGATTCACTAACCTCCCTTTTTCCATCCAGTCCGTGGGCAATCCGTGGCCTGGTGCCCGATTCACAACGCGCTTGCATGCAAAGTAGGCCAATCGGAGGCACGTCCCCCTACTGACGACATGGATCGATGGGGAACGATCCTGACACATGCGCCAACCATCTTTGCCTGTAGATGGTCTGCACATGCGCTTGCTGTCCGTGAAGAAAATGTTGCTTTTTTTTTTTTTTAACTTTTTACTCGCAAGCCCATGGCTTTAACCCGCGGGTTTAAAGCGGGTTATGTTTAAATATATTTATTGATTTTCAAATCATATAATCAAGAATACCTTGTACAGAAAGCAAATTAGCAATTCTACATAAAGCAAGAAACATTCCAATAACATTAAATCATATATTAACTTAAAATGCTCAAGTCCTCAAATTTGGATCCAAGATTTCTTATAAAATAAAACAAAGATAGAAGAATTGAACTTAATGTACACTCTTTCATAAAGTTAGCTGGAAGGCTGATTGCTGGGATTAACCAATAGTCATAGAGCTTATGATTTTTCTACCTCCAATCGGGAGAGCGCTAAAAAAGAAGTCAACTGATTAGGCTCAAAGAAAACATATTTAACTGATCGGTGATGCACTATACATTTACAAGGGTGTCGCAAATAAAAAGTAGCACCCAAAGATATAACACCTGGCTTCAACAAAAGAAATTCACGACGACGCCTTTGCGTCTCTTGTGATAAATCAGGAAATACCTGCACTTTACAACCCATAAATTCTTTCTGTCTATTTTTAAAGAACAGTTTTAACAACCATACTTTATCAATAGAGAGAGCTACTGTTATAATCAAAGTGCTCGATTCTACAACCTCTTTATCTGATTTTTCCAATAACTCTGATACATCCAATAGTCCTTGATCCGACGGCTTTTTTGGTAATTTAATCTTATTAGGTAAATAATAGACTCTTGATAAAGGAGGTAATGAATCTTCTGAGGCCCCCAAAACTTCAAGAAAATATCTTTTAAACATTTCTCTAGGAGGTGTCAGTGGAAGCCTAGGAAAATTAATGATTCTTAAGTTATTGTATCTGGAGTTATTTTCTAAGTTCTCCATCTTTCTTCTAAGATTGATATTGTCTTTCATTAAAGTTTCCTGTAATTGTTTGGATGATTTAATGTCCTGTTCAAGCTTTTGAACAGAGGAATTAGAGGCAGTCATATCTTTTTTCAGTTCTTTAAGTTCAGTAGAATGTTGAGATAATTTCCCCTCAATTAACTGAAGTTTGGGACTTATGGTCTTCACTAGTCCGGCCATAAGATCCCATAGTGAGTCCAGAGTTACTTCTGAGGGTTTTTCCAGAGAAATTACAGGTAAAGAAATGTCATAGTGCTCACCGTCCAGTTGAATAACTTGACGCTGTCCCTGAAGGTTAACTCGCCTCTCAGATGATTCCCCCTCAGCTTCTTCAAAGGAGCTCATATCCATAGGACCTCCTGTCAGCAGGCTCTGTGATGGACTACTTGCCTCAGGGGAAGACAAGACCCCGACCTCCGGGGTTACCTTACCCCTTGGAGAGCTGCTTAGCTGAGGTTGCGGGGGTGGCGCCCTAACGTCGGGGCTCAAAGATGTCTCCAATCCCGGAGGAATCTCCACGGCCTCACTGACGCCGCTACTCCTCTGCGGGCCTCCCTCCGACGCCGAAAAAATACCCTGCATCCGTCTGATGAGTTCCCCGATGTCACCAGCCGCGGGGGTGGCCGTGGGCCGCGAGGCACCAGCGGCACTACGGCCCCTCCGTTTAGGCATCGGGTAAGTAATTGAACCGCTTGAAAATTGTTTGAAAATTGTTTGAAGAAAAATCCTCAGAGTGGCATCTCAGCGCATCCAGCCTGACGCCATCTTGGATCCTAAAGCGGGTTAAAACCATGGGCTCGCGCTGCAGGGAAGAGCAGCAAAGGCAGGAGAATCGGGGCGACTGGTCCTCGGCAGTCGCTTCTTCTTGATCAGCCAGCCCAGTCCATGTTCCTGAATTTTATTTAGTGAATTGAGGCCAAGCTACTTTGCATGCCGTTCCCTATCATTTGCATGCGCGGATCGGATCGGGTGCAGGAGGAAGGTTAGTGAATCAGGTTGGGGGTCGCAAAGTGGTCGAGACACGATGGGTGTTCTTAGTGAATCTAGCTCTAAGTTTCATGGCTCCACATCATTCTCTTCTTGGTTGGGCTGAGAACTTTTCAGCGGCCCCTCGTATGGAAACTCACCGATTTTTATTATCCTTTTGTCTTAAAATGCACTTACTTGGTGTGTCCTCTTACAACTGCCACCTGCAGATAAGAGAGAAAAAAACCCCAGCATCTGGCACTCATCATATTCTTATCTTTATAGCTGAGCTTTCCTTGAAGGCATGGATAAAGAAATATCACAGTTAAGAGATAAGAAGAAAAGAACACAGGTGCAAATAATGGCAAAATACATAGATAAAAAAACACTTTGTGTTGACAACAAAAGATAGAACAAACACATCAAACGTACCAGATGCACGGGGTCGGGGACTGCTCCTTGCTGCGTGTGCAGCGGCCCCACGTCCCAGCCCACACTCGCTCATAGGACACTGGAGCCGGAGGCGCCCAAAGGACGCCCTGCCAGCCTCCAGTTCCGCGGGAGCGCTCCAACAAGGTGAGGGACAAACAAATTACTGCAGTGGGTGAGCGGAAGGGAAGCCGCGCCCACTTCGTGGGATGCTGGATCGAGAGGGGCGACCACCCCTCCGCTCACCCCTAATCTATCCTGCCCTCCTCCCCCTCCCCCCCCTACCCTTAGCCGATTGGCCCCAAGGCTTCGGCCGATTTGTCTTCGCTCCTCCCTATGTGGCTCGGAGCTTGTTTTGAATAACTGTTTGCTAAAATAGATATTGTTCAGACTTGTAAGAGAAAGTGCCATCTTAAATTTGTATACCGCAAGGAGAGACATACTGGACTCTGTTTTTGAGCTGTTTCACTTCTAGTTAGTTTAAAATCATTTCTTCTATAACTCAATGTAACTTTCAGGAATTCTTGTTCTTCAAGCAGAAAAGCCCTAAGCCCCAAATGTTTTTACACAGATGGTTGCACTGCACAAATTTTACAAACCATGTTATTTCTTCATTACAAGAAGCTTCTAACACGAAGAGATATTGGCCAATACTCTAGGCTCCTTCACGGGGGCTTCAGGCTATTTCTACATTCACAATTTATTTTCCAAATGGGTAACTTTTCTGCTGAATATATTAAAAATGTTTTTAAAAAATGCATAATGAATTTAGCAAATATTTAAGAGGTTTTCCTGCTAATAAAATATCTTCTACTTGGAACATACTCTAACCCCCCCTTTACAAAACCCAAAATGCGCTTGGAAGGCGAAGGCCTGCCATTTTGGAGTGGCGGGCCAGTCCGAGGGTGTGAGTCTCCTTCTAGCTGGACATTCTACTGAAAGGTACTTGGGAGGGATACGGGGCTTGAGCCTTGGGGGGTTGTCAGGGGAGATTGAGTTTGGGGGGAGGGGTGGCAGCAGAAGGGAGTGGGCATCCCCCTTGCCTAGTTTTGACAAGCAGCTCCTGATTGGTAAGGCCCGACTGAGTGCATGAAGAGGCGGTCGGAGCATACAGCGAGTGATTTCCTGCACTCGCCGGCGCTCCGGCTGCTCTCTCCTGCCTCTCCCGCTGCCCTCTCCAGTCTCCCCATTGAAAAACCGTATTCGCGGTTTTTCACGATTTGCGGGGGTTCCTGGAACGGAACCCCCATGAATATCAGGGGAGGACTGTATTCAGTTTTAGATGGTGGTGAGACATCACATATTTTATAGCATGGAATATCAATCTAAACAACAAAAAAACAACAACCCAATAAATGGATTTCTCAATTTAATAACTCCTTGCCTACCATTTTCCTTTTTTTTTTTTTTTTTTATGTTGTGTTCTTTTTATCCTTCTTTTGGAACCACAGAAAATAATTCATACATGTTTTCCAATTTCTTCTCTAACCCTTGGCACTCGTTTAATTATATTGCATACCAGTTCAATGTAGCTTTGAATTTAATTCTAGATACTGAGATGGATAGCTAGATTTGCAGGCCCTAAAATCAATACGTTTCAGTTAATCTGTTATGTGGTGTCCTGTGGTGACAAGTGACCTTTTACTGCGTGAATGTATTTTTTTTTTAAGCAATAATCTAAAAGAAACATAATATCCAACATGTACAATATATTGAGAAATTTTTTTTAGAGAACGTGTGCAATAAAAAAAACAAACAAACCCTGAACATTTAATTTATTTATATCCTTTCTTTCCTAGATATACTCCACTTTAAATACCTTGAATATTTTGAGTGGTTTTATGAAAAACTAACCCCACTTTAACAAAAGCGTAGCGCGGTTTTTAGCGCTAGCCATGGTGGTAACAGCTCCGATGCTCATAGAATTCCTAGGAGCGTAGGAGCTGTTACTGCTGTGGCTGGCGTTAAAAACCACGCTACGCTTTTGTAAAAAAGGGGTGGGGGAGGGTAAGGGACCCTTTTATCAAGCAGTACTAGAAAGTGGCCTGCTGTAGCTGCAGCGTGATTTTTCCCGCGAGCTGAAGCCATTTTTTACTGCCGCCAGTACAAGACAGCTTTTTCCATTTTCCCCAATAATGGCCACATGCTAATTTCCCCATTAGCGCTTGAGCCCCTGCCGCAACTTATTTTGTAGGCAGTTAGCACTCACGCTCTGATTGGTTAGTGAGTGGCAATGCACACACCTCTGTCTCATAACATGCCCCAGCGCTAAAAAATAAATATATTTTTTTAGTCCATGGGAAGCATGCTCAGATGCCAAAATTGCCATGGGATACTTGAGCAAGCTACCTAGACACTACCAGGTCTAACCCACTGCACTCATACAAAGACCCACTCATTCACTTAACACACAAACAACAAGAAAAAAAAGTGGAGAAAAAGCCTCAGTTCATCTTCATATGGCAAAAACTCCACTTATAAACAACCATTAAGCAAGGTCCAAAATGTATCCGTTCACTCAGCAGTGAGAAACACTATAGTAGCCCTCGTAAGAACCACCTCAGAAAAAAATCTAGCACGCCAAATAACAAAACTTCAAAAAATGTGAGTAAAGCAAGCAGCACATATATGAGTCTCAAACACAGTCAATGGTAAGCAGGAAAAAACAAACAAACACTTAGGTTCAGACGGTGTCCAGGCTGTCTTCCATGCATCCAAAAAGTGCAAGCCTGCCTGGCCCCGCAGCCACTCTTTCCCGACGGGGACACCTCCGTTTCGCTGAGCTGCATCAGGGGAATGATTCCGGCCTACTCCACCAGCAACTGTAGAGGCTCTCCAAGTGCTCCAACTGCTCACATCCACATCCAGCTTCTATGTGTGTGGATGTGAGCATTGGAGCACTCAGAGAGCCTCTGCAACCATGATAAAACAATTACAAACAATACAAAACACAGTGGTCTACTCACTGAAGAAATATGACCACATCACAGAGGCATACCACAACTCACATTAGCTCCCAATTCAAGCGAGAATACACTTCAAATTTTACTGCCTACTATTTAAAGCAATAAACGGAGACAGCCCAGCCTATTGGAACAATTGACTAATTCAATCCACCTCAACTAGACATAGGAGAACCCATGCACCATTCACACACCCTCCAACCAAAAACGTCAAAAGAAAAATCTGTACGCCAACCTCCTAGCCACTCAAGCTGCAAAACTCGACCCACAACTCTACAACCTACTGACCACGACCACAGACTACAAAAATTTCAAAAAAGAAATAAAAACCCTTCTTTTCATAAAACACATAAAACCGAACAAACACCAGCATCACCTGCAACTACAACATATGAACTTCTAATATGACAACTCAGATGTAATCCTCAACAACTCAAAGAAATCTACAAAACTACGCCCTAAACATTTCTAATATCCGGACAAACCATTTGTAATCCACCTTGAATCGCAAGGTAATGGCGGAATAGAAATCCCTAATGTAATGTAATAGCATACGGTAGTGGTGGTTGCAATGGGATGAAAAAAAAGCCCGGAAAAGTGACTGAGAAGAAACCTGTTCTTTTACCATTCCTTTGTGATCCAGAAATGTCACTTCTAACTGCATTCATATTTTCTGCATATTCAAATGGACTTATGATAGCGGAGGATATATTTCCATTCTTGAAAGATAGGAGTTATTGTCAAACGTTCCAATTTAGGGACTATACGAGCATATGGTGAAAGAAGGTGGTTAGCACTTTCATGTATTTTCTATTGTACAAAAAAAAAAAAAAAACTCCGCAAGGGGGATATTACTTTCTGTGGCATGATTATATGAAAGGAAGCTCAGAAAACTAGCACGATTCTATGCAATTGGACGGCAAAAATTACAAAGTTGCCTTGAATATGTTCTTCAGAAAAAAAAAAAAAAATTACAGGAATTACAGCTTATGTGAATCGGTGTGGGGAAAAAAGATACATCTACAGCAAAAATGTAGCTTTTTGTGTAGATCTCCATATAAATTTAAACTAGATAATTTTCCATTTTGCTGTACGAGTGAACTCTCTGAATGGGAACAAAGCCCTAAGCGGTGAGGAGCAGAGCAATTCAGCAGACATTTACATACTGTAGTCCCCATGGCTACTACCGTACCGAAAGGATAAGAAACCAGTTTGGGTTTGTTTTTTTTGTAAATCTTTATTAGTTTTCAATTATTAACAGTGCAATACGGTTCATAGACAACGGCGCGAAAGACAAAAGCGCGCGCTGACAATTGAGCGCAGCGTACGCCACCGCACCACTCTAAATTACAGTTTTTAGGGGCTCCGACGGGGGGTTTTGTTGGGGAACCCCCCCCAGTTTACTTAATAGACATCACGCCGGCGTTATGGGGGGTTTGGGGGGGTTGTAACCCTCCACATTTTACTGTAAACGGAACTTTTTCCCTAAAAACAGTGAAAAAGTGAAGTTTTCAGTAAATTGTGGGGGGTTACAACCCCCCACACCTCCCACAATGCCCCCACAACGCGGCGCGATGTCTATTAAGTAAAGTGGGGGGGGTTCCCCCTCCACACACCCCCCGTCGGAGCCCTAAAAACAGTAATTTAGAGCGGTGCGGCGGCGCACGCTGCGCTCAATTGTCTGGGCGCGCCTTTGTCCCGGCGCGCTTTTGACCTGACACCGTGCAATACAGTGAATTTAAACATAAACGAACCAAACAAAAGCACTTTAAATATACAAATATTTCAACAACAAACATTTTCACCCCCCTTCTCCCCTTAACTAATGAAAATAAATAACAACATGTATAATTTCAATAAAACAGATATAATGATTAATAATTGTAATGTTTTCCCATCTCCCTCCCACCTTGGATGTGTAAGGAGGACCTGTTTGGTTTTTGACTTACATGCAGTGGAAAAGAAGATGCGGTTTGTAGCCGCAAAGGAAAAATATGTCTTTAAACAAAAAACACTAAAGATAATTAGGGGTTCTAAGCTGCGGCAAAAAGTAGACTTACCGCATTCTTGTGAAGGTTTCCTTACCGTACCATTAGCCATTTTCACTGCAGCAATAAAATGGCCACTTTATATATATATATATATATACTAGCTGATGCCCCGGCGTTGCACGGGTATTTAATTATAGCAATAACACTGTAAATGGATTCAAATAAAGATACTTTATAGTGGTGAATGAAATTATTTTTTTACAGCTTAATAAAAAGTACAATATTCAAATTATAATGTGAAATATTTGACAAAATGAATACAATACAACTAACGCAAAACGTGATTATAAACAACATTTTTAGTTTCACCTCCAGGAGCAAGAACATATAAATTCTTGGGTGAACCCACCCTTGAGCAAGCAACATAGAGTTGTGGGCTGCGAGACCCCCAGAACATATCACCCCAGGTAGTGAGGGATCTGCAAACCAAGTTTCGTTCAAATCGGTCAAGCCGTTTTTGAATTACTGTGAGAATGGCAGCTTTTTACATTTTTTCCATTGACATGAATGGGTGAAATCTGATATTATGTTTGTAGCTCCGCCCACGTGTGCAGGTGGGCCACGAGACCCCCAGAACATATCACCCCAGGTAGTGAGGGATCTGCATACCAAGTTTCGTTCAAATCGGTCAAGCCGTTTTTGCGTGATCGCGGCACATACACACATACATACCTCCGATTTTATAAATATAGATATATATAGATATATATTTATTTATTTATATTTATATTAATGGGTATACACTAATCTTGCCATTACTGTGCGACCATTAAGATAAAATCTAAGCGGTAAGACTCATACAGTATGAGGGTAGTTTGACAAGTTTGCTTAAAATGCAAGTTAAACAACGTAGTTTCCGTCGAGGGCTAGAGACTTAGTTCAGCGAGTTTCCAGTTTTTTCACATCGTAGGAAAAATAGGTTTCCAGTGGGTCCAGCACAACTCTCCCTTCTTTCCAGTTCCAGCCCCCCCTCCCGCAGGTCCTACAGCTCTCTCCCTTCCCTTCAGTTCTAGCCCCCACCCTCCCCAGGGGGCAAGCACCATTTTCTCTTCTCTTCAGCAACAGCCCCCCCTTGTGCTCTTCCCTCTCATTTCCAGCCTCTTCTCCTGTGCCCTTTCCTTCAGTACCTGCCCCTCTCTGCCTTGCCTTCCCTCCTTCCTTCCCGCAGGTCCAGTATGTCTCTGATCTCCAGCCACCTTCATTGCAGGTCCTATGGCTCCAGCAACCCCCCTGTGTCCTGTGGCCAGAGCCTCCATCCCTCCTCCCCCTCTGAGGCATGCTTCCTGCATCCAACACTACACAGCCTTCTCTCCCTCCCTCCCTGCTGCAAGTCTTCTTTCCTCCTTCCATCCTGCTGGCACATACTCCCCCCTCCCTCCATCCTGAATCCTCATACCCCAAGTTTAAAATTGCCCTCAAAACCTTTCTTTTTATGCTAGCTTTCCTAAAGCCTAATTAAGGGGAGAATTCATCAGGGGGCACTAACCTATTTAGCATATACTAGCTGCTAACGATTAATGTCTGCTAAATTCCTATGGGCATCTTAGCATTTAGCCTGCGCTAATCATTAGCATGTGCTTAATCAGTTATCACGCTTTGATGAATTTTCCCCTAAATCTGATCCTCTCTCCCTCCTCTTTTCTTTCCTGGTATTAGTCTATCATAAACTGCATTAAAGCCAACCTTTTACTATAAGCTGCGTTAGCATTTTTAGCGCACGCATTTCAGCATGCGCTAAACCTGCGCTCCATGGCTAGAACTAACGCCAGCTCAATGCTGGCATTAAGGCCCAAATTCTGTAACCAGCGCCTAAAGTTAGGCGCCTATTTCGGAGGCGCCTATCTAAATTGGACAGCAACCTTCAAAAAAAATAGGCGCTATGTACGTTAGGCGTGGGCGTGGCTACGTTAGGTGCCTTGTTGCAGAATCGCTACTCTTAAGCGTGCTGAAGTGCTCAGCTAGGCGCCTAACTTTTAGTTGTGCCTAGAGCTGGCCTATTTCTTGGGCGCCTCCAAAATAGGTTCCGCTCATTCATTAAACACTCCCCAATTTTACTTGAATTGCGCTGAACAGTGCCTAATTAGGTGCCTAACTTTTGGGCGCTTCTTAAAGAATTTGCCTTTAAGGTCTAGTGCGCGGGGCAACTTAGCGCGCGCTATTCCGTGTGTTAAAGCCCTAACACGGCTTAGTAAAAGGACCCCTTGGTCGCTTGCCTTGAAGAATAACAAGTTATGGAGAAAACAAGGTGAAGAGTCTGTGCAGGAGTGGGTAAATAAATGAATTAACCAAGAGGTCTTTGACGATTCTAGATGCACTTGAAATGACCGTGAAGAGTCCAAAATTATTCCAAAATCCAGTCAAACCTCGGTTTACGAGTGCACCGGTTTGCGAGTGTTTTGCAAGACGAGCAAAACATTCGCAAAATCAGCGCCTCAGAAACCGAGCTTGACTTGATTTACGAGCGCCCCCCCCCCCCTGCGATCCGGCACCCCCCCTGTGATTCGGCATCCTTCTGGCTCGCGTTGCCCCCCCCCAATCCCCCGCGATCCTACATCCCCCACCGAGCACCCAAATAACATCCCTTACCCCGATTTGGCACCGGCACCAGCACAGGACATGCCGGTGCCAGTGCCTGAAGATCCTCCCTCTGGGCTGGGCTGACCATTGGAGATCCTCCCTCTTGGCTGGGCTGGGCTGGACTGGGCCTTGAGCATTTGCGCATGCTCAAGGTTTTCTGGTCTCGCTCTCTCCGAGATTCTCCGAGATCTCTACAGGACGAGGCGGTCGGAGCAGACCACAAATGATTGAGTCCGCGAACCACGAACTGCGAATTCGCGAGGGAACACCATATACGCCTAAAAAAAAAGAATCTGCAGAGTTAAAGTAAGAAGAAGGGAAAAAAAAAGTGTATTTTATCATTAAGAGCTCCTTTTATCAAGCAGTGGTAGAGCTTTTCACTGCAGGCCACTGAGGTAAATGCTTCGATGCTCATTCAATTCTCATGTGCACGGGAGCATTCACCTCGCCGGCCCACGGTAAAATGTTCTACCGCTGCTTGATTAAAGGAGCCCTAAGATTTTCTTCAACTGTTGAAAACTACATGATCTACCTGCAGGAAAAATGCAATTCTCTCACGTCAATACTTTGCGTTGCTGGAGCCGTAATTATAGATACTTAACAAATCAGTCACTGCTTCATATTTAGTGCTGCAGATGGCTAACGGTTCTTATCAACCCCAAATCTTTGTTTGTTCTAGAAAGTGTCATAATGATGTTTCCATAAATGATTTTGATGATGTTCTATTGCCGATCTCAAGTATTTCCCTGGATAATGAGCTACAGAAACCCAACCGGTGATAAAGAGGATTTTACAGGCGCACTCGCTTCACAAACCTAATGAGTGGCAGGAAGGGGAAAGATCTTACTGCTCCTAGCCTATAATTAAACCTAAGCACGGTCTTCTGTTATTACTAAATCTGTAGTGTTTTCACAGAGAATTATATATCTCTGTCAAAAACATTAGTAATAGATAATATCACACACCCCGACATTCTGTAGACTAGATAGATAGACAAATTTATTAAATGATTCACTTTTTGGAATTCCGAACTCGAGAAGACGTTATAAGTCTGGTGTTTATCCTTCAAAATAGATATTATGCTGATAAAGGAACAAGCTCAATGGTTCATAGACAACGGCGCGAAAGACAAAAGCGCGTGCCGACAATTGAGCGCAGCATGCGCCGCTCTAAATTACAGTTTTTAGGGGCTCCGACGGGGGTTTTTGTTGGGGAACCCCCCCAGTTTACTTAATAGACATCGCGCTGACGTTATGGGGGGTTTGGGGGGTTGTAACCCTCCACATTTTACTGTAAACTGAACTTTTTCCCTAAAAACAGGGAAAGAGTGAAGTTTTCAGTAAAATGTGGGGGTTACAACCCCCCACAACGCCCCCACAACGCGGCGCGATGTCTATTAAGTAAAGTGGGGGGGTCCCCCACACGCCCCCCCCCCCGTCGGAGCGCTAAAAACAGTAATTTAGATCGGTGCGGCGGCGCACGCTGCGCTCAATTGTCTGGGTGCGCCTTTGTCCCAGCGCGCTTTTGACCTGACACCAAGCTCAATTTGTCATATTCTTAGATAGTCACTCCTGGGGTGGCTCAAACAGACACCTTCCCCCCCCCCCAACCTGAAGGACCCCCCTAGTGTACAGTTTGTTCCTCAGAAGTCATCCTTCTCCCGACAGAAATTGCCTTTCCTCCAACAGAAGAGCCCCAATGCATTTACCCACCCTCCAAATGCACATTCCGACCCTTCCCCTGACACAAAGTCTACCTTAATTTATTTATTCAATTTTCTATATTTATACCATTCTCCCAAGGGAGCTCAGAATGGTTTTACATGAATGTATTCAGGTACTCAAGCAATTTTCCCTGTCTGTCCCTATCTAATGTACCTGGGGCAATGGGGGGGGGGGGGGGGCGATTAAGTGGCTCATACAGGATCACAAGAGCAGCATGGGTTTGAATCCACAACCTCAGGGTGCTGAGACTGTAGCTTTAATCACTGCACCACTCTAAAAATCAAAATGTAGTAAAGGGACCCAAGTATAGGACAGTCAAGCCATTGTGACATCACTGATGAGGTTGGCTCTTAGGCATTGGTGGAATGAGGCATTATGACATCACAATACCAGCTCTGATTCATGCTATTTATTTATTCAATTTTCTATACTGTTCTTCCAGGGGTGCTCAGAACAGTTTACATGAATTTATTCAGGCACTCAAGCATTTCTTCCTGACTGTCCTAGCAGGCTCACAATCTATCTAATGTACCTGGGGCAATGGGGGGAGGGGATTAGGTGACTTGCCCAGGGTCACAAGGAGCGGACAAGGAGAGAGAGAGAAAAAAAGAAAGACAGACACACACATCTATTCTAGCACCCGTTAATGTAACGGGCTTAAAGACTAGTGAATGAATAAATAAATAAATAAGTTAGGTATCAACCTTTCAATTAAGGGCAATTTATGTCAGGGCTCTTATGCACCTTGATAACTACGTCCTGAAATGGCAAGTCCAACAAATGGCAGAGGGAATTAACAAAGCACATTTGTGGACGTCACATCCCCAATAATTGAACAATTTGCACATTCCACATCGATTTACTAAATGCACTGACAGAAGCCACTTACTTTTGTGATCACCCAACAGCGTTCCTACAATCCTGCCCAATTTCTGATATGTTATATTATCCTATACTCGTATTTTGCCAGATTATATATTAACACTGGCAATTCAGTAGTTGGCTCTGTCATCTCTTATAAATATCACGCGTGTACTTTCTAGCACTGTTGCTGTGTAAAGGCTGCAGGAAAAGAAATAGATTTTAAACTAGAAGAAAAGATCAGAGATAATGTTGTTTCAAAATAAAGACTTTAGAATATAAAAGTTGCCATACTGGTTCAGACAATAAATCCATCTAGCCCTGTCATTGTCAACAGTGGTCAAGTACCCGGCAGAATCCCAAATAGTAGCAAAATTCTACAGTATGCTTCTTACCTCCAGGGATAAACACTAACAAGGAACTTCTTTAACCAGCGTCTAAACTTAGGTGTCGGTAGGCGCCCTGCCAATGCCTAACTTAATTGAAAAACGCTGTCAGAAATGGCAGCGTTGGAGTGCCTACTGATGCCAAAATAAAAGGCGCCTGGCATTGCGGCTAGGTAGCTGCTTTAGGCCGCGGAACACCAAAATTGGTGTGGCCAATATCGGAAGTGGCATTAGGCGGGCTAAAGCGGCTACCTAGGCAAGATAGGTGGCTGAAATTTAGGCCTGGAAAACCCTGGCCTACATTTCAGCCACTTATCTATGCCACCGCAGGATCCTAAAATCAGGCTGCAGCAGCCATAAGCTGATTGTGGCAGGGGAAGTTATCCCAGATCATCTGAGCCAGCAGTGCTCCCCAAAGAAGAGTCCTGCCAACTTATTGCTTTCCTAAAGTTGAGGAGTCCTTCAAGGGATCTGATCTGCTGGGACAATTGATTCCGGTATGAAGTGGGAGTAGGAACATCATTTGGCGGTTTGCTGTTGAAGGGCATGACCAGTGGGCATTTTGAGGCGCATTTCATCCTTGGAGTAGAGGGACCGGTTAGGCACATTCAGAGGAAGCTTGGCCATCACATAGCCTGGCGCCACGTCATGCAAGGATTTGAACACTAACATCAGGTCCTTAAAGATACAGCGTTTGGCTATGGGCAGCCAGTGAGCTGATGCTAGAACCTGGGAGACAGGGTCGTGGGCACCAGAGATTTTTTAGAAACCTGATTGCTGTGTTTTCAACTCACTGGAGAAGTTGAATTTTAATCTAGCTACTAAAGGTAACCAATAAAGCTTACTGTAAATAAGGTTGTAGATTCTTAAATTTCCATAAGCCAGGCATCAGATTTACAGCTGAGTTTCGAAACATTTGTAGTCAATTGCTAAGAGACTTGGAACAAATAACTAGACCTAAATTACAGTAGTCTAATCTGGACAAAAATCAACAATTGAGCAAGGATTCTGTTTCAAAATATTTCCCAATAGATCTCAATTTCCTTAGTATCAAATAGCATTGTTTGACAACATATTGTACATGGTGGCATACGGTCAGATTATTATCTATTTCTACCCTCCAAATTCGTAAATGTAGTCCCAAAGGAAAATCGTTCCCATCTATAGAAATAGTTGCAACATATCTTTGATCCTTTTGCGGGCCTATCCACAAAAATATTGTTTTATTTTTATTCGGTGTAGGTCATTGTCTAGAAATCCAATGTTCAATAATATTATTAATAATAATAATAATAATTTTATTTCTGATATACCGCTAAACAAATTTTTATTTTTTAATACAGTAACTATTAAAAGTGAAGATACTGGCAATAATCAGGGGTTGAGTTGCCTGCGTGAGGCCTGTTTTATTGCTATACTGCATCACCACTGTTATGATTGAAGACAGCACTGAAATTTTATATCATTGGGTGGAAGGTTTGGGATCGTTGCTCCCTCCAGCCTATTAGACCTTTGCAATTCAATTTACATGCTACTCTATAGCACTTTGCACCCTTTACAAAACTGCATTTCGCATCTGATTCCCACACCTAACTCTGAGCACCAGACTTATGGCTGCTGAAACCAGTGTGGCAATATTCTGTAACCATAAACGCAACTTTTTAGAGCACCCCTGACACACCCATGGCCACACCCCCTTATGAGTACCATGCTAGTAGAGCTAAGTGCCATGCTTTATGCACATGCACATTTTAATGGTTGCCGAGTAACTTCCCTATTTGGTTGTTACCACTCGATTATTCATGTTAATTATCTCATTAGCCAATTAATTTTCAAGCGCACCTCAGATGAATGCCCAGCTTTCAGCATGCAAATCACTTTGCTTTTGCCCCAGAGTACAACACGCCAACAAGGCTATTTACGTACACCTTACCAACAAGTATCTCACTAGTCATCTGAGGAAGTCCTATGCCGAAACTGGGATCCTAGTTGGGCCGCAAAAGATGATAATGTTTCTCTTTGTTGGACTAATAAATGTGGCTTTATCGGTTGTTTTGAGACATCTCACTTGCCTCTTTTGCTGCGTTTTGATGCAAATCCACGTGCCATGTATAGAATCTGTGAATTAGCGCACAAAGTTGCACGTGCAAGTTATAGAATTGTGTTAATTCTATATGAAACTTAATTTAATAATTAGCTGCTAATTGCCATTAACAACTGATTAGTGGCTATAATTTGTGTTAATTGCTGCTAAAGTTATGCTTGTAACGGTCCTTAGTTAAGTTAAACCGACCAATGACAGGACTGCTATTTATGTGGTCTAATTTGGCCACCTATCTGTTAAAGGTTGAATATTGGCACTTATCTGGTTAAGTGCCAACTCCACTCTGACTCTGCTTCTGGACTGCCTATATACACAATGGCCGGTTTTGGTTTCAGTGGTTAAAGGGGATATTCAGTGACGTTATCCGTGGGGTCCACTCAGTACTTTGAGGCAGGCAACAAATGTAAACTGCTTGGATTGTACACAGCAAGGCAGTCAGATCTCATTACCCTGCTGTAACTAGGGTTACCAAATGTCCTGATTTCCCCGGACACGTTCTCCTTTTGAGGGCATGTCCGGGGATCCGGACGGCTTTTCAAAACCCGGCACTTTGTCCGGGTTTTGAAAAGCTTCCTCCAAAATTGTGTCGGGCAAGAGGGCATCCGTGCATGTGCAGATGTCACGCGCAGGCACAGATGCCCTCCTGCCCAACCAGAGCAAGCAGCGGGGGTGGGGATTAGAGAGCTGCACGGGAACGGGGACGACGGGAATCCCGCGGGACCCGCAGGGGATCCCGCGGGTTCCCCCTTCGAGTCACAGGGATCACGTGGGGAAACCCCCTAGGGTCGCAGGGATCCCAAGGGGACGCCCCCTTGGGTTGCGAGGATCCTGTGGGGACACCTCCTAGGGTCGCGGGGATCCTGCGGGGTTCGATGCAGCTCGAGCCGCGAGGCTCGTCTTCTTTTTCCTACCTGCTCTGCTGCAGCACACAGCTGACCGGAAGTCTTCCCCACTGTCAGTGCTGACGTCGGAGGGAGTGCTTAAGCAAAGCCCTCCCTCCCTCCGACGTCAGCTCTGACATCGGGGAAGACTTCCGGTTGGCTATGTGTGCTGGGGCAGTGCAGGCAGGAAATAGAAGACGAGCCTCACGGCTCGAGCTCCATTTTGCTGGTAATTTGCTTGCAGATGAGGGCTGGGAGGGAGTGCATTTTTGGACACAAGGCATGAACTTGGGAAAGAGGATGGAGGAAGGGAGGGAAAGAGATGCTGAGGTGGGGGAGGGAGTGCATTTTTGGACACAAGGCATGAACTTGGGAAAGAGGATGGAGGAAGGGAGGGAAAGAGATGTTGAGGTGGGGGAGGGAATGCGTTTTTGGACATAGAAGGCATGAACTTGGGAGAGAGGAAGGGAGGGAAAGAGATGCTGAGGTGGAGGAGGGAATGCGTTTTTGGACACAGAAGGCATGGACTTGGGAGAGAGGAAGGGAGGAAAAGAGAAGGTTGTGTACACGGGAATGGAAGAAAGGAGAAATTTTGGTCATAGGGAGGGAGTGAGGTACAGATGAGAGGGAGAAATATTGTGGTGGAAAGGGAACAGTGAGACAGATTGAAATGGATGCAAAAGGGAGGAATGTTGGACATAGTGGTGAAGGGAATGGAGGAAGAGATGTGACATGTTGCTGGAGAGGGGTGATAGAAGAAGAAATGTTGGGCATGGGGCTGGTGGGCAGGCACGAAAGATGAGAAAGTGATAAATGCTGGACCATGGAAGGAGGAACCAATGGACAGCAACAGAAGAATTTACAAAAGATGGGAAAGCGGAAAAAAGAAACTGGGACCAACTTTATGGAAAAATAAGTCTCCAGACAACAAAGGTAAAAAACGGAATTTATTGACTAAAATATGTTAGCTTTGGGAAATGTATATAGCAGATGTCTTTGTATTGTGTTCAAAAGAAAAGGAAATGCATTTCTGGTTTTATTTCTACAGTGTTGAAGTACTTGCTGACCCTTGCTGTGACTGGTGGGGATCCCCAAGCACCACCAGCAAAGGACCTCCTCTAGAGACGGCCAGAACTCCCCTCCACCAAGCACAGCAGTCGCTGACAACATCCATGAACCACTGAGGTGCCAGCATCTGTGACTCAGGGATGTTACTGTTGCCTGCCAAGCTTGGCAAAAGGGACCCCCGGCCAACTGCAAAGGAAGTCCTCAGCTGACAGCTTGGGGGTTCTCATCAGCTGAGTATTTATATTTTATATTTACATTAGAGGCTCTGGTAGAAACCCATTTACAAAGTATGTATTCTTCCCAATTAATATTTCAAAATTAATAAAGTCTCTTTGCTTATTTGTAAATGGGCCTCTACCAGAGCCTTTAATTCAGTAGCATAATTAAATGAAATAACTATTTCTGAAGTTTCTAGGGACAGGCGGGGACGGAGGGGATTCCTCGCGGGGATGGGTGGGGACAGAAGGATTCCTCATGGGGATGTGTAGGATTCCCCAAGGGGACGGGTGGGGACGGGTGGAATTTTGGCGGGGACTGGTGGGATTTCTGTCCCCGTGCAACTCTCTAGTGGGGATAGGGCGGGATTAGGGGCACGACTGGGGTGTAACGGGGCAGGGATGGGCGTGCCTGGGGACAGGTCTAGGGGGTCTGGATTTTATGAATGTAAAAATCTGGCAGCCTTACCTGTAACTGGGCAGGAATAGCCCATTCACAGTAGTAGTACATGTGGAAATCCATACAACTTTGGCTTCTGTGCATTAACCAAATCTATTTGCTAAGTACAGTAGTTTGAGATGAGGACAATAACAGCATGTATACACTAAAGTTATTTTTAATATATGGGCTCAACTCCCTCGCTGCTAATCTTATAAAATGAGCTTGGCCTTGTGGCCGATCGCCAGTGTTAAGGACAGAAGCAGGAAAACAACTGAATGCAGGAGTAGGTAAAAGATTGCCAGGAGGGTTACGAAGCAGAGCAGAAGCACACATTTCAGATGGCTGCCAAATAGGACAGAGAGTTGCATCAGAAGTACTCGACTCGATAAAGTCCAGAACACAAATCCCGTTGATGCTATGCAGGGAAATCTGCCAGGCTGGAGTCAGAAGGGCACTGGGATCTGACAGCGCAGGGGGCAGTAATGGCACATTGACAGCTGTTCACACTTAGGCAACAGAGCACCTGTCGCTGCCTTTGGACCGCCTAACGAAGCAAACACAGCAGTGGGAATTATATCCCAGCAAAGGAAGTTCAGCAGACTGCCAGCACCTTGCAGGCTCCATTTCCCAAAGGTACCCCTTCGTTTTGCATACATGCAGCCACAGCACACAGAAAGGACTGTGGAACTGGAAAAATTCCACCTTAGAAGTATACTTATTAATGTATCTCTAGTATTCAGCTAAGATTCTTCTGGAACTAGTAAGAGCATTAACTACACACTAGAGAATGACACGGTGACAAAATTCATCACCGTTCCCGTCCCCGTGGATAATTGCGGGAAACCATCTTCATGTCATTCTTTAAGGAAAGAGGGAAGAATCAGAGTATGAATGGCCACAACCACTGCCCCGCAAGCTTTGCTCTGAAGCATGCTGGTGTAGAAAGACTGAGGTTGAGATAGACACTACAGAATGACAGTCTCTGGTATCCAGAGCAGATATTGTGATGTCATAATGCCTCATTCCACCAGTACCTAAGAACCAATCACATCAGTGATATCACAATGGTTTCATTATCTTTGGCTCACATAAGAATCAGAGTATGAATGGCCACAACCACTGACCCGCAAGCTTTGCTTTGAAGCATGCTGGTGTAGAAGGACTGAGGTTGAAACAGACACTACAGAATGACAGTCTCTGGTATCCAGAGCAGATATTGTGATGTCATAATGCCTCATTCCACCAGTGCCTAAGAGCCAATCACATCAGTGATGTCACAATGGCTTCATTATCCTTGGCTCACATAAGAATCAGAGTATGAATGGCCACAACCACTGACCCTCATGCTTTGCTTTGAAGAATGCTGGTGTAGAAGGACTGAGGTTGAACTAGACACTAGAAAATGACATGGGATTATTTCCCGTGGTTATCCGCGGGGACGGGAACGGTGATGAATTTTGTCACCGTGTCATTCTCTACTACACACACATTGTATGACTTCTTTGCTGAATCTGCATTTCACTGCCCTTCTGGAGAGGAAAAACATAGTAAATCACTTGTATCTTGGGTAGTGACCGGTTCATAACCCTAACAAACACTAAGGGCTCCTTTTACGAAGGTGCGCTAGCGTTTTTAGCGCACGCATCGGATTAGCGTGCGCTAGCCAAAAAATTACCGCCTGCTCTAGAGCAGGCGTTAGCAGATAGCAAACAGGGCATTTTAGCACGCGCTATTCCGCACGTTAAGGCCCTAATGCGCCTTCGTAAAACGAGCCCTAAGCCTCAAGGTGGTCAAAGGGGTGTTGGATGGTATCATGGAAGAGTAAACTAACCCATGTATCTGTAATAATGAATCTATTTTTATGTGTTCATGTGATCCCTTTTGCGTTTAAGATGCCAAATTCCCTATATAAGGGGCTGGCTTTTGTCCAGAGTTTAGAACATACTAAGCCTGCCTTTAAGACTTGTGTGTTCTCATATGTCAATATATTAATAAACATCTGTTAAACTGAGCACAAGTTAGTGTTTATTTCCACACTAGTCTTTAAGCCCGTTACGTTAATGGATGCTAGACTAGATGTGTCTGTCTGTCTGTGTTTCTTTCTCTCTCTCTCCTTGGCCGCTGTCTGTGTCCTTCTGTCTTCCCTCCCCCCCCCCGAGCAAAGCTGTCTGCCCCCAGCACACCCCTCCCCCCAAAGCAGCCCCCTTTCCCTCTCCCTGACTGTCTCTCCATGGCTCCTTCTGTCTCCCCCCCAGAGCAAAGCTGTCTGCCCCCAGCACACCTCCCGCTCCAAAGCAGCCCCCTTTCCCTCTCCCTAACTGTCTCTCCATGGCCCCTTCTGTCTTCCCCCCAGAGCAAAGCTGTCTGCCCCCAGCACACCTCCCCCTCCAAAGCAGCCCCCTTTCCCTCTCCCTAACTGTCTCTCCATGGCTCCTTCTGTCTTCCCCCCCAGAGCAAGGCTCTCTGTCCCCAGCACACTTCTCCCCCAAAGCAGCCCCCTTTCACTCTCTCTGTTTCTCCATGGCCCCTTCTGTCTTCCCCCAGTGCAAAACTGTCTGTCCCCAGCACACCCCAACCCCCAAAGCAGCCCCCTTTCCTTCTCCCTGACTGTCTCTCCATGGCCCCCCTTCTGTATTCCCCCCAGAGCAAAGCTGTCTGCCCCCAAGCACACACCTCCCCCCAAAGCAGCCCCCTTTCCCTCTCCCCCTGTATTGTTCCCATTCTTACCCTCCCTCCATCCCGGCGTCTTCTGGCCTGCTCCTCTTCAAAGCAGCCTGTGATTGTGGCTGGCTTTAGCGAACCTCGCAGGCCGCTCTCCAACTCGGTAGCACGTTCCTTCTGACGCGATCCCGTGCGTCAGAGGGAACGTGCTACTGAGGTTGGAGAGCGGCCTGCGAGGTTTGCTAAAGCCGGCCACGATCGCAGGCTGCTTTGAAGAGGAGGATCAGCGGCGGCGACGGTTGGTGAGTGAGGCAGGAGGGGGAAGCTCCAGTGTGTTCCCTCCCGAGGACTCGGGCAGGGAGAGAGCTTGCCTGCGCTTCCTCCAGCGGTTGGTGAGTGAGGGCGGGAGGAGGGGAGTGGCCAGAGTGATCCCTGCCGCCGCGTTCTAAAATAGAATCCGGCCACGGATCAGAAAGCACGGCCGCAGGGATCATGAAACCCTAAGTGCTCATGTGCGCTTAGGGTTTTATTATATAGGATGACAGGGTTCAATGCTCTACTAGGAATTGATTGAACAAATATGTTTTTAAACTTCGCCTGAAATACATGTAGGACGAAGAAGACCCTATAATGGGGAGTAGTTCCCGACTGAGGTGAGCTGCTTGGTAGGATAGTAATTTTGTCACATAAGTGTTTTTTTAGGTCTTCCTTGCAAGGAGGGGAAGGCGAGGTGGAGTGGTAAATGGAAGCTAATACTTACTACCGTTTAGTAAAAGGACCCCCCTAGTTCCTAAAATCATATTCTAGCTGTAGAGGCGAAAGTGTGCATTTTAAGTACTTATCTTACTTATTAAAAAAGCCGAAGCTTCAGAACTGGCACTGATTACATTTAAAGTACAAACATCTAAAGCCCCGCAAATCCTGGATAGGTTTATTACCCCTTACAGTCCATTTCGTACTCTACGATCAGAAGATAAAAATCTTCTTTCAATTCCATCCTTGTGTACAATCAACACTAGGTGTAATATACCTTTTTTTCAGTCACTGCTTCTCAAATTTGGAATCTATTACCGGCCCAGGTACGGGAAGAAAAAAACCCTTGACAAGTTTAAAGGGAAACTAAAAAGTTACCTGTGTAGGGATGCTTTTGAATAACCTATTCTAGTGCCAATTTGACAGTGACATTTAAAGCAGTCAAGCAACGATCAATGTAACTCCCTTTCATTTTTCCACTACTCCTTTTCTTTCCTAAACTGATTGCAGTTTCTCCCCATTCTTTCCTCTCGTTTGAAGTAAATCAGAGTTTCCTCCAATAAACTGTTTGTTTCCCCCCCACCCCCCATTTTAAATTGTACATCGCTTTGAAATTCTGAAAAAAAAAAAATGATTTTATCAAATTTTAAATAAACTTGGAAACTCCAGTGCGCATTGTTGAGCAGTACGCTTATTCAGGAAGGAAGTGAAACCATCGCAATGCGGCGTCTCGGATTCCGATTTCAAGAGAGTCGTGCAATGAGGAGAGGATGATCAATAGCGTCGAATGCCGCGCTGAGATCCAGTAACACTAGAAGGGTATCACTGCCCTTATTCATGAGTTTCCAGCAGTCGTTGACGTCAAGAAGGACAGGTTCGGGGCTGTGGAATTTCCTGAATCTCAGCTGGAAGGTGGACAGGGCTCCTTGTTTGTCGATGGAGGAGTGTAATGGAATTTCAGTTGACACATCCTTCAGATAGCGGAGCAGACCAGTGCAAATAATGGAAACAATTAATAGCAAAGTTCTGGAAAATTATTAAAAATTGTGCAGCGTGTTAGCACTTTCCCAGAAGCGAAGCAATTCGTGCAAAATCAGCAACCATGGAGAAACAGACTAAAAAAAAAAAAAAAAGAGGAAAGATCAAAGGAATCACAGCAGATATAAAAGAGCTAGATGTCTAAGCAGCAGCTACTGATGGACTTTCTATCTGTGTTCATTTTATCAACATGACAGCTGTAGAAAATCCATTAATGTTCAATTTCTTACAAACGGTTGAAATGTGGAGCATGTGGAACTGCGGACAGCAGGGGGCGTTTGTGCAGTGTATGGTGGGTTAGTAAATATACATTTTTCTTAAAGAATGTAGAGCAGGTAAAATTTGTCTTAAGTGCTATTGTGACTACTTTGCATTTACCATGGAATTAAGGCCCCCCCCTTTTATCAAGCCTAATTAGGGATTTTATCACCGTCTGCTGTGATAAAAGCTCCGATGCTCATAGGATTCCTATGAGCGTCGGAGCTTTTACCGCAGCGGCCGGCGCTAAAAAACCCTAACGCGACTTGATGAGAGGGGGCCCAAATGCAGACATTTTAGATGTATAGTGCCAAATGGCAAAATTCACTGCAGGGAGTTCAGTTTTGCTCTAGGAAGGATTCTTTTAGTACATTTTATTAGTTTGTTCATGTACATAACTGGTTGGGTTTTTTTTAATGTTTGGGGATTTAATTGTATTTTTTTCCAAATTGTTTTTACTACTACTATTAATTATTTCTATAGCGCTACCGGACGCACGCAGCACTGCACAGAGTCACAAAGAAGACCAGTCCCTGCTCGAAAGAGCTTACAATCTAAACAGGCAAGACGGACAAACAGGATGTCATGGATACAGTTAAGGGGAACGGTTAATCTGCTGGCTGGGTTGGAGGGCAGAGGGGAGTACAGGACAACCGAGCCATTGTGACATCACTGATGAGGTTGGCTCTTATTGGTGGAATGAGGCATTGTGACATCACAATCTCAGCTCTGCTTCCCAAAGACTGAAACTCTTCACACTACTACTACTGCTATGAATTTTTTCTATAGCGCTACCAGACGTACGCAGCGCTTGTACAGAGTTACAAAGAAGACAGTCCCTGCTCAAAAGAGCTTACAATCTAAACAGATAAGACAGACAAACAGGATGTCATGGATACTGTTAAGGAGAACAGTTAATCAGCGGGCTGGGTTGGAGGGCAGAGGAGTAGGATTAAGGATTGAAGGCTATATCAAAGAGGTGAGTTTTAAGTCTGCTTTTAAACAAGGGAAGGGAAGAGGCTTGATTTTTATTATATATCATAGTTTTCCATTCTTCTCTTGATCTTCCTGATATTTCTTTTATCTTTTTTTCCCCTTATTGATGGTGCTGCTATTTCTCTAATTGGAGTGGAGGAGTGACCTAATTAATGGTTAGAACCTATGCCTCAGCACCCTGAGGTTGTGGGTTCACTCCTTGTGACCCTAGCCAAGTCAACTAATGCTCTGTTGTCCTAGGTCAAAACAGAAAAAACTCCAAAAGGTCTGCCAGAGAAGCTTAGCAAGATACCAGATAAAGAGGCAGTCAAGATCAATTGGTTCTCGAAGAGACTGTTGACTACCTAAACACTCGTGAGCACCCAACAGTGAACTCCAAAGAGTGGTTAAGATAATAATATAATTTAATTGAGTAAAGGAGTGCCCTCAGTGTGATAAAGCAGCGAAAGGAGCAATGCTCCTGCGCTCAAATCATGAGACAAGGACAACCAGTCCCTGCCCCCACACCATCATAGGGTGCTTCCAGGGTGTGTGAAATAAATCAATAAGTGCAAAAAGTGCAAAAAATAAAGCACAAAGCAACACACGCGAGTGAAGACAGACAAAACAGTCTCTTAGAGAACCTCCCCCCAAAACACAACTCCCACAAGAATCACAAACGCCGACTTAGCTGGAAATGAGTGGTGAAACGGACTCCCGAAAGCAAGAAAGTCCGCCAGAAAAGTAGGTCAACCAGGCATGGTTTCGGGAAAAACTCCCTTCCTCAGGAACCAGAATAACTAACTCTGAAGACCATCGAGCCGGCTGGGGGAGGGCGGAGAGGTGCCATAGTTAAATTGTCAGCCCACTAGGACACACAGGGAGAAATACTCTGAGTACCCGAATGTCAACCACTTCAAACCGAAGTGGTAGCAAAGAAATCATTTAAACTTCGTAGTGGGGATTCTGGACTGAGGTCTTTGTTCGGGTGTCCCGGATCCTGGATGTCCAGATACCGGCCGATTGGCGACACGCCTTGTTGTTTTGGCATCAATTGGACCTGGCTTGGGGTGACTCTTTGTTCTGTAAGTTGGCATTCACTGCTGCTCGATTAGCCATTGCCTCTCTATGGAATCAGGCGCTCCCTCCCACGTGGGCCTTGGTGGAGCAACGTTTGCTTACTTGGCAGAACCTATATCACTTAACGGCCCTGAGACATGGTAAACTACATGGCTATGCTCATGTGTGGCGTAAATTTCGGGCCTCTGTGGGGGTTAGTGGTAGGGGTGGTCAGGGGCTTTGAGCTGGCCTTGGAGTCGGAATGGGTGGGCGAAGCTTGATGACCATATTCCTTTCCAATTTTTGGGTTATGTTTGGAATAGACTGTTCTCAACCATATTGAAAGTTGTGGGTATTGTGTTTTGTCCCTGGGGGGTGGGAGGGGGGGTATTGGCTGTGTCTGGGTGGGTATTATAGATTGTTCTTCTTAGTTTGTAGGACTTGCACATGTCTATATTGTTGATTGTACTTATGTGCGCTATTTTGGAGTGTGATATTTTGCTCTCTGTATTTTTGTTCTTACATTTTATGTGCAATTGTTATGTACTGTCTGGAGTGTTTTTCAATAAAAGCTTTTCAATTGGATAAACTTCGTAGTGGGATATTTGCCAGTCATTCACAGGATGCAGGTGAACAATGGCAAATTGGGTGGATTTCAGCATTTTCCTTGGTCAGTTCAGGATTTGTAGATTTTGCAAGCCATTCTAAGAGCGGTTAATGAAATGGAAATGTTAATCTCTTTAGTTATGCCTGTCTTTGTTTGGTATGCTCTGTGGACGCTGTATGAGTGATAGCACTGAAGTCACCTATTGCTTTTTCACTCATTTATGTATTTCACTAAATCTTATTGAAATGGTCTGGGTGCCTTACTTAACACGATTGCATTTGCTGTAAATCAGACAGTAACACAGCTAGCCTTGCATTCCCCTTCCTTCTACCTTAGTAAATCAGATTTCTAATTTACTAGGGGAGAAGGAAGTGGGGGGGGGGGGGGGGAGATGCAAAGCTACCTTTGTTACAGCCCCCCTTTTACAAAACATAGGATTCCTATGAGCATCGGAGCTGTTACCGCCGTGGCCGGCGTTTAAAAACTACACTAAGGTTTTGTAAAAAAAAAAAAAAAAAAAGGGGGGGTTATGTCCCAACTTGGTTCGCCCCTTTTGCCATACCGCTTAGAAACAGTATTTTCTGACCGTAATTCTAGAATACAATTCCCACAGAGATTAGTATATTCTCTACTCAAAGGACATCGACAATACATATGCTATGATAGTGCTTAACATGTACGAATCTAACCCAATACCAAATTAAAAATTTGAAATGCATCTCATATCAGAAATGAGCCATCAGCAGTGACTCTTTTCAGACAAGCACGCAGGCTTGTGACTTGCTTGTACTCTTCGTCGATTCCCAGTATCTCTACTTTTCAACAAATTCACCTGTACTCTGGGCATCTTAACTTAAATGTCATCCTATTGTCTCATGTATTAAAATTGTCTACAGTAATTGATTTTAAGGACATGATAGAAACTTACAAGATCATGAAGGGTATAGAGAAGGTGGAGAGGGGCAGATTCTTCAGACTGGCGGGGGAAACAAAAACAAGAGGGCACGCAAGAAAACTGAAGGGAGACAGATTCAGAACAAATGCTAGGAAGTTCTTCTTCAGCCAGCGGATGGTGGATACCTGGAATGCGCTTCCGGGGGAGGTGGTAGAGCAGAGTACGATTTTGGGTTTCAAAAAGGGGTTGGACATGTTCCTAAAGGAAAAGGGGATTGAGGGGTATAGCTAGAGGGGTACTATAAAGGATAAAATGTCTTAAGTGAAAGAACACTACAGGTCATGGACCTGGGGGGCCGCCGCGAGTGCGGACTGCTGAGCACGATGGACCTATGGTCTGACTCGGCAGAGGCGATGCTTATGTTCTTATGTTCTTATGACTCACAGTACATAATACATATTCTGATGTTATTATATAATAATTTTTTTGTGTGTATGGACCTTCAGACCATCGTCAGGGTAGAGGCCTCTGACTATAAAACTCTTCGTCGGTCCAACCTTTATTATTTTGTGAATTTTTTGTAAATACTTTTAAACTTAATTTTAACTAATTTTGCTGCTAAATTTTAAAAGCCATCAGACTGTCACTTAGCTTTAGCTAAAGTGATACCGCCCGGTCTTCACCTCTCCCGACATGCATGTTTCACAGACGGAAACTTTCTTCAGGGTCGAGGGAACGAATACAGGAGCTAATTCAGCGATGACAGTCTGGTGGCTAAGTGACAATCTGATGGCTTTTAAAATTTAGCAGCAAAATTAGTTAAAATTAAGTTAAAAAGTATTTACAAAAAATTCACAAAATAATAAAGGTTGGACCGACGAAGAGTTTTATAGTCAGAGGCCTCTACCCTGACGATGGTCTGAAGGTCCATACACACAAAAAAATTATTATATAATAACATCAGAATATGTATTATGTACTGTGAGTCCTTAAAATCAATTGCTGTAGACAATTTTAATACATGATATAATTGGAGACACAACTGAGGCACATATTTATCATCCTATTGTCTCAAAACCTATGTTCATTTTATTTGTTTATGAATTGTATTCAAACCTATCCTCCTCTTGTGTCCTGTAGTGTCGTACCTTTATTAATTTGTGTGGTTTTAATCTTACTCGTTTTTAACTTTTACCCTGATTTTATTTCTAAATCACATTTGATTATGATATTGCGATCAAATCCAACTTTTAAATAAACTTGCAACTTGAATTGTATTTAAATCCAAACCGTGAGTAAAGCGTATTTTCAGTGACCAAACACCAACACCGACCACGTTTCGAACTCTGCATCAGGAAGTGGTCCTCATTTGACTGACTTGTAAATCTTCCAACTGTCCAACTGCTAGATTTACTTATGTTTGACAGTACCTCCATCTTTGTGATACGACTTCTTCACAAGTCAACTATAGATTTATCTTGATAGTATCTAATGGCTGTATTTACCTTAGAGTAGATATCCAGGGGCCAAATTTGCTGCCCCTTAAAGGTTGGGTTTGTTTTTTTTTTTTTAATTTGTATGTTATCACAGGCAGTTAAGCCATCAATAAATTTTGATGTCAAATAGGGTTGTATAAATAAGTCCAAAGTGCAGAAGAGAGTGCTTGACAATGAAAATTCTTTTAAATAAAGTAATGCGGGATTTAAGAATATGCTATTATGATACAGTACAATACTAGACCACTTATTGAGTTTGATTGAACCTATCAAAGAGGATTACAATTCACTGATGATAAAATATATATATATATATATTCAAAAGAAAGATTGTTTTTGTGCCACACTCCACATCTTTGTTAACGTATCTGTTTGAAAAAAAAAAAAAAAGCTTTAAACTCAGTTTTAAATTTCTTAGAACTAATGACAGAACATTCCATAATGATGGTACTGGCCACTGCTACCTGCTATCAATTAATTCAAAGAGACCCCTCCTGGAAACCCAGCATTTTCAACTGGCTTTCTCTCCTGTTTCTGGGAGAACTCCTGCCTGCTTTTCTAAGTAATCTACCTGCTCCTCTCTGCCTTGGAAAATGCTTTGGTAAAATGCTCCATTTCTTTGTTGATTGTTCAATAAATCCTTAGAGATGGGAGAAATTCTGTGAGATTGGAAAAGAGTAGATGTGGTCCCTCTTCACAAAAGTGGTTGCAGAGAAGAGGCGGGAAACTACAGGTCAGCAAGCCTCACTTTGGTTATTGGAAAAATAATGGAAGCATTGCTGAAGGAAAAGATAGTGAATTTCTTAGATTCAAATGAATTACAAGATGCAAAGCAGCATGGTTTTACTAAAGGTAAATCGTGCCAAACGAATCTGATATAATTCTTTGACTGGGTTGAGGATGTGCGCTAGATGTAATTTACTTAGAATTCAACAAAACCTTTGACAAGGTTCCTCATAGAAGGCTCTTGAATAAACTTGATAGGATGAAGTTAGGACACATAGTGGTGAACTGGCTTAGAAACTGGTTGACAGACAGACATCAGAGGGTGGTGGTTAATGGAATTCGCTTGGAGGAAGGAAAAGTGATTAATGGAATGCCTCAAGGATTGGTGCTTGGGCCTATTCTGTTCAATATGTTTGTGAGCAACATTGCCAAAGAGTTAGAAAGTAAGGTTTGCCTTTTAGTGGATACCAAGATTTGTAACAGAAAAAGGATCTGCAAAAGTTGGGATAATAGTCTAATGTCTGGCAACTAAAATTCAATACTTGACTCAAATCAGTTTCTATTTTTTCTACTGAACAACTCTCTGTATGTCAGACCCACAACCTTGTGCTCAACGTGATAGACACCAGCACGGGTTGCACACAGGACCATCATATCATTATCAGGTCCTACTGCCAAAACATCGACATATATTGAGTACAGATTGCTTATCTCTGTCTTAATTAATGTACTAAATGTGATAAATGTGAAGTTTTATTTTGTATGTTAACATGTAACTTACTCTGGATAAGGACGGACAATAAATAAATAAACAAACAAACATACTTATCTCTGTCTTGATGAACTGAGTGGTGGTATTTTCAACGGCCTTCCCATGCAGTGACACAAAACAAACTCCCAAAGCTGTAAGTTAGACAGTTCTAAATCTAATAGATTCTGGCATTGTCATTTGGACCCTGGGACCCTGGATCATCTATTGTTCTATTGTCCTTTGATACTTAACTTTTGTAGGTCAGTATGGGGTAAGATTAACAACATATTGGAATCATCAATTCCACTGACGTATGAGGCGGTCGTATGTGGAACGTTATTACATGCTAAGCCCCCTATGGATCGATATAAATGCCATCTTTTCTTAATCATGACCGGGATAGCCATGCAGATGGTAACCTGTAATTGGAAGAACTACGATCGCCTAAATTTTCCTTTCTGATGGGCAAATCTGTGCTCCAGCTACAGGTATGAAAAAATGAATGCCGATAGTTTGGGGCATAGTAATTTATTTAAACTGGTTTGGGGCCCATTGACATCTTATATTTTATTTCACTATAGTAGGTCTTTGATTATGAGACAATTTTTATTATTTTCATACACATCCAGGGAAAGGGGGGGGGGCTACTTCTGTTCTAATTTTATCCTTTGAGTATTTACACCTGGGATAGGGTGGGGGGAGGGTGGGATATTATTAATCTGAATAGGGTAAGGTTATTGGGTAAATCTATGTTTCTGTGTTTTATTGATTAAGCGTTGGGTGGGTGGGGAGATAAAATGGTTGGTTATGTATATTTGTAAGTTGAATGTGCTTTTACTGACTTATTATATGTTATATATTTGTGTCTTGCACTATTGACGTTTGGAAAATTATTAAAGAATTAAAAAAAAAAAAAGCCAGCCCCCTGATTTGAATTTCACTGTACTCACACTTCTTCAGGAGGGGATACTTGTAGCAGCTTCCATCTACAGACAAACTCTCAGACCAATGTCTGAGACCCATGTGCAACCCGTGCTGGTGTCTATCACAAGGTTGTAGATCTGAGCGCTTCACTTCATAATTGTAGATGATTTGACATACAGAGAGTTGTTGAGTAGAAAAAATAGAAACTATGATTTCAGTCAAGTATTGTTTACAGCAGTGGTTCCCAACCCTGTCCTGGAGCCCCACCAGGCCAGTTGGGTTTTCAGGATAGCTCTAATGAATATGCATGAGAGAGAGCTGCATATAATGCAGGTGCCAGGCATTCAAATCTGCTCCATGCATATTCATTAGGGCTATCCCGAAAACCCAACTGGCCTGGTGGTCTTCCAGGACAGGATTGGGAACCACTGGTTTACAGCATCACAAAAGTCACTGAGTTGTCTCCCATATGAGTAGAAATCCAAGGGAGATGGGCTGGGAGAGAGAGGCTGATATGCACAGAGGGGGAGAGGGACCTTGGAGTGATAATGTCTAAGGATCTGAAGGCGATGAAACAGTGACAAGGTTGTAACTGTTGCCAGATGCTAGGCTGTATAGAGAGAGGTATAATCAGTAATTAAAAGGAGGTGTTGATAAACCCTGTACAGGTTGATGGTGAGGCCCCACTTAGAGTATTGTGTTCAGTTTTGGAGGCCATATTTGGCTAAAGATATAAGAAGACTTGAAGTGGTCCAGAGGAAGGCGACAAAATTGGTAGGGGATTTGTGCCAAAAGACCTACAAGAGGAGGGTGGAAGACCTCAACATGTATATTCTAGAGCCAAGAAGGGACCGGGGTGATATGATACAGATATTTAAATACTTGAAAAGTATTGATATAGAACCAAATCTTTTCCAGAGAAAGGAAAATGGTAAAACTAGAGGGCGTAAATTGAGGTTGTGTGGTAGTAGATTTTGAAGTAAGGTTAGGAAATTCTTTTTCACGGAGAGGGTGGCGAATGCCTGAAATGCACTCTTGTGGGAGGTGGTGGAAAGGAAAATGGTGGCAGTATTCAAAAAAGCGTAGGATGAACATAATTAGAATATGAATGGTATAAACTGAAGACTTGCACTATCTGTGTCCTGTATATGGTAATTCAGTTTAGAATGGGCTTGGGAGAGTTTTGACGGGAGCCCCTAAAACTTGGAACAGGAAGACGGTGTTGGGCAGACGTTCATGGTCTGAACCCCACAAACGATGAGACGGTTTGGATAGGCTGGAGTGAGTTTTGACGGAGACTCCAGTAGATGGAACCAGTCTGTGTGTGACTTTGGTTGTGAGAGGAGCTGAAGAGAGAGCTGCAACTGAGAACCAGAGGCCTGTGGAAGGTGGGAGCTGGGCCTAGCTCTGTGCCCCAGGCAGAGCTATGAAGCCTGGGGTCCCTTCCCAGGGAAGGTCCTGGCTTGGAGGGCCTACTATAGAAGGAAGGAGGGAACCAGATGGTGAAAAGCCTGGGCCATCAGGCTGGAGGAGGCCAGAAGAGCCAGACCCCAGAGCTCCTAGAGGAAGGGTTCCTGTTCCAGAATTGACACCAAGGAGCATGAAGGTACAACAGGGGTCTGGCAGGGCCTGGGAGTTGGAGGTGGGGATGGGAAGGAAGAAAGCCCAGGCTGTTACAGTGGTAGAGGATATGGAGGACTCACAAGGGTCAGAGGAGGATATTTTCAGTGGGGAGGAGGAGGTGGAGAAGGACATGGATTTGGCAACAAGAGCCATATTAACAGTTAAGGGGATGGCTGGACTGGAGAAAAAGCTGCAGGACTTACAAAAGAAACAACGTATGGTGTCCACTCTGTATAAGCTGGCTCCAGAGAAGCAAAAGAAAAAGTATAAGAAAGAACAGCAATACCTTCAGCGGCAGGTGGAGAACTGCATAACAGAGATGGCTGGTATTACAAAAGATGTGTCTAACCCCATGGCTGAAGTGTATCGGAACAGAGAGAGAATGGCAGGGCTGCAGGAACACCAGGGGAAATTACAGGCAGCAGTTTCTGCAGAAGAACTCTGTGCAGAAGCAGGACAGTTGGAAGAAGTGCAGGAAACTCCCACAGCAGTGGAAGAAAAAGCTACCACAGAGGCTACTGGAGTAAAGTTGGAAGACAGCCTGAATTGGTACAGCTGGGAAAAGAGTGCAGACACAGCAGAAACCAGAGTGGAGGAGGGACGGATAAAGGAGCGCAGGAAGAAGAAAGCCACACAAAGAGTGAACTACCTGGAACAAGCAGGGACTGAAAAACTTCATATAGAGTTTGAGCAAGTATTAGCAGGGACTGAGAAACCACAAACAGAAATTGAGCTACCACAAACTTTAATAAAAGCACCTGAGAGAGTGCTGGAACAGCAGGCAGCTGAGACTAGTTTGCCCAGTAACTTGCTAAAATTCTTGGAGGAGGAGGAGGAATGTGATTTGAAAGTGATTGATCAGCAGCCTGGATTGGAAACACCTGAGTTCCATGGGCAAGGAAAATCCCAGAATGCAGCTCAGGGGAGGAGTTCCCAAGAACTGGTGGGTGGAATCTTTTGTGTGACTGAGAATGTGACTGAGAAAGGGGTGGAGTCTTCTCTGAGCTATGCTGAGGGAACTCAGCCTAATTCAAAGTGCAGAGTACAGCAAAGAGGTGTTTCCAGTGTGTTGGAAGGAGTGGAGTGGAGTCAGGAGCTGGAACCTGAGAATCTACAGAGAGAAATACAGCAGGAGGTGGCTGTAGGTGATGAAGATAGGAAAATTTTAGCAAAGATGATGTGCGCAAGACTGGGAGAGGTGGCAGCAGCAATTCTGGCACCAGTACAGATGTGTGGCGTGCAGGGGAGGGGGGCAATAGAAGCAGCGGTAACAGTAAGAGAAACAGTTGAGAGGGGTCAGAGGGCCCAGGGGGGGCGGGTGCTAGTTAGTTTGGACCAAGCCACAGCCTTTGATAGAGTGCCCTATGAATATTTGTGGGGGGTTCTTACAAAGTATGGGATTCCTGTGCAGTTTGTGGAGGGGTTGAAGACTCTGTATAGGGAGGCAGCAACCTTTCCCCAGGTGAATGGGTGGAGGGGGGAGAGTTTCTCCATTGGGAAAGGGGTGAGACAGGGATGTCCCTTAAGTCCATTGCTATATGTGTTTGCCATCGATCCATTGCTGCAGCGGCTGGAGAAGGGTGGGGGTTTAACAGGGATAGATATGGGGGAAGGCACAAAGGTCAGGGTGGTGGCATATGCCGATGACATCTCGGTGTTTGTGTCTTCAAAGAGAGAGTTTGGGTGGATGGAGGAAAAACTGGGAGAGTATTCAGGAGCCACAGGGGCATGCATTAACCAGGAAAAGAGTCATTTGTTGAAACTCGGGAATCCGGCATGGGAGGTGGAGAGTACAAGTGGGTTCTTGCCTCCAGAGGGGAGGGTAAGGGTGCTGGGGGTTGTCTTCAGTGGGGATGAGGCATATCAAATGGAAAACTGGAAGGGAAAAATCCAGGAAGGGCGACAGAAAGTGGAAGCCTGGAAGCAGTGGAAGCTGACATTTCTGGAACGGGTGCGTCTCATGAAAGTATATTTGGTTCCTTTGTTCCTATTCCTTAGTTATGTGTGTTTGCTCCCGCAGGCGTTGCACGCTACGATGTACAGTTTTTTTTTTCAGTGCCTCTGGGGTAACCGCTTAAATCCAATAAAGGGGGGGGGTAACGTATTTGGCAAAAGAACAAGGGGGTTTGGGGATGGTGAACCCCATTCTTTTTTTCTCTTCCCTCTTCCTCCAGTTCCATTTGGGGGGGTTGGTGAGGGGACAGCAGGAAAGGGTGGCATTGGTAGAAAGTGTTCAAACGTGGGGTACAGTGTTTTGGAAAGACTGGTTGGGGGGAGTGGAAATAGGGAAGAAGCGGGTGGTGGGGGTTTTGGCAGGGGTGCCAGGTCAGGCGGACATGGCCCGTTTAGTTAGGAGTTGGAGGGTAACGGTGGATAAAGTGGTGGAGGGGAGGAAGAAATGGATGGAAAGAGTGCTGCACCAGTGTTATGCGGTGGAACCTCTGCTGAAGGATTGCCCGGGGATATGTCAACAGCAGGCACTCCGTTATGTGGCGATGCCACGCCTGCCCCCTAAGTACTTCGATGTGGCATGGCTGGCACTGCACGGCAAGATGTACGTCAGGGCAAATCTGAAGTGTAGACCTGTGGCTGACAGGGAGTGTCCAAGGGGGGAGTGCCAGGGAGTGTTAGAGACAAAGGAACATTTTTTGTGTTTTTGCCCCTTTTCAGTTGAAGTGGGGAGGAGGGTGGCCAAGGATTTGGGGTTTCAGGTGGGTTTGTTTGAAAGTCTAAGTTATGCGGATCGGGTTTATGGGGGTGGTGGGGGGAAGAGGGTGTATGGTGAAACTTTTTTTATTATTTTATCCATACTGAAGTATTTCATTTGGATGGCACGCTGCCAGATGTCGCTGAGGCAGCGACAACTGGCACTGGACACAGTGGCGATGGATGTGGTGCGGGCAGTGTGCCAAGTTGCAGAAGCAGAGAGAAAAAGTAGGAGTGAACAGCAATGGCGTTTACTGTGGAAGGGGGTGCGGCTTCGGCCTCCCTGACGCGTGTTACAGTTTTTGTTTTAACTGAGTTTTTGTATTTATGTTTATTTATTGCTGGGAGGGAGGGGGGGTTCTAGTCATTTTGTGTACAGGGTTTGGGGCTGTTTAGTTTCATATGTACAGGTTTGGTGTGGGGATAGTGAAATGTCAGTTTATGTTTGTTTTATTTGTATGATATTTGCTGCTGTCACTTTGTAATGTATTGAATTGTAATGCTTTTTTGGTGTAAGTCTATATAATAAAAAGAACTTTCCAGTATTTGGAACCTAAGGACAGTACCTGGCGGACTTCTAAGGTCCATAGCTCCAAAATAACAAAGAAAAAAAGACATTTTAATTTAATGACAAAATTGTAATGCATGCAATTATCAGGCAGTCTGGATGGACCCTTGAAGTCTTTATCTGCTGTCATTTACGGCTTTAAAGAATTTCTTCCTATATGAATAAACCCTCAACATCTCCCAGCCTATTATTTGTATCTATCAAACTCCTTTGGCTATGAAAGAGGGATTATCCTTTTCCTCTTTCATTGCATCTTCCTCAGACCTGCAATTGTAGATATTGTTGCTTGCATCCTTCTGTACTGAACTAGGAACGTTCATATTTTTAAAAATCTGCTTCGTCCTGTAAGTCTGCCTAAAAGAAGTGCTTGAAATGCTTCGCTAAGCAGCAGCTAGAATCTGGTAAGGCTATATTTTTTTTAATTGCAGGGAATGAGACCAAGTAGCAACAGCTGTTGGGAATCAGAGCGAGGGCCCATCTGAGTGGCAAACATTTGTGTGGCCTGCTGATTATGGAAGCTGAACAGAGACTTTTATGGCTATCCATCCGAAAAACCGTAAACAAGATGTGATGACCGCATACTGTAAAATCTCTAGGAACAGACTGAGGTGCTTTTCGAGCTTGCTGCATTCCATATTCATAAGACGGCATCATTGAATCCAGTTATTAGCGTTTGCTACAAACATATTTTAGTGGAAAAAAAAATAAAGGTCTTACATAGAATGGAGGTCATTTTAGAAGATTTAGACATGTCAGTAACCCATTAACACATGTAAATCAGCAGGTGATATGCCAGTATACGGGTATATGCCAGTATACGGGTGACGTATAGAATTACAGGGGCTGTGTTCTGTTTTTGACTGCAGCCTAAGGGGATCATTTTGAAAAGTCTGTCATGTATAGCAAGCCTCAGAATTATATTTTATTGATTTATTTCAGGGTTGGGGGGGGAGGTCTGTTATTTCAGAAACCAAAGGATATGGAAATGGTCATTGGCATTTCCTATGAAATGAATTCAAATCCATAAAAAGCACTCAAAAATTTGCCCCCTCTTTTACAAAGGTGCGTTAAGCTTTTTAGCCAACGCGTGCATGTTATCCTATGGACGTGTTAGCGGTTAGCGCACGCATTGATTCAGTGCGTGCTAAAACGCTTAGCGTGCCTTTGTAAAAGAGGGCCTTAGTTTTGGAGTTAGACTCATTGACCCTCTTTAGATGTACATCATTGCAAAATCTGTTATTTATATGTGAGAATTTGCATGTCTGGGTAGAAAACTCTATCACTTACACGTACATATGTTGCTATTTACAAATATAGTAAAACCTTGGTTTGCGAGCATAATTTGTTCCGGAAGCATGCTTGTAAACCAAAGCACTCATATATCAAAGCAAATTTCCCCATAGGAAATAATGGAAACTCAGACGATTCGTTCCACAACCCCAAAACTTTAATACAAAATACTGTACGTACTTGTATTGCAAGACCTCGTTCATTTAGAACAGTCACTACACTCCCGCAGTGTCAGAGAGAGAAGAACCATTAGCTCAGCTGTGATGATGTGACGCGTGTATACCGTATGTACTCGTATTGCCAGACTTTGCTTGTTTAGAACAGTCACTACATTCTTGCAGTGTCAGAGAGAGAAGAACCATCGGCTCAGTTGTGATGTGTGTATACTGTATGTACTTATATTGCAAGACATTGCTTGCATATCAAGTTAAAATTTAATCAAATATTTTGCTTGTTTTGCAAAACACTTGCAAACCAAGTTACTTGCAATCCAAGGTTTTACTGTACAAAGGAAATCTTTTTTTTTTTCCCAAAATGGCTGTTCCCACTATATAATCTGCCCAATACATGTACTTTCTCCCTCTAGCTCATCTAAAAAGTTGAAAAGGATCAGAAAACAGACTCCTCAGATCCATCTAACTACTGATCAATTTCTACTCTTTCATTTCTTTTGTAACTTACTTAAAAGTGGGCTGTCAAACAACTTCATTCTCATCTAGATTCTGTCAATGTTCTGCATCAGAGGCAGACTGAGTTTTGTACAACACATGGTAGGAAACTAACTCTTCTTGCTCTTAAAGACTTTTTCGGTTACACTTTGATAAAAGAGATGTTCTTTTTTTTTCTTTGGGTCTCTCCGAGGCCTTTGATCTACTGAATCGAGCCATACCGTATCATGCACAGGTTCTGTTTTGAAATAGTTTCAATCTTTTTTTTTATCGAATAGATCTTTTCACGTTAACTGGGTAAGCTTTGTTCCCGTTTCATTTCTGCTTCATTGTAGTGTTCTGCAAGAAACATAGAAACATAGAGTATGACGGCAGAAAAGGGCCGACGGCCCAACAAGTCTGCCCACTTGAATAGCCCACCCCCCTAAGCACTTCCTCGAAGTGAACCCACATGTTTATCCCATTTATTCTTAAAATCGAGCACGTTGCTGGCCTCTACTACCTAAAGTGGAAGATTATTCCAATGATCAACCACCCTTTCGGTGAAGAAATACTTCCTAATGTCCCCATGAAATCTCCCACCCCTGATTTTTAGTGGATGCCCTCTTGTTGCCGTAGGTCCTGTAAGGAAAAAGATGTCTTCTTCTATCTCCATACGGCCAGTAACATATTTGAACATCTCTATCATGTCTCCCCTCTCTCTGCGTTCCTCAAGAGAGTATAACTGCAACCTACCTAGACGTTCTTCATATGGGAGATCCTTGAGTCCTGAGACCATCCTAGTGGCCAATCTCTGAACCGACTCTATTCTCAGCACATCCTTTCGATAAGAGTCTATCCTTGGTCCCATTCCCCTTAATTTTGCTGGGCACCTCTGAAACTCATTCAGTGCTTGGGTTCTGCCACTTTTATGCTAAATGTTTCTTCTCATTTTGATCCGACTGCATACTGGTTAGCTGAGAATGGATTGAGATTGAATCCTTCAAGGTGATCTTTTCAATTAATCTGTTCCAACTATACATGTACTCTGATTCCTTTGTAGGATTTTAGCACCGGCCACAGCGGTAACAGCTCCAGCGCTCATAGAATTCCTGCCACATGAGGGGCCGGACAAAAGAAGCAGTTACTGACAGCATCTAGAGTCTAGTGTCGACAGACTACACAGCGCTTCTGGCGCTGGGAGCTCTTGACTGCCTAACGACAAATTCTCAAACCCTGTGGGAGAAAATAGAACAAACAAACCACATCTCCCCCCCCCAAAAAAAAAGAAACAGAGGTGCTGTAAGAAGGCAATTGCAGGAAATCACACTGTCTAGAGAAAAACATCATACACCACACAGTATTATATATATATATATATATATATATATATATATATATATATATATATATATATATATATATATATATATATATACACATGTGATATACATATAGGCAGAACCTTCCGGCCTTCTAGGCTACATGTCTGCAGCCTAGCAGAGCTAACTAGCTGAGGCCCTCTGTTTGTTTTTTTTAATTGAGATTATCCTCAAATGGAATTAGGAGGGGGAATAAGAGAGACCCGGCCACCTAGGTATAACACCCCTAGAGCAAAAGAGAACTCCGTGGGCCTCAACTCCAGTCCAGGAGCTAGGAAACAAAATAAAAGGCAAATAGAGGTAGTTCTAAAGGTAAAAAGTAAAAATAATAACCTAAGCCCCAGACAACCCCTAACAATACCTCAGGAAACTGCACAGTCTTACCACATCTACCATCTGCTGAGAATGAAAACAGACTGCCTTCCAGGGGACTGCACAACCCATTTATAGATCACTAGTGTTTAAGCCTGTTACATTAACGGGTACTAGAATATATGCCTGTCTGTGTTTCTTTATTTATGTCTCTCTCTCTGCTCCTGTCTCTTTCTTCCTTTCTTTCTGTCTCTCTCCCTCCTGCAATTTTTCTCTCTCTCTCCCTGACACCCTTTGTCTGTCAGTCTTTCTTTCTATCTCTCTCTGGTCCCCTGTCTGTCTTTATTTCTGCTGTCTCTCTCCCTAGCCTCCTTTGTCTGTCTGTATTTCTTTCTGTCTCTCCCTCCCCCCCCCACACACTTTCCTTTGCAGAAGCAGCAGTGATATTTCCCTTCCCCTCCAGATCCCTGTGAAGTAGTAGCAGCATTTTCCCCCCACCCCCATTCCCTTCCTCCCCCCCCACCACTTTCCTTTGCAGAGGCAGCAGCGGTATTTCCCTTCCCCTCCAGGTCCCTGCTGAAGCAGTAGAAGCATTTTCCCCACCCCCCATTCCCTTCTCTTACCGTGAGCTGCCCTGCTCCGTTCGGCCCCTCCCCCTTCCCTTCCCGCGGGCTGGCCTGCTGCGGCTGAAGGTTTTTTTTCAGCAGCTCTTCTCACGATCCCCGTGGTGGCTGATCCTCCTGTAAAGAGCAGCCTGCGATGGTGTCTGGCTTTAACGAACCTCGCAGGCCACTCTCCAACTCGGTAGCATGTTCCCTCTGACGCGATCGCGTCAGAGGGAACGTGCTACCATGTGGAGAGCGGCCTGCGAGGTTCGTTACAGCCGGCCGCGAACCTCAGCAGGCCGCTTTGAACAGGAGCGGTAGCGGTTGTTGCGGGAAGGGGGGAAGTCGGCGACGTGCAGGCCGCTGTGAACAGGAGCGGCAGCGGCGGCAGGACCATGAACCCTCCTCCCGCCATCCGCCGCCAGCGCCGCTCCTGTCGCCCGATGCACCTAACTGGCGCATACGCCTCAAGCCGCGGCCACGGACGGACACAGCACACATCAGGTCCCCACAGGAAATGAGCCGCCGCTGCTGACGGCCAAGGTAGGTGCTGGGAAGAAGGCTGGGGACTCACGCATGCGCACTCATGCGGCCACGGAACTACAGATCATGGAAGCACGCAAATAGGAGTGCGCATGCGCGAGTAATCCTTTTATTATATAGGATACTAGCTGATGCCCCGGCGTTGCACGGGTATTTAATTATAGCAATAACACTGTAAATGCATTCAAATAAAGATACTTTATAGTGGTGAATGAAATTATTTTTTTACAGCTTAATAAAAAGTACAATATTCAAATTATAATGTGAAATATTTGACAAAATGAATACAATACAACTAACGCAAAACGTGATTTTAAACAACAATTTTAGTTTCACCTCCTGGAGCAAGAACATATAAATTCTTGGGTGAACCCACCCTTGAGCAAGCAACATAGAGTTGTAGGCCGCGAGACCCCCAGAACATATCACCCCAGGTAGTGAGGGATCTGCATACCAAGTTTCGTTCAAATCAGTCAAGCCGTTTTTGAATTACTGTGAGAATGGCAGCTTTTTACATATTTTCCATTGACATGAATGGGTGAAATCGGATTTTCTGTTTGTAGCTCCGCCCACGTGTGCAGGTGCCGCGAGACCCCCAGAACATATCACCCCAGGTAGTGAGGGATCTGCATACCAAGTTTCGTTCAAATCAGTCAAGCCGTTTTTGAATTACTGTGAGAATGGCAGCTTTTTACATATTTTCCATTGACATGAATGGGTGAAATCGGATTTTCTGTTTGTAGCTCCGCCCACGTGTGCAGGTGCCGCGAGACCCCCAGAACATATCACCCCAGGTAGTGAGGGATCTGCATACCAAGTTTCGTTCAAATCAGTCAAGCCGTTTTTGAATTACAGTGAGAATGGCAGCTTTTTACATTTTTTCCATTGACATGAATGGGTGAAATCTGATTTTCTGTTTGTAGCTCCGCCCACGTGTGCAGGTGAGCCGCGAGACCCCCAGAACATATCACCCCAGGTAGTGAGGGATCTGCATACCAAGTTTCGTTCAAATCGGTCAAGCCATTTTTGAATTACAGTGAGAATGGCAGCTTTTTACATTTTTTCCATTGACATGAATGGGTGAAATCTGATTTTCTGTTTGTAGCGCCGCCCACGTGTGCAGGTGGGCCGCGAGACCCCCAGAACATATCATCCCAGGTAGTGAAGGATCTGCATACCAAGTTTCGTTCAAATCGGTCAAGCCGTTTTTGCGTGATCGCGGCACATACACACATACATACCTCCGATTTTATATATATAGATATAGATTGAAGTTCAGTGTTCCCAGTCTCCATCTGCTGGCAGGAAAGTGTAATATCCATCTGTGCAGGTCTAGAAAGACACTAAGGATTAAAAGCTTAGATTGGTTCTTTTATGATATATATGCATCAAAAACCTGAACACCTCGTCCTACATCCAAAATTAGAGCTCCTTTTACAAAGGTGGTAGCGATTCCCCCTCTGCAAATACACCAAAGTCTATAGGAATTGAATGGGCTTTGGTGCATTTGCTGCACAGGAATCGCTAGATTTGATAAAGGAACCCTTAGTGAAGAAAATAAAAGACTTATGTGCCTTTAAAGACTATTAAAGAAGAAAACATAAAAGACTGTCTTATGAAAAATAGAAGTTGCTTTTATTTTATATTTTGATATCAAATGAAATTATTTCACAAACCTCCCATTATCTGAAGGTCCTTTCAAAGATATTATGGGGTACAATTTCGTAAAAAGGTAAAAAAAAAAAAAATCATTTGAAAACTTGATTAAAAAAAATAATTAAGGATTCCTTAAACATTATAATTAGCAATGTAAATAATTAACTTGTCTACCAAGTTTGCCTGAAGACAGTTGGATTAGTGGGAAATAGCGGCTTCAGAATTTCAGCTACTGAACTCAGCAGGATGTGTTAATTATTCATGAGCCTTATGTGGCTGGGAAACAAGTGATCAGGAGGGAATAAGAGAGGGAAGAGTACTGAGGATCTATGAGATGAAGAATTTTGCTAAGATGATGCATTTAGGGGCAAATTCTATAACAGGGGTAGGGAACTCCGGTCTTCGAGAGCCGCATTCCAGTCGGGTTTTCAGGATTTCCCCAATGAATATGCATGAGATCTATTTGCATGCACTGCTTTCAACGCATATTGATTGGGGAAATCCTGAAAACCCGACTGGAATACGGCTCTCGAGGACCGGAGTTCCCTACCCCTGTTCTATAAGAAGCGGCCGAAAATTGGCCGTCGAAATAGACACCGTTCAGTGCGATTCAAGTCAAATTGGGTGCTGTTTAGTGAATCACGTTGAGCGAAACCTATTTTGGAGGCGCCCAATAAACAGGCCAGCTCTATGAACAGTCCTCCATACCATTTATCAATTTTCGTAGCTCTTCTCTGGACCTTCTCTAGTATCGCCATGTCTTTCTTGAGGTACGGCGACCAATATTGGACGCAGTACTCCAGATGCAGGCGCACCATTGCACAAATGAATTTAACCACAAATCAATCAAAGAGGAGTGTAATCTGCTTTAAGCGCACGTCTATTTGAGGCAGGCCTGATGGCCGAAACATGCGCATGTCGAGTCAAATTTGTCAATTTGATGTTTAAACAATAAAGATCGTCATTTCACCAGATGAATTGGAGGACAATTCTTTAGTGCACATCGTTTATTTTTGGACAATTCCACTTTGGTTGTTGCACTGAGGGAGACTCCTTACTGGGTTACCAGATGTTCGGATTTCCCCGGACATGTCCTCCTTTACGAGGACATGTCCGGTGATCCGGACAGCATTTCAAAACCCTGCACTTTGGGTTTTGAAAAGCCTCCCTCTAATTCGCCCGTCAGACAGGAGGGCAACACGATGACATCACACGCACGTGTGTGCGTGACATCATCCGGAAGCAGGAGACGGGGCTGGGGCAGAATTGGAGGTGGGACAGGGGTGTGATGGGGCGGGCCTGGGGGGCGGGTCTAAGGGGGTCTGGATTTTCTGAACGGAAAATCTGGTAACCCTACATAGTAAAGTTTTCTACCACGGTGCAGAGCACTACAGGGCAAATTCTATAAGAAGCGGCCAAAAGTTAGGCGCCGATATAGGCACTGTTCAGCTCGATTCAAGTAAAATTGGGTGCTGTTTAGTGAATCACGCTGAGCGGCACCTATTTTGGAGGCGCCCAATAAATAGGCTAGCTTTGGTCACAACTAAAAGTTAGGCGCCTACATGAGCGCTTAAGCACGCTTAAGAGCAGCGATTCTGCAACAAGGCACCTAACACATAGCCACACCCACGCCCAACGTGCATAGCGCCTATTTTTTTGAAGGCCGCCTAAATTTGTACAGACGCCTTGTTGCAGAATCGCTCTTTCTTGATAGGCGCCAAAGTTTCAATTATTACTGATTAAAAAGCTTAATTGAGCTTGTTATTCAATTTAGATAGGTGCTTATCTAGTTGGGCGCCTCCAAAATAGGTGCCTATCATTAGGCGCTGGTTACAGAATATGGGCCTAAATGCTCCTATGCTGCCCAACACTCATAGGACTTCTATGAGCGTTGGGCAACATTGGAGCATTTAGTGCTCTGGGGCCATGGTAGAAATCTCTACTACACCTTAATAAAACAGGACCAAAAGGATGAACATAAGATTTGCCGCTGCTGGGCCAGACCAGTGGTCCATCATGCCCAGCAGTCCGCTCACGCGGCGGCCCTCTGGTCAAAGACTAGAGTCCTAACTGAGACTAGCCCTACTTGCGTATGTTCTGGTTCAGCAGGAACTTGTCTAACTTCGTCTTGAATCCCTGGAGGGTGTTTTCCCCTATTTGAATCCCTGGAGGGTGTTTTCCCCTATGACAGACTCTGGAAGAGCGTTCCAGTTTTCTACCACTCTCTGGGTGAAAAAGAACTTCCTTACATTCGTACGGAATCTATCTCCTTTCAACTCTAGAGAGTGTCCTCTCGTCTCCCTACCTTGGAGAGGGTGAACAACCCGTCTTTATCTACTAAGTCTATTCCCTTCATTATCTTGAATGTTTCAATCATGTCCCCTCTCAGTCTTCTCCCAGTTTCTCTTATCTCTCACTGTACGGCAACTCCTCCAGCCCCTTAACCATCTTAGTCGCTCTTCTCTGGACCCTTTCGAGTAGTACCGTGTCCTTCTTCATGTACGGCAACCAGTGCTGGATGCAGTATTCCAGGTGAGGGCGTACCATGTCCCGGTACAGCGGCACGATAACCTTCTCTGATCCCCTTCTTAATCATTCCTAGCATTCTGTTCACCCTTTTCGCCGCCGCCACACATTGCACGGACGGCTTCGTTGACTTGACCAATACTCCCAAGTCTCTTTCCTGGGGGATCTCTCCAACTACTGCATCGGACATCCTGTATTCGTGTATAAAATTTTTGTTACCGACAGGCATTTTGAGTAAACAGATGTTTAATTCTATGAAATCCCTCAAGCCTTTAAATGACAGAGCATGTGAAGATGTTACGCCCACACAAAGCAAAAAAAGAAAATGGATATTTGTCTTTGTTATTTGTAGATCAACTAACATTCTTGGGGAGGGCGTTTTACACCTTTGGTTTTCATACGAATTTGGTCACGGTGTTTAGCATGTGAAATTCAAGGCAAGCAACACTCTTTCTGGGTCAGTCGCCAATCGTCTCCAGTAAAGCGAGGACGGCTATAAAAGAGTCATATATGCTTCACACATTTTGAATCTGATTTTCTAAAAATTACCATCGCTGCTTCTGGCAAGCAGTAAATAGCTTTAATTTTCCAAATGTCACTTTCTACATTTTTAATAACAGCAAAACAAAGGCAGCAATTACACATGTGAAATGCTTGTTAACTAATAGACCTGTGCAGCTTTCCATTAGCGTGGCCTAGTTTCTCTGCTTCCTACGACAGTGATGTCCAAGTCACGAGTAATCGCTAACCGAACAGCAGCCTCTGCTAGCTAACCAGAGCCAAGCTGCGATCTCTCTGACTCCAGCCTGCCCACTGGAATTTCAGCTCAGGAACTGATAGCCATGACGTAATATTATTTGCAGAATTTCAGATCAGCATAAAAAAAAAAACAAGCACAAAACAGAGGGAGGATGTGTTCAGAATGAAAATTCATGACATAGTGTAGCTGTCAATTCATTTTTCTAACTTAGAAGTCAGTTTCCAATCTGTTCTTTTCTACTAGTGTTAGGGTCCCTGAAAATGACAGAGAAAACAATGTTCTTTTGCATGCAAGTTCACTTTTTTGACCTTCTGCTGTCTCAAAGGGTGACGCGTCAAAACCGCGCGAGACATTCGCACGCAGACAAAGCTGGGCCGACAATCACGCGCAGGACATCAGCGCGCTGGATGTAAACTCAATTTTGAAAGCGCTCCGAGGGGGGGCTAAAAAATAGGGAAAAAGCCTGTTTCCTCTAAAATGGGGGTTCCCCCCACAACACCCTCCCCCAACGACAGCACCAACACTAATAAGTTAAGTGTGTGTGTGGGGGGGGGGTTCCCCCCACACTCCTCGGAGCACTTTCAAATTGAGTTTAAATCTGGCGCACTGATGTCCTGCGTGCGATTATCGGCCCGGCTTTGTCTGCGCATGATTGTCTCACGCGGTTTGAACTATGTATCGTTTCAAAGAGCATGAACTTTCCCAAGGCGGGTCACAAAAAAGTACATACACAAACAGAATCACATACAGTACAACAAATCAAACATGTTTCAAGTTTATTTAAAATTTGATTTGATCGCAATATCATGTTTCAATGCGATTTACAAATATATTAAAACTGGGTTTTTGTAAAAACAAAACACATACTTTAAGACTCTGACAATACACGAAACAAGAGGGAAACAGGTTGAGCTGCAATGTTTAGGAGAAAAAGAGAACATAAAGGGTTGGACCAGGGGTGTCAAAGTCCCTCCTCGAGGGCCGCAATCCAGTCGGGTTGTCAGGATTTCCCCAATGAATATGCATGAGATCTATTAGCATACAACGAAAGCAGTGCATGCAAATAGATCTCATGCATATTCGTTGGGGAAATCCCGAAAACCTGATTGGATTGCGGCCCTCGAGGAGGGAGTCTGACACCCCTAGGTTAGAACATTAGTATAAGGCAGTGGTTCCCAAACCTGTCCTGGGGGACCCCCCAGCCAGTCAGGTTTTCAAGATATCCCTAATGAATATGCATGAGAGAGATTTGCATATAATGGAAGTGACAGGTATGCAAATCTCTCTCATGCATATTCATTAGGGATATCTTGAAAACCTGACTGGCTGGGGGTCCTCCAGGACAGGTTTGGGAACCATTGGTATAGGGCTCTCTGAGGAATATTTGAGTTCAAAAGAATCTGAAAAACTCATTTAAAAGAGTCCTTGAAGAGCCAAATTTTTAAAAGCTCTTTAAACGTGCTAAGCAACTTTTCTTCCCTGATATATATCAGCAGTGAATTCCATGTTTGTGGTGCCGTAACGGAGAAGATCATGTCCCTCCGAGGGTAAATGAATCTTAGAGAAGGGACTGAAAGGAGGGATTTCTCGCCAGATCTTAAGGATCTAGTTGGAGCATATGGAATCAGGTGTCTTTCTAAGAATGCGGGGGTTTTACTCATTAATGTTTTATAAGAACATAAGAAATGCCGCTGCTGGGTCAGACCAGTGGTCCATCGTGCCCAGCAGTCCGCTCACGCGGTGGCCCCCAGGTCAAAGGCCAGTGCTCTAAATGAGTCCAGCCTCACCTGTGTACGTTCCAGTTTAGCAGGAACTTGTCCATCTTTGTCTTGAATCCTTGGAGAGTGTTTTCCCCTATAACAGACTCCGGAAGAGCGTTCCAGTTTACTACCTCTCTCTGGGTGAAGAAGAACTTCCTTACGTTTGTACGGAATCTATACCCTCTCGTTCTCTCTACATTGGAGAGGGTGAACAATCTGTGTTTATTCGCTGATTTCTAAGTCATTCTATGGTTTATGGGCAACCAATGAGCTTTCTGTAAATGGGGGGGAGGGGGGGAACATGGTCAAATTTTTTCTTTTTCGTGATTATTTTTATTGCAGTGTTTCTCGTATTTGTAACCTGGCTGCAAATACAAATGTTGTGTAACCGCGTGCATGCCTTCCCCAGAAAAGAAACGAAAGCGCATGCAGTAAAAATGTACTTTAAAGAAAGTTTCACACTCTCCCCACAATTACAAAAAAATACTGCTGAGACTTCCTTCTGTTCCAACTACATTAATTTCGGTTCATAGACAACGGCGCGAAAGACAAAGGCGCACGCCGACAACTGAGCGCAAGACGGAGGTGCGCGCCAAAGAAAATTACAGTTTTTAGGGGCTCCGACGGGGGGTTTTGTTGGGGAACCCCCCCACTTTACTTAATAGACATCGCGCCGGCTTTATGGGGGTTTGGGGGGTTGTAACCCTTCACATTTTACTGTAAACTTAACTTTTTCCCTAAAAACAGGGAAAAAGTTAAGTTTTCGGTAAAATGTGGGGGGTTACAACCCCCCACACCCCCCACAATGCCCCCACAACGCGGCGCGATGTCTATTAAGTAAAGTGGGGGGGTTCCCCCCCACCCCCGTCGGAGCCCTAAAAACAGTAATTTTGAGCGGCGCGCACCTCTACGCTGCGCTCAATTGTCTGGGTGCGCCTTTGTCCTGGCACGCTTTTGACCTGACACCTTAATTTCAGTTTAAAACAGCATGTGATTGAGAACCATTTTTATCAGTCACTAATTTCTCTACACAAGCTATTTATTTATTCTCTTTTCCTTTCTGTCCTTAATTCAGCAGTTGCTGATATACATTGCTGTATCTGGTACTGGTGACTGTCTCTGATTCTGTAATAACTAACACATCCTAGACCAGCGGTTTTCAGGACGCATGTGACAGACAGTGCTCACATATGTGACATGGTGTCAGGTCAAAAGCGCGCCAGGACAAAGGCGCGCGCAGACAATTGAGCGCAGTGCGGAGGTGCGCGCCGCAGAAAATTACTGTTTTTAGGGCTCCGACGGGGGGGCATGGGGGGAACCCCCCCTTTACTTAATAGACATCACGCCGCGTTGTGGGGGGCTTGAGGGGTTGTAACCCCCCACATTTTACTGAAAACTTCACTTTTTCCCTGTTTTTAGGGAAAAACTTAAGTTTACAGTAAAATGTGGAGGGTTACAACCCCCCCACAACGCCGGCGCGATCTCTATTAAGTAAACTGGGGGGGCTCCCCAACAAAAACCCCCGTCGGAGCCCCTAAAAACTGTAATTTTCTTCGGCGCACGCCTCCGTCTTGCGCTCAGTTGTTGGCGCGCGCCTTTGTCTTTCGCGGGGTTATCTATGAACCATGTGACATACTGCACGCATGACCTTCACGGACTTTTTGTCATTTATTTAATAGCAGCATAAATCTTAGGTTAGAGCAGATGCCTCAGCACCCTGAGGTTGTGAGTTTGATTCCCACTGCAGTTCCTTGTGACTCTGGGCAAGTCACTTAACACATCATGTCCGGGGGTCCAGATGGCTTTTCAAAACCCGGCACTTTGTCGATCAGGGAGGAAGTCTGCGCGTGTGTGGACTTCCTTGCTGCCCAACAAGGCAGGCAGCGGGGAGGGGGGGGGGGCGAGGCTAGGGTGGGGTTGGGGGTGAGATTAGGGCAGGAATGGGTGGGATTAGGGCAGGCCTGGGGGTGGGGCAAAGGGGTCCAGATTTTCCGAAAGGAAAATCTGGCAAACCTAGGCCGTACGATATATTCAGTTTTATGACATCATAATGCAGCTGTAAAGAGCCTTAGCCTATAGGAAGAGGAGATGCAAATGTTAAGAGGCTTAGCCAATAGGGAGAAGAGGAGATAGTGGATACTGCGGATGGGCAGACTGGAAGGGTCATTTGGCCTTTATCTGCCATCATGTTACTATGTTTCTATAACCATAAAGTTCTATGACATCACAATGCAGGTGTAAAGAGCTTTTATGGTTATATTCAGTCCTATTTGGCCAGCCTGATATAGTTCCTGGCCAGTCAAATATCATATAGCCGGTTATCCGCCGATATTTAGCAGAGATAGTTGGTCATCTTCCCCTGGATATCCAGTTTGGCCTAAACAGCAGGTCTCGCTTTGACTTTTAGATCTTAGTGGTATAACCACTGAATTTAGACTTGTCCGGCTAAGTCCAAGGCGGCAAACTTTACCCTGGAAATTCATTGCCAGTGGCCGGATATGGGCCTGGCATTGAATATTGGGATTGTCACTGACTGCAGGGCCATGGCCTTTATCTGCCCTCAATTTTCTCTGTTTTTATTTTTCTCTGTTTCTAAAAAGATTTCAGACAGGCCACGGCCTTTAAACATTGCTCTGAATTTCATGTTTATCGATGATATCATTAGGGCATTTATGGTTAACATATCAGCTCATTTCGGACCTGATTTACTAAAGCCTGTCTTCTTATCGATGACTATGGAAGAAAAAAGCTTAGCAAAGCAGGACCTTAAAACATTTAAAGCAATTATTGATTAGCAATTTAATGACATGGATTTTCCCTTTTTTTTTATGAGCTCTGAAAATAGGTCATTAGCAATTTCATAAATTTCCACGATAATGTATGGATAATAACTCATTTAGACTCATTTACGGAGGAATGTGGACATCATGTCAATAGATTACGTTAGAAGCTCTGCTATCTAACATAATTCAAATGGCCTCCATTGTAGGAGCCTCTTTTCATGTAAACAGCAGCATTTATAGATATAGATAAAAAGATAGAAACATGATGGCAGATGAAGGCCAAATGGCCCACCCAGTCTGCCTATCCGCAGCATCCACTATCTCCTCTCTCCCTATTGGCTAAGGCTCTTTACACCTGCATTGTGATGTCATAGAACTTTATGGTTATAGAAACATAGTAACATGATGGCAGATAAAGGCCAAATGACCCATCCAGTCTGCCTATCCGCAGTATCCACTATCTCCTCTTCTCCCTATTGGCTAAGCCTCTTAACATTTGCATCTCCTCTTCCTATAGGCTAAGGCTCTTTACAGCTGCATTATGATGTCATAAAACTTTATGGTTATAGAAACATTGTATAACTATATTCATATCACAATAGTAATATTGTGATATGAATATAGTTATTTAATTTATTATCACAATTGGTTATTATATTGATCTCTATATTTATTTATTTATAAAAACATTGTAACATGATAGCAGATAAAGGCCAAATGACCCATCCAGTCTGTCCATCCGCAGCATCCACTATCTCCTCCTCTCCCTATTAGCTAAGGCTTTTAACATTTGCATCTCATATTCCTATAGGTAAGGCTCTTTACACATGCATTGTGATGTCATAGAACTTTTGTAACATAGTAACAAGTAACATAGAAACATGATGGCAGATAAAGGTCAAATGGCCCATCTATTCTGCCCATCCGCAGTAACCATTATCTCTTCCTTTCTCCAAGAGATCCCACGTGCCTATCCCAGGCCCTTTTGAATTCAGACACAGTCTGTTTCCACAACCTCTTCCTGGAGATTGTTCCACACATCCACTGCCCTTGCTGTAAAAAAGTATTTCCTTAGATTACTCCGGAGCCTTTTACCCCTTAACTTCATCCTATGCCCACTCATTCCAGAGCTTCCTTTCAAATGAAAGAGACTCGACTCATGCACATTTACATATATGTGTAAATAGCAATTTTAGGAAACCACTGTTTACACAGGGAGATACACATCTCGCATATATTTCAAGGGAGCATGCTGGGGGCATTGTTTGGGCAGAGTTTGAGTGGAACAAAAATCTACATGAGTATTTCTTATTTCTCATAGAGAACGATCATCTATGGAGAAAATTTGCTTTCCATGGGTATACATCACCCCAGAACCATGCACCAATTTAAAAACAAAAAATAAAAATGTTTGTTTTGGCCAGGGCTTTTTACTAGGGATTGATGGAGTCCTTTTCCTTAATCATCCATTATTTATTTCTGTCTCCAAAATGAACCCAGATTAAATTGCAGCCTTATTACTTAAACGATGGCATTTAGAAATGTAAGGTTTGTAAAACGAGGCAGCTATATTACTTCACTGTGAATGTTATGAAATTGCCACGTCTACTTGAAAGCAATGACACTTAACTCGTAGAAATGCTGCCTAGCTCATGCTGTTCATTTTATTCATCTGTATAATTCTAATTTGGTTTATTTTTGCTGTAAATGCCGGAAAATACATATACAGCTCCTGCCATGATTTTGCAGCAGGCTCTGGGTTAGCAGAGAACTTTTCTAAAATACTGCTGAAATTGAATATGTCCTAACTTGGAAGTCTCAGTTCAGATCTCTATGGTGAAAGAGTTCAAGCAAGCGTGAGATGAACACAGAGGATCTCTAATCAGAAAATAATGGGTATGCATTGAAAGAACCAAGGCCAGTACTGGGCAGGCTTACATGGCCTGTGTCCCGTATATGGACATTCAGTTGAGGACAGGCTGGGGAGGGTTTTGATGGCTGGGATGGTTAAGATGGACTGGAGTGAGCTTTGATGGAGACTCCAGTAGATGGAACCTAAGCACACTAGTGGCAGGGCTCTGGGTTTCTGGCCCAGAGATATCTAAGAAAAAGGACCATTTAAACTAAATTAATTTATGGAGCATGTATGGTTGAGCAGACTGGATGGACTACTCGAGTCTTTATCTGCCGTCATTTACTATGTTAATATATAAAATAGTCCTTCCACATTTCCACATCAAAATAAAATGGTATAAACCATTTAGTATGTTTTGCTTTTAACCGTAGTAACATGCCAATGGCCTGGATGCCCTGAGAACTATTGGAAGCTAAGCATAAGAACTTAAGAATAGCCTGGGTCAGACCAATGGTCCATTTAGCCCAGTATTCCATCTTTACAGAGGCCAATCCAAGTCACAAGTACCAGGCAAAACCCCAAATATTAGCAGCATTCCATGCCACTGATCTAGGGCAGGAAAGGAAAGATTCCAACACAATCTGCAGTAAAGAGAACACAAACCAAAAGAAAGAAAACTGCAGATAGAGACCTTATATCCAGGGCAGGATTAACTCTTTGTTGGACCCTAGGCAAACAGGTATGTTTGGGTCCCTCATTGTAATTTAAATATATTTTTAAAGCTCCCACAAATGGAGCCTTGCATGATTCTGACTGCAGAGGAGGAAACAGCAGATAAGAGGCCTTGCTCGCTGGCTCCCCCTGCTGACTAGAAGGCAGTACACAGGGAATGAGGAAGAATAAACAGACATCTGTGGTGAACAATGGCTCTGCGCCCTCCTGATTCTCTTCTCTGTGGCAGCAGCTACTGTACCAGGGCAAAACCCTGCCTTGAGTTAAACACTTGAGAGGGCCCCTCCTAAATATCTGGGCCCTAGGCCCTTGCCTATGCTTTAATCCTGCCCTGCTTATATCAGCAATGTCACACATGTGGTTTGTCTTATTTTTACTGGTGCTAGCAGAAGTACAATCAGTGTTCTAATGACAAGGCTTAGGCAGCAATAGAGGTAGTAATATATGATCCCTTCAGCCACAATATACCCAAAATAGTTGGTGGTGGCCAGGGAAAGCTAAAGCACCAGAGCACATTCTGAAGTGACCTTTCCATAGATAGGAAATCTTTCGAGTATTTTAACACCAGCATTTCAAAATGATTAGGGATGCCAAGCACAATACAAATACCCCCTCCCTAAACATAATGAAAGAGCTTGCTCAATCCTGGGGGTGCTCAGCACCCTCTGGCACTGACAGAGCTGGATCTTATGACTGGCATGGCTGGGGGAACTTTCTTAGCTGGGGATATGATTGTGGAGGAGGATCAGCTCAGGCCAGCTGCCCACAAGCTGAATGTCCAACCTTCTTTCGATGTTGAACCGCCTAGAAGTCGTCTGACTATGGCGGTATAGAAAAATAAAGTTATTATTATTATTATTATTATTACAATAGTGGCATATCCAGGTTGTGGTGATAACCCTGATGTTGAATGGACAGGTAGCTTGGAAGGTGTAGATATAATCGCTGATTTTCTAGGGCAGGGGTAGGCAATTCTGGTCCTCGAGTGCCGGAGCCAGGTCAAGTTTTCAGGATAGCCACAATAAATATGCACAACATAGATTTGCAACTCAAGGAGGCAGTGCATGCAAATCCATCTCATACATATTCATTGTGGATATCCTGAAAACCTGACCTGGCTCCGGCTCTCGAGGACCGGAATTGCCTACCCCTGTTCTAGGGCTATTTTTAATGCAGAAGCACATGCTCATTTTTGTCTTGAAAATCTGGAAGAGCCCTGAGAAAAGTATGTGTGCACTTTTTACCTGGGTGTGTAGTTATGAAATCTAAGAAGTTAAAATAAGAATGAGCAAAATGCCCATTGTTGGGGTTTGTTGTTGTTTTTTTTAATATTTGATGTCATTTTAGTTTTTTAATTGTTTGCATTTCAGAAGTGATTTTTTTTTTTTTTTCTGGAAGTTGTAAGCAAAACTTAAATGAAAGACATTTTACCTATGATTTGCCCTTTGCCTGTTACCAGTTATATCTTTGTCAGACTAGCTTTCAAGCTCTAAGCAGCCACTGGATGTGCCGGAAACCTGAACTGCATGAAGACGTTAAAAGCTGTAGCTGAAAATAATTGTTTTCTAAGTGTTACTTTAATCTAAAGCTAGGTATTCTTGGTTTTCAATGGCAGCATCACCTTTAGAAAGACCAGTAATCAGCTAGATAAGAATCAGAAAAGGGTAAGAGCCCAGAGCTTTACCACTGGTGCTTTTGTTTTCTCCTGGGCCCTTATCTGACTAATAACAGCATGGTACATTAAACATGATTGCTTTAACAGTACCTGCTCTCAGCATACCCAAGCTGCATTTTCCTTGCTGTGATGCATCACAGTGGGTTCTATCAGCCTCATTATGTGCTGAGATAACAGAGCGCAGTCAGCAACAATGCATCAGAGTCAAAGAAGTGCTCCGCTCACAAAACATTCCTTCCATAAAAACATTTCACATTGATTTTTTTTTTTAGCAATCCAAACATTGTTGAAGTGATGATTGGGTAAAATTAAGGATAACACTAATCCTAGGACTCCTGGACTCCTGTAACATACTTTACCTGTCATGCCCCGCCAACATCCTAGGACTCCTGGACTCCTGTAACATACTTTACCTGTCATGCCCCGCCAACATGCTAAAACAATTACAAACAGTCCAAAATACAACCCTAAGACCAATATACTCGCTGAAAAAATACGACCACATGACCTCAGCTTTCCAAGACTCACACTGGCTCCCAGTAAAAGCACGCATACAACACAAATTCTACTGCACCCTATTTAAAGCTCTAAATGGAAATGGACCAAGCTATCTGAACAACCGCCTAATCTGGAAAAACACATCCGGACCAAGGAGAATTCAAGCACACTTTACCCACCCCCCAATCAAAAGCACGCAAAACAAAAAAATATATGACGGTCTACTAGCCACCAGAGCAGCGAAAATAGACCACCACCTCTCAAATCTGCTGACCACGACACCCAACCACAAAACATTCAGAAAAGAACTGAAAACCATACTATTCAAGAAATTTGTCAAATGATCTAACCAAACCGTATCGACCCTTCCCAGATCCCGATGCATCTATAGCTATCAACCTTGTAATCTCCCTGGGAATGCCCAGGCTAATTTCTTGTTGTAAACCGCTTAGAACTGAAAAGTATTGGCGGGATAGAAGACATCAAATCCAGGGGGGTATTTATATTCTCTTTAAAAGAAGTACAGAGCTCTGGATCACTGCAAAAATTTGGACAGTAGGAAAGGGGAGCATTGTCACGAAAGATTAATGAATTACATTTTTAGGGATCTTTTTTACAAAGCTGCTGGCCTTTTGCTGTGTGAGGGTCAAATTATGGAATTCACTTGTTGGTCAATTATGATAATGTCATGACAAGAGTAATTTCATAAAATTATTAAAAACGCAGTTATTTGTTAATGCATTTTTCTAGGAACTGATCTTTGCGGTTGTTCTTTTGAAGGGCATTTCACGTGATTTTCTGATGATTATGTGTTAATGTTTGTTTGATTTATTTGTTTTATTGAATTATGTATGTAACAATATGTAAACCATTTAGGTTTAAACGGTATATAAATTTTTAAAATAAATACTGCGGGTCGGTGAGGTAAATGCTCTGACATACACAAACTCAAACTTTTTGAGCAATAGTAAAGTAAAGCCTTTTTTTTTTTTTTTTTTTTTTTGCTACTAAGCACTTTGACCTGACTATTGTAGCAGGTTTCTTGGATCAATGAAGGAAAACTGGAACCTGTAATCACAGACAGGAATTGAACTGAGTGTGTGTGTTAGGCCCTCTTTTACAAAGGCGCACTAAGGGGCTCATAATCGAAATAGAAAAACGTCCAAAAACCGGCCTAAGTCGGCACTTGGATGAACATTGTCAAAATACGTCAAAATGCCGATAATAAAAACGGGTTTTGGATGTATTTCTAAACGACTTAGGCCTTCATAGTGCCGCTCAACGACCAAAGTTAAACGGGGCGTTTCAGGAGGAGTGTCAAGGGCGGGATTTGGGAGGGATGTGGACAGGCTTAGACTTAGTTGTACTGCATGTATAACCGAAAGTTATACCGCACAGGATCAACAGAATTTGGACGTTGTGACTTAGACCATTTAAAACATGGTCTAAGTCACAAAAGCCCACCTAAAGTGAACAGATAAGCACTGCAAACATATAATACTGACCCCCACACACTACCCCAGTGATCACTGACCCCCCCCCCCAATCCCTTAAAAATATTAATCACAACTTGAAAAATGTGCCTCCAGAACATCATCACCTGGCAGCCTGGCATAGGAAAGCCTAGTCGTGCTGCACAGAGGCGTCTTAAGCCGTCTTGGGGGTGGGTTAGGGACCTATGGAGAGGAGGACCCATGCCCATAAGCCCCTGTAATCACTGCATTACTGGTTAAACATGTGCACTCTCCTAAAAAAACTCCCAAACCCTTTTGTACTGCCCTATAAATGACTTCTGCAGCCAAAAGGGCTATTGGGGTGGTAGAGAGGTGGGTTTAGGAGATTTTGGAGGTGGTTTGGGGGGCTCACCATGACCTATAAGGGAGTTGTAGTGAGATGAAGACATGGCACCCTTTTTGTGAAGTTCACAGCAGTGCCCTGTAAGGTACCCCACTATTTAGGTGCCATGTCTGGGTGTTCAGTCCATCACTTTGCAGACCTTGGGCCATGCAGCCATGGCATTTCAATGCCTGGTCCTGGATCATGTGCCACCGATGATAAGAGGAGGCGACAGGAGACTTGTTTTAATGCGGAAAGAGCAGGAATGGATCTATCGCATGAAGTCTGAGGAACCCAAAGGGTTGAACGCTAAAATAGAGTGGCACTTGTTTTTTTTAACACTCATTTCAACAGGAATTAATGCATTTATAAAGGTAACATCTAGTGAAGATTCGTATGGTTGTGTAAGGAGCACGGGAGATGTTTACATTCACAGACAGGCTGGATTGGAACAATGATTGACAGCTCAGATCAGCTGACAACGTTATGTTGTAGACGTCAAACGTTAACACATCAGATAAATTGGAGCAGTTCAAGGCAGTCACCGTCTTTGCCGATTTGAGCGTGATAACCACGGGAAACCATCTTCATGTCATTCTTTAAGGAGAGAGGGAAGAATCAGAGTATGAATGGCCACAACCACTGACCTGCAAGCTTTGCTTTCAAGAATGCTGGTGTAGAAGGACTGAGGTTGAGAATGACAGTCTCTGGTATCCAGAGCAGATATTGTGATGTCATAATGCCTCATTCCACCAGTGCCTAAGAACCAATCACATCAGTGATGTCACAATGGCTTCATTATTCTTGGCTCACATAAGAATCAGAGTATGAATGGCCACAACCACTGACCCGCAAGCTTTGCTTTGAAGAATGCTGGTGTCGAAGGATTGAGGTTGAGAATGACAGTCTCTGGTATCCAGAGCAGATATTGTGATGTCATAATGCCTCATTCCACCAGTGCCTAAGAACCAATCACATCAGTGATGTCACAATGGCTTCATTATCCTTGGCTCACATAAGCACAGCCACTGACCCGCAAGCTTTGCTTTGAAGAATGCTGGTGTAGAAGGACTGAGGTTGAAACAGACACTAGAAAATGACATGGGATTATTTCCCGTGGTTATCCGCGGGGACGGGGACGGTGATGAATTTTGTCACCGTGCCATTCTCTAATTAGTACCAATCAATGCTTGTTAGAGGTCATTAGTGATTGTCATTACCAATATTTTTTAATTCCCAATAGCCAATGACCTTACACGCATATCTGTGAACTTTGGGTGACCAGTACAGAATGTGGGGATATGTGTCTCTTAGCGGACACATATTTCAATTATATCTAATTATTTTACGAATAAAAACAAAACCTAATAATCCATCCCCATTTTTTTTGTAAAACCCACAGTTTCCTCTGTTTTCTGTAGATTGACATTAATTTTTTGGGACTAAAAGAACAGTTCTATTGTGTTTAAGGCATGGTTCTCGGTAATGGATTTATTACACTGCAGTATGAAAGGCCTAAGCATTGTTTTCTAAAGTCATAGTTCTACTTCTTTTGACTGGTAATGTATTGCACTGGTATACAGCATACCTTCCATCTTCTTCTTTGCTATTGCATATTAAAGTCTGACACAGATGGCTTTAGGGATTTTCTACAATAACATATGAATCTCTCTTCTGGCTAGTACGCCGCAGTACCTTTTCATTTCAGAGACATTTCCCTTGCTTCCTGCTTCCATTATACTACCTCAGGCTGAGCTGAACAGCATTTGCTGGGCTTTTACTCAGATATTAATTGCACGATCAAAGTTTCTCTTGCCGAACAGAGCTTTATGTTATCCTATTCCAACCAATTTAATCATCTTACAGCCTTTAGTAGCATTATCCAAATCATATATACAAACACTCATGAACGATAATAACTGAGCTCTTTGTCTTTGGAAAATTGAAAGTGAAACATGTCCTTTTTTCCCCTAGCATAGGAAAGTGAACTTTCTACGTTCTACGTTCAGTTTATTAGAACTATAAACTGTGGATATTAAAATGGGGTAAGTTTTAGACGTCCTGCGATTATATTCACTTGAGAATCTGACTGTTGAATGTACCCGCGGAAAGTTCATGTAGCACGTTCAGACTGGATGCCCTGCCTTGACCTGTCTTTACCCCACCTGCACTTTTTTTTTTTTTTGGGGGGGGGGGGGGCATGAAAAGTATCAATGTTGTAAACTGTAAACATCTCAGGTAGAGTCCCCTGGATTCTTTATATGACATTTTGAGTTACACACACAAATTTGGGTATGTGCCCAATTTCCATGCACGACTTAATTAAAAACAATCCGCTAATTGGCTCTAATTGGCCATTATTAGAATTTGTGTGCATCTTTTTAGGCATATTCTATAAGGAGTTGCTTGTAAATTCTGGAAAAAGGGGCTTGACCATGGGAGGGGCATGGGTGTGCCAATGATTTTTGTGCACTGTTACAGAATAAGCCTGATCTATGCCCAAGTAAGGCATGAGAAATTACGCCAGAATTCAGTTGGCGTAAATCAGAAGAGATAAATCACTGAAGAAGGACATCGAAGGAAGATCGAAGAAACCAGGCGAAAAGGGTGACCTGCAATCAGATGGCTCTCGAACAGCGAAAACGGAAAGAAAAATGAGAGTTTTCAGTGTACTTGGGGGGGGGGGGGGTGTCCCCCAACCTCCCCAACAGAAGCGCGAGAACTTGTAAATGTAGGGGGGTACCCCCTCACACACCCCTCTCACAGCGCTAACAGAAAGATTTAAAAGCGGTGGAAGGTGCGGTGCGCATATATCCTGCACGCAGATATCACCACGGGATTGTCGGCATGCCAAAATCCGGGCCCCCTTTTGAGTGTGTACCATCTAAGGAGGCGTCTAATGGTGCTTAAAGCCACTTCCATTATTAACCATGCCTATAGTGGCCTTAAGTGCCTCAAGGCACCTCCTTAGATGGGACAATAGCACCGTCTTTGGAGGCACCATTAGACGCCTTCATGTTTTTTTAATCAGTGCAGTCAATTACTGTTCCAATTGAACCAATTAAGGTAGGTGGGGGTAGGGCGCCTACCGCTGCCTAACAGCGCTGTTTTTAGAATCTGGGCCTTATTTAAAGTTAGACCTGCTATTCACTGATTGCCATCTGGATGGATAATGTAAGACACCCCTTTATCATTGGAAGATCACTGAAGAACCAATCACTAAAATGCTTGAGGACCTATATGCAAAAACACTTAGACAACCTCCACTGATAGGCAGTATATAAATAACTTAAATAAAGAATTTCTACCTTTCACCATTATGATCTAAGTGATGCTTCCATGTACCTGAAGTAGCTACTCTTGGAGACGAGATGCTGGGATGAACTGGCTGTAGTTTGGGCCAACAAGGTAGGTCTTTTGCTCTTATACATTTACCTACAGCCCTTAAGAGCTTAGTAAAAACTGTTAAAAAGGAGAGAAGGAGAGGCATTGGCACCAGCTGATTGCCTACAGCAGTGTTTCTCAACTACTTCAAGCTAAGTACCCCAACCAAAGACCTCCCTAGGCCCACCCAAGCTCTGCCTCAGATCCCATCCCCTTTACTAATTGTAATGCAATTTTTTCCATTCATTTTTTATATACACACAATGTACACAGCAGATATAGATTCTCAAAACTGACACATTTCAAATCACTACACTTCTCCCTCCGTATTTGCGGTTTCAGCAATCGTGGTTTCGATTATTCGCGGTTTTTAGCTTGCTGGCTCCTCCCCCAAATTACATCAGCTTGCATAGAGAAACCGCTGATTCCAAGCGTTTGCAGAGAAAATCGCCGATTCCCGGCACTTTCTTCGCCGTGTTTTGCCTCTCCTTCAGGAACAGGCCAGGTCTCCCACCATGTTATTCGCGGTTTTCATCATATTCACGATGGTTTTTAATAGAAAACCGCGAATAACATATGAAAAAGTTGTTCGCGGTTTTTCTGTATTCGTGGTTCTGTTAATCCCCCTATCACAGCGAATACGGAGGGAGAAGTGTATATTGAAAATAAAATCATTTTACCTACCAGCGATCCTCTGCAGCATTAAAGGTGAGATCAGGAGGCCGGGGGGGGGGGGGGGGGGAGCCGGAGGATGCTAGAGAGAAGGGGGAAACATGCAGGCCTTCATGACTAGGAATTGATGTCAAGGGAGAGCCAGTACTGGTCCAGGCAGCAAGTTGGAGACGCTGCCTGCACCAGGGAAGCTAAACAGACATAGCGGAAGGGAAGGGGTAACATGGAAGGAGCGGGGAGCAGAAAAGAGGGCCTGAGCGCCTCCCACCCTCGCTACGCCAGTAACGTAACATAAAATTTATTAATATACCTTGAAGATCAGTGAGGTTAACAAAATAAAAGAGGACTGAATAATTCACAGTGCAATAATACAAACCATCAGCTTTCCAAAATGAAAATAAGAATTTGAATTATCTAATGATCGGCAAAAGCCAACATCCCAAACTAGCTGCTTGAATTGAAAGTAAATGGTGGAAATACTGTTTAAATAGGCAGCCTTTTACAGAAGGAAATGCGAATCAATTTGTGATATGCAATTAGGGGTAAATTCTGTAAGGGACATCTACATTTAGGTGAAATTTAGACTACAGGTCTGCATGGGAACAGGGATCGCGGGAATCTCACGGGTCCCGTGGGGGTCCCATGGGAATCCCCCCTAACCCACGGGACTCCCACGGGGACCCCCCTCTGGCCCACGGGGACCCCCCTCTAGCCAACGGGACTCCCACGGGGATGGAAGGCTTTGGAAGCAGGGTTCGTCCATATAATATAATGGACACGTCAGCCTTAGTAAAAGAGGGGGTTTATAAGTTAATTACCTGAACAGAAAACAAAAAAAGGGTTCCACCAAAGAGATTCCACAAGGAAAACAGCAGCGCAAACACAAAAGAAACTGTGGAATTGATGATCCTGTCGGAAGTAATTGCTGCTTTTTATGGGGACGGGCGGGGATGGAGGTAATTCCATGCGGGGATGGGTGGGGATGCAGAGGATCCTGACGGGGACAGGTGGGGACGGAGAGGATCCTGGTGGGAACGGGTGGGGACGGAGAGGATCCTGGCGGGGACGGGTGGGGATGGGTGGGATTTCTGTCCCCGCGCAGCTCTCTAATTTAGACGTCAAGCTGGGCACAATTCTACAATGGGCATTGGTGCATTTGCCATGGGGGAATCACTACCGCAGCTTTGTAAAAGGAGCCCGTACTTTTGTTATCACTGCTAGGCAACTCGAATAGAAAGAACAACCTTACCATAAAGACTAATAAAAGCTGTGGATACTAAAGTAACTAACTAATGTCACCGTGTGACTGACCCACTATGAAAATCAAGGAATATGGTGCACTAATTAGAGAGATAACAGCAGGCATACTGTCAATACTGCAATTAAAGTTGCAGTTTATGAACTTGCTCGTTGGATACAACGAACAATCCAGTTAGGAATCAATAAAGTTTGTCGCAATACATTATTTTATCTTTAGTCTGCTAAAGATACTCTAAAAGGGCATTAAAATATCTGTATGAGACAAAAGATATATATTATGAGCATTATAGGAAAAAGTCTATAACAGGGAACCCACAATTAGAAACCCCGAAAGCGCCTTGTATTTGTGGCATCTACATTCTTTTATAGAATACTAGTGTAACCACTATGAGGCATCCAAAAAGCATCCTAAATCGGCACTTGGGCGTCCTAATCGCCAGGATATTCAAGTGCCGATAATCAAAACTGTCTTTCTGTATGTCACAGCACCATAATAATAATAATAATAATAACTTTATTTTTATATACCGCCAACTATCTTGCGACTTCTAGGCGGTTTACAATAAAGAGAAGTGGTTTACAATATAGAGAAACTGTAGTTACAATATAGATAAACTGTAGTTACAATAAAGAGAGACTGTACATACAGCGGATTAAAGGGTATAACATTGTACATCTGGTAGTTCCAACATTAATAAATATTAACAGCAGTTTGTGTGCCGTGCTGCTTACACATGATTAGAAATGTTCCTTAAATTGAATATAGTGTTCATGGTTGGTGATTGGGTTGGGGTTTATAATTTAATGATTTGGGTATGTTGTGGTATTATAAAGGGGGCTGATGTTCTGGTTCGTTATCTAAGTATTTCAAGAACAGGTATGTTTTTAGGTGTTTCCTAAATTCACCATAGTTGGTTGTATGTGCAATTAGTTTTTCTAAGTCTTTGCCCCATGTGGCTGCTTGGTACGATAACAGTTGTTGATGGTATCTCTTATATTTACACCCTCTAGCCGGTGGGGAGACAAATTTCAGGTGTGTTTTTCTTTCATGTCTGTTGGTTGGGAATGAGAAGAGGTCTGTGATGTATTTAGGGGCTAGACCGTTTAATACCTTGAAACAGAGACATCCTAGCTTGAACTTCATGCGTGCCTTCATCGGCAGCCAGTGTAAGAGTCTGTAGGAAGGGGTTATGTGGTCGTACTTCTTCAACCCAAAAATCATCCTGACTGCTGCGTTTTGTATGAGTTGTAGTCTTTGCATTTGCTTCTGGGGGATTGTCAGATGGGTGATGTTGCAATAATCCAGGTGGCTTAGTATAAGGGATTGTACTAGAATTCTGAAGGCTGAAGTGTGGAAGTACGCCTTAATGGACCTAAGTTTCCAGAGGGTGAAAACCCTTTTTTGATTAGGGAGTCTATATGGTCTTTCATGGTTAGACCTTGGTCCAGCATTACTCCCAGGACCTTCATCGTTGGTTGAATAGGGTAGTTAAGATTGTTAATGTGTAGTGATTTTGTCGTGTTATGTGCCTGTGGCGAGGCTATAAAGAATTTGGTTTTCTCTGAATTGAGCTTCAGTTTGAAGTCTGTGGTCCATTGTTCCATCATGTTTAGTGCTTCAGTTGCTGTTGGGGTGATTTCGGAGGGCGATGTATTAAACGGGATAATGATTGTGAAGTCGTCTGCATAACTAAATACTTTTACACCTCGCTGTGTCAGCTGCGTACCCAGTGAAGCTATGTAGACGTTGAAGAGTAGTGGGGATAGTGGGGACCCCTGTGGAACGCCTGATGGATTTCTCCATATTTTGGAGAGGTTACAATTGGAGCGCACTTGATAGGTGCGGGTCGTAAGGAATCCTCGAAACCAGTCCAGCACCTCGCCTCCGATGCCGATTGCGTCTAGGCATTGTAGTAATTTTTCGTGGTCTACCAAGTCGAAGGCCGAGCTCATGTCGAATTGCATGACTAAGGCTTTGTGGCCTTTGCTGAATAGGTTGCGTATGTAATCTAGGATCGCTGCAATCACCGTCTCCGTGCTAAACAGCGGTCTGAAGCCTGATTGGGTTTCATGTAACAGCGAGAACTTATCTAGGTAGTTCATCAGTTGGATTTGTACTAAACCTTCCATTATTTTTACGAAAAATGGGATGGATGCTACTGGTCTATAGTTAGTTGCTGATGTTAGAGGTAGTTTATGATTTTTTGGAATTGGGGTGATTATGATGTGACCATTTTTTGATGGGAATTTTCCGTTTTTGAAATTGTTAGATATGTGAGTCCATAGTGTTATTTTAAAGTCTAATGGGGCTGCTTTCATTATGTTGGGAGGACAGGGGTCTAGGATGCAGTTTGATTTAGTGTATTTGTGATAGAGTTTTGTGAAGTTATTCCATTCTGGGTCCTGAAAGGAGTTCCAAAACATGTCAACTGGTGTTTCATTTTCATGTAGGTTGGCTATTTGCTGTTCATCTGTGTTGTTTGTTGGGCAGTTGTTCCTTAGGTTCACAATTTTTGAGTCAAAGTGTTGTGCTAGATCGTCTGCTGTTGGGAGTTTGTTGTCGAGCGTGGATCGTCTGTGGCGTGTGGTGTCGAATAGATTTTTAACTAGATTGAACAATTCGTGAGTGTTAATTCCTTTTGGACTTGTGTTGGATATTTGTATTATGGATGAGTAGAATGTTTTCCTTTTTTCTTTTATCAGTTGTTTATATTCTTTTACGTTTGATCTCCAATTGTTCCTGTCAGTCTTATCGTTTGATTTTTTCCAGATCCGTTCTAGTCTTCGTGTTGATTGTTTCATTATTAGTAATTCCGAGTCGAACCAGTTATTGTATTTGTTTGATCGGTTTGTTCTGTTTCGTTTAGGGGCTATTTTGTCTAGGATGGTTGTGCTTGTTTTTGACCATTGTTCCCAGAATTCACCCTCTTCGTTTGTCTCCTCGAGCGCTTCATAGTGGGCCCAGTATTCTTCTGGGTTGATGTGGCCCCTTGTAAGATGTTCTTTTCTTATCTTTGGGTGAGGTTTTTCTTTTGGTTGGTTCCAGTTTAAATTGAAGTAATAGGTGAAATGGTCGGACCAGATGTCATGGTTCCAGATGCCGTTCGATATGGAAATAGCGGGGTTTGGGATTTCTTTTGAGGACATAGCTACCAAATCTAGCTGGTGACCTTTTTCATGGGTTTGTGTGGGTGAAGGGAGAATGTAGTTGAGTGAGGATAGGAAGTGTTTAAGCTCGTTTGCGTCAGGGTTGTCCTCATTCTCTAAGTGTAGGTTTACGTCTCCTGCTATAATATTGTAGGATGGAGTGATTGAGTTATGTAGGATGAATTCAAAGAGGTCTTCTTTGGCCTTTGGCCAGCATTTTGGTGGTACATAAAATAGAATGCAGGAGAGGTACTCTTCTAGGTCTTTGTTGCTAATTTTGCATGTTAGTGTTTCCAGTTGGTTGGTTATCCTGGAGTCTACTAATTTAAGTTCGAGTTCTTCCTTGAGAATGACTGCTAGTCCTCCCCCTCTACGGTCTTCACGATTTAACATGTGGATTTTGTAGTTATCCGGTATTAGGTCGTTTAGTATTGGATCTTCTTCGGACAGTAACCATGTTTCTGTTAGAAAGAGGCAGGCTAGCTTCTTGCGTTCGATCCAGTCTTTGATTAGGAAAGCTTTGTTCCTTACTGATCTAGTGTTGAGGTAGGCGCAGGGAATGGAGGTAGTTGTGATGGGTGTGGTGGGTGCAGTGCTTTTGATGAGTTTTATCTCTCTTGGTCTTTTTTTGAAGGTACGGCGGGGTCTATTATTGCTTGTGATTATATTAATATGATTTACTCTTTCATCCTGTTGGTTAATTAGGAGCCTAGTGGGTGTGTCAGGTTCGTGAGCAGAGTGAGGCTTTGGATAGAGTGATATAACATTTTTAACATTATTGCATAGCAAATATATCAGTAGGATTAGTAGGAGCTTCATGTTTGCTGGTTGTTGAAGTCCTTCTGGTGTTGATTTTGTTGGTTTTTGTACACGTAGGTTTCCTGTCTTTATCAATAATACATTTGCAGGGTTGCGAATATATTATAGTAGGACTGTGTACGGTTTGAGTGGTGTGGTGTTTTTCCGTGCTGTGAGGGGGGGGAGGAGCGGGTTTTTTCGCTCCTTACCTTGTATTGGTAGTCGGCAGGTGATCCAGTGGAGCGGTCTTTGGGGCGTAGGTGTTCCTCGCTAGTGCTTCCCTCGGTGCTTCACGAAGGCGCTCACTAAGGCGCAGGCACCTTTGTCGTGCGCCTTCGTCGGCACGCCGTTGGCGCTGGCTTTTTTAAGGTAAAATGTCCTCCTGCTGGATCGGGGGGGGCGGAGCAGGGCTCCCACGCCGGCCCGATCTGGCTGGCTCGTGTTGGTGCTGTGCGCTGGCTTTTTTAAGGTAAAATGTCCTCCTGCTGGATCGGGGGGGGCGGAGCAGGGCTCCCACGCCGGCCCGATCTGGCTGGCTCGTGTTGGTGCTGTGCGCTGGCTTTTTTAAGGTAAAATGTCCTCCTGCTGGATCGGGGGGGGGGCGGAGCAGGGCTCCCACGCCGGCCCGATCTGGCTGGCTCGTGTTGGTGCTGTGCGCTGGCTTTTTTAAGGTAAAATGTCCTCCTGCTGGATCGGGGGGGGGCGGAGCAGGGCTCCCACGCCGGCCCGATCTGGCTGGCTTGTGTTGGTGCTGTGCGCTGGCTTTTTTAAGGTAAAATGTCCTCCTGCTAGATCGGGGGGGGGGGGGCGGAGCAGGGCTCCCACGCCGGCCCGATCTGGCTGGCTCGTGTTGGTGCTGTGCGCTGGCTTTTTTAAGGTAAAATGTCCTCCTGCTGGATCGGGGGGGGGGCGGAGCAGGGCTCCCACGCCGGCCCGATCTGGCTGGCTGGTGTTGGTGCTGTGCGCTGGCTTTTTTAAGGTAAAATGTCCTCCTGCTGGATCGGGGGGGGGGCGGAGCAGGGCTCCCACGCCGGCCCGATCTGGCTGGCTCGTGTTGGTGCTGTGCGCTGGCTTTTTTAAGGTAAAATGTCCTCCTGCTGGATCGGGGGGGGCGGAGCAGGGCTCCCACGCCGGCCCGATCTGGCTGGCTCGTGTTGGTGCTGTGCGCTGGCTTTTTTAAGGTAAAATGTCCTCCTGCTGGATCGGGGGGGGGGGGCGGAGCAGGGCTCCCACGCCGGCCCGATCTGGCTGGCTCGTGTTGGTGCTGTGCGCTGGCTTTTTTAAGGTAAAATGTCCTCCTGCTGGATCGGGGGGGGCGGAGCAGGGCTCCCACGCTGGCCCGATCTGGCTGGCTCGTGTTGGTGCTGTGCGCTGGCTTTTTTAAGGTAAAATGTCCTCCTGCTGGATCGGGGGGGGCGGAGCAGGGCTCCCACGCCGGCCCGATCTGGCTGGCTCGTGTTGGTGCTGTGCGCTGGCTTTTTTAAGGTAAAATGTCCTCCTGCTGGATCGGGGGGGGGGGCGGAGCAGGGCTCCCACGCCGGCCCGATCTGGCTGGCTCGTGTTGGTGCTGTGCGCTGGCTTTTTTAAGGTAAAATGTCCTCCTGCTGGATCGGGGGGGGGGGCGGAGCAGGGCTCCCACGCCGGCCCGATCTGGCTGGCTCGTGTTGGTGCTGTGCGCTGGCTTTTTTAAGGTAAAATGTCCTCCTGCTGGATCGGGGGGGGGCGGAGCAGGGCTCCCACGCCGGCCCGATCTGGCTGGCTCGTGTTGGTGCTGTGCGCTGGCTTTTTTAAGGTAAAATGTCCTCCTGCTGGATCAGGGGGGGCGGAGTAGGGCTCCCACGCCGGCCCGATCTGGCTGGCTCGTGTTGGTGCTGTGCGCTGGCTTTTTTAAGGTAAAATGTCCTCCTGCTGGATCGGGGGGGGCGGAGCAGGGCTCCCACGCCGGCCCGATCTGGCTGGCTCGTGTTGGTGCTGTGCGCTGGCTTTTTTAAGGTAAAATGTCCTCCTGCTGGATCGGGGGGGGCGGAGTCAATATGTCAATATGTTTGTTTTCTCAAGCTCAATTTGATTGATTGTCGGAAAACATTGTGTCAGGCCCCTACTTTTGGTTTGTTCTTCTTGTGATTTGGTAGGACTACGGAGGGGCCAAAATATGGATGTTCAATATTGATTTCAGAAAAAGAAGGGATATCTATGTGCAAAATGTAGGTATTGGTATTTAGACCTGGTAGCCTATAAGTCCAGATTAGAGAGACGCGTTCCAATTGGGCAGCTCTCCACTGGCATAGTAAGGGGAATGGTGCGGACCGTTCTGGATGCCGTCTTGGTGGGGGAACCGGAACCTCTCCGCTCCCCCTCCACACCACACTAGCGCCCTCCCTTTCCTCCACTCCCACACCTCTGTAAATCTTCACCAGCGTCAGCGACTTCTCAGGCCTGGCGCTCACTCCAGTCCTGGCTCCACCCCTCTAAAATCGCTTCTGGGTCACGGGGCCAGGAAGTGGCATCAGAAGGAAAGCCAACGCTGGCGCGAGCAGCAGGTCAGGAAAAGCTGCTCACGTTGGCGAAGATTAACGAGGTATGGGGAGAGTGGAAAGGGAGGGCACGAGGGTGGCGTGGGGGTGAGGAAGGAACGGGAGCAGAGAGGAGGATGTGGGGGTGCCCACCACCCTGGGCACCTCCTACGCTCGCTACGCCACCGACACTATCCTTTTGGGAATGGGAACATGCTGGAAGTTTTTTAAGTGGTCTGGCAGTCAGGCTCTATTCTTCTGCTTCAATATAGTTGCTTCTAGGCGATTGCTTGGTTTAGCTAATGGGTAAGCCGACCCTGCTCTAAGACTAACTTTCTTGAATATTTAACTTTTCATATCTTATTATAAGCCCCTGGTCGGAATATTATTGTTTATTGTTTATTTTAATTATTTGATTAAACGCCTTATCGATTCTACAAAGCGTTGTACAGAATAAAAAAAAATTTTTCCTTTTGACAAACAATATTACAGTTAATACATACTGCAGACGAACTATAATACATACAAAGTTGTTGTGGACGAACGAACAGAAGACACACAAGGTAAAGAGGTGAGAAATACAATAGTTATAGTAAATGGAAGAGACATTAATGGAAAAAACAAAGGGTAGGGAGATTAAATAAAAAAAAAAAAAGTGAAAAAGAGATTAAAATTAAGACGTCAGTTAAAATTAAATTTAAGATAAAGTAAAACTTCAGTTAAAAGCATCTTTAAATAGAAAGCATTTTAATTTGCTTTTGAATGATGTTAGATTATTTTCTATTATGGCAGTGTTATGGCAGTGAAAGGCAGTGTTATGGCAGTGAATTATGGCAGTGCTTTCTAAACTGGGGCACAGCCTCAAACAGGATCACTCATGCTGCATTTGGGGTTGCAGCTTGTCCTGGAAGTACGTAGGTGTGCCATGGAGACAAGAAATTGCTGGGGCTGGAAAAAAATTGGGACAGGCTAGATCAAAGAAATCGCTCCTTTTAATCCCCCAGGGGTTGCTGCCCACCCCAAATGTGAACTTGGCAACAGACCAATCACATAATGAGTGTTTATAATCTTTAATGAGGGAACCCAGAGCAAAGAGCTACAGCAGGATTTTTGCTCCTGCATTGCAGTCGCTACATTATATGCCTGAAGGCTTGCTACTGAAAAAGTATTTTTGAAGATAACAATTTCATCCATAACAGTGATGACTATTGTCACATACCCAGCATCCGTAACCCCTGAGGAAGGCTATTATAGCCGAAACACGGACCTGTCGGGTCTGCACCACTGTCGTGGATGAGTTTGTATCCTATGAATATTCAACAAACGGTTGTGACCTTGCTCTTTTGTTGTGAACGAGTGTGTATTTTATAAGACTTCTACTCTTATTTGCATCACGAACATCAATTCCACATCTTCATTTGGCTCTTTTGGGACTCCAATGTTGCTGTGGAATCATTGGGTTTCTCTTTTGTACAGCAGGATTTGAATCAGGGTCCCCTAGCATTCAGTCTCCAATCATTAAGCTATTCCACATTCCTGTGCTTCAAGTTTAAGTTTTTTATTAGGATTTTTATATACCGCCTATCAAGGTTATCTAAGCGGTTTTACAATCAGGTACTCAAGCATTTTCCCTATCTGTCCTGGTGGGCTCACAATCTAGCTAATGTACCTGGGGCTTTGGAGGACTGAGTGACTTGCCCAGGGTCACGAGGAGCAGCGCGGGGTTTGAACCCACAACCCCAGGGTGCTGAGGCTGTAGATCCAACCACTGCGCCACACAATAACATCTCTGTCCCTTTTTTCACATTCAAAGTTTGGATATTTCAGTTTGTAAAATGGATGCTCATGCTGGATGCGACTAGCATATGGATGCCCATTTCTCATGTATCTTAGAATAGGAATGGGAAGTGTGTGGCACAGTGGTTAGAGCTACAGCCTAAGCACCCTGAGGTTGTAGGTTCAAATCCCATGCTGCTCCTTGTGATCCTGGACAAGTCCATTGCCCCAGTTACATTAGATAGGGACAGATAGGAAAAAATGCTTGAGTGACTGACTGTGAACCACTTAGGCTAAATAAATAGGTGAATCCTTCAGGGATGTCCGTATTAGAGAATGACACGGTGACAAAATTCATCACCGTTCCCGTCCCCGCGGATAACCGCGGAAAACCATCTTCATGTCATTCTTTAAGGAGAGAGGGAAGAATCAGAGTATGAATGGCCACAACCACTGACCCGCAAGCTTTGCTTTGAAGAATGCTGGTGTAGAAGGACTGAGGTTGAGATAGACACTACAGAATGACAATATCTGGTATCCAGAGCAGATATTGTGATGTCATAATGCCTCATTCCACCAGTGCCTAAGAGCCAATCACATCAGTGATGTCACAATGGCTTCATTATCCTTGGCTCACATAAGCACAGCCACTGACCCACAAGCTTTGCTTTGAAGAATGCTGGTGTAGAAGGACCGAGGTTGAAATAGACACTAGAAAATGACATGGGATTATTTACCGCGGTTATCCGCAGGGACGGGAACGGTGATGAATTTTGTCACCGTGTCATTCTCTAGTCCGTATGTGATGTACTTCTTCTGACTTGGAAATCCTTTCTGAAATGCCATTGGGCAATCCCACGTCAACTGAACCAATTTCAAGGAGGGTCTCCACTCAATATCTTCCACGGATAGAAAAACGTGGCCCAAATAACTCTGGACCTAGTTGAGACCACGCCCCCAAAACTTTGGATATCTTCATTAAACGGTCCCTGAAAAAAAAATATCATCAATTTCTGAGATGGTCGGGTAGGGAGCTCTGGACCATTTGACATGGAATGACCCCCATTCCAAGTAAGTTACACACGTATTTGCATAGGTGTCATGCCGACATCCGACATTGCACGTTTAAGTGCAAACGCACATGAGTATTCTAAGCATTTATGGATGGAACACGCGTGTTAATACAAGTGACTAGTTTACAATTGCCTAGTAGGTATCCTGAATTGCTTTTAGATTTTAATAGCATATTTTCAAAATAAAGAATAAAGCAAAACTGCGCATACATGAATTTGAACAGAAGTTTCATTTGGTTAAGGCATCTGTGACTCTGCGAGGCTAGAGAACTTGCAGGGACTATTAAAAGACCAATGTGGAGGATTTATTAAATGGATAACCTTAATAACTACTGCAATTCCTATGGGCTCTGATAAACTAGCAAATGTGTCAGCTTTCTAGTCAGAGCGCTGCTAGACCAACATTTTCCTAACCCATGTAGACTTAAAAAAAATCTAAATTACAGTAATTATTTCTGGGATGGCAGAGGCTAGATCTAATATATTGTACTGTATCTCTGGGATATAAGCAGGAAATCCCTTTATATTTTTCTTCAAGCATTAGGCCTTTTAAATATTCTTTAAATTGGCAAAGAGACTTATAAGAATTTTTTTTTAAACACTTACGCAGAGTGGTGGTACCTGATTGCTCGTTGAGCCTTCCGTGTCTCATTAAGAGAAACACTGTTTTGTAATGTACTGCACCAGGACCTGAGTTTTTATTAACCCATGCTTCAAAGACTTCTACGGGAGTTTTCAAAACTTTCTTTCATGTCACCGGGAAATTGTTTCAGTAAACTCAATAGACCTTCGGGTCTTTATTCCGACCAGGGGCTTATAATAAGATATGAAAAGTTAAATATTCAAGAAAGTTAGTCTTAGAGCAGGGGCGGCTTACCTATTAGCTAAACCAAGCAATCGCCTAGAGGCAACTATAACGAAGCAGAAGAATAGAGCCTGACTGCCAGATCACTCAAAAAACTTCCAGCATGTTCCCATTCCCAAAAGGATAGTGTCGGTGGTGTAGCGAGCGTAGGAGGTGCCCAGGGTGGTGGGCACCCCCACGTCCTCCTCTCTGCTCCTGTTCCTTCCTCACCCCCACGCCACCCCCGTGCCCTCCCTTTCCACTCTCCCCATACCTCGTTAATCTTCGCCAACGTGAGCAGCTTTTCCTGACCTGCTGCTCGCGCCAGCGTTGGCTTTCCTTCTGATGCCACTTCCTGGCCCCGTGACCCAGAAGCGATTTTAGAGGGGGGGAGCCAGGACTGGAGTGAGCGCCAGGCCTGAGAAGTCGCTGATGCTAGTGAAGATTTACAGAGGTGCGGGAGTGGGGGAAAGGGAGGGCGCTAGTGTGGTGTGGAGGGGGCGGAGAGGTTCCAGTGCCCCCACCAAGACGGCATCCGGAACGGTCCGCGCCCTTCCCCTTACTATGCACTGGTTAGTGTGTCACTTTCTAAAAGCCATTTCCCTCATTACATATGCACGTAGAAACAATCCACCGAGGCTCCGTGTTTAGTGAAGTTGCTTGCCCTTCATTTACCCCGTGGAGGTGGGTATCCACATTAACAGCCTCTGTCCCCTCCTGGTATCAACTCTCTCTCCTCAACACAGAACCATCCTTTCTTCCCAACAAACTAAAACAATTCTTCTGTTTGCTTTGCCTGCAAACTTCTCTCACACTCTTACCCCACAGGCTGACAACAGTTCCAGGCCCTGGTGGGAAATCAGGATAACCAAAGGCCCACTCTTTCTCCTCAACTCCCTTTTATTTGTTCTCCCTCCCTCCCAATAAGGTCAGGGTCCTCCCACACAGTTATTCTATCCACCTGCCCACTCAGTGACTCCCCAAAGAATCTACCACCATCCGCTCAACAACATAGGCATTCTTCAGGGGGTAGGGTTGCCATATATTACAAAGGAAAACCCCGGACACATAACCCCGCCCATTTATGTCTCCGCCCCAGCCCCATCAATCCTTTTTTCTTCTGCGACAAGCTCCGCATATGCTCAGAAGCCCTCCATATGTGGCTGGAGTTTGTTGGGGCGTTCTAAAACCCAGACAAATGCCAGGTTTTGAAAAGCCCGAACAATCCTCTAAAAAAGAGAGCATGTCTGGGTTTTCCTAGATGTCTGCTAACCCTACCAGGGGGGGATCACAGAATAATGACTTTGTTTTTGAGGGAAATGTCTGTGCGTCAGGGTATAAACCAAAAAGAGATATGCAGACTTTAAATTTTACAAAAACACTGCTGTTAAACTTACCTTCCTTGCAAAAAAATTGGATCACGTCATCCCGCTTTTAAGTGATGCCTACTGGCTCCCAATCCCCCATCAAATTATTTATTTAAAAATGTATTTACCGCATACAACTATGTGGTTTCCATATCACATGCATAAAATCTTGTTTCCCTACGATTATCAATTATAACATAGACATGTCTAAACAACATCATTAATCATCCCTGCTATAAGCAGGGATAGAGCGCAAATTCAATCAATTCAGAAATACAAGCAAGCTTTAAATCATACATTGCTGTTGAAAAAGAATTCTAAAAGGCGATTATCAACTGAAAATTCTGTTACTCACCTATAAAACCAAACAACACCATACCCCTGCCTTTATAGACAAATATCTAATCCCTTACGCCTCTACTCGTACACTACGCTCAAATTATCATGATCTCCTTGTTGTCCCCTCCATCCGAGAAATCTTCTATGACACCACCAGAAAGTCCATCTTCTCAGTCATGGTGCCCTCACTTTGGAATGCTCTTCCTCTGCATACAAAGCAAGAGTCCTCTCTTCCATTATTCAAGACAGAAGTGATACTTTCTTATTCAACAATGCCTATTTTCTCTAATCTAGGATCCCTTCTGCTTCACCTGAAATAATTTTCACTTCAGGGTTTTCAACTCTAAACGCCTCTCTAGAGGTGAACTGGCCCCTAATGTCTTATCCACTCCTCTCCATCACTTTTTTAAAAAATCTCAATGTATTTTTTTTTTTTGCCACCTCTTGTATCTTCCTCCCTTGTGATGTACGTCTTAAGTTATGTTACCAACCCCCACCATAAAAAGTTTTGTGATGTTTTTTTTTTTTTACATTTGCTTTTATGCTTTAAATTTAAAAAAATTCTTTATTCAGTTTAAAACTAACAATAAGTGCAACATAATTAATAAAAACATTTTACACTTTAACAACACTTAATATTCTATCAAATTATATTACATATCAATTATATATATCAATCCCCCCCATTATACACCCAGCAATTACCCTCAACCATAAATAGAGCAAAGTATCCCCCCCAACCCTCCTTGGACATGTATATTCATAAACTTTATTGATTTTCAAACTTTGACAGTGCAATACAATTAATTGAACATAAATATTACATAAAACACACTATTAATTACACAAGTAATATATAAAACAATTATTTTCTCCCACCCTCCTTCCAATTATTAATTCAGTAAGACATATTATGTGATTACATTATTATAAATAAGTAATTTTAATTCTCAAAATACATTTCATTCCCCCCCCTGGATGTGTAAGGAAAAACTAAGAAAAGGAGAGATACATGACCATTATTGCGATGCAACAAATTATATTACATATCAATTATATATATCAATCCCTCCCCCCATTATACACTCAGCAATTACCCTCAACCATAAATAGAGCAAAGTATCCCCCCCTACCCACCCTGGACATGTATATTCATAAACTTTATTGATTTTCAAACTTTGACAGTGCAATACAATTAATTGAACATACATGTTACATAAAACACACTATTAATTACACAAGTAATATATAAAACAATTATTTTCTCCCACCCTCCTTCCAATTATTAATTCAGTAAGACATATTATGTGATTACATTATTATAAATAAGTAATTTTAATCCTCAAAATACATTTCATTCTCCTCCCCCCACCCCATCTCCTAGATGTGTAAGGAAAAACTAAGAAAAGGAGAGATATATGACCATTATTGCAATGCAACAAATGCAGTCAATGGACTCCACACTTTATTAAATTAATTAATAATAATAATAATAACAACAGTTTATATACCGCAATACCGTTAAGTTCTATGCGGTTTACAAAAGATTAGTGGGGTACAAGTTGAGTTGACGTACAAGTTGAATTAACTTAAGGGATGTGGGAACAATGGGGAGAAAGGGCAAGAGAGGGGAAAGAGGGAAGTGGGTCAGCTGTCTAGGTCTTTCAGGAATAGGTGGGTTTTGAGGCGTTTCCTGAATACCTCATAAGTGGTGGGCAATAGGAGTTGTTCTAGGTCTTTACCCCATAGAGCAGCCTGATGTGAGAGAAGATGCTCATGGTGTTTTTTTAGTTTGCATCCTCTAATCGGGGGAGAAACGAAGTGCGAGTGGGAGCTTCTCTTGTGTTTGTTGGCTGAGAAGGAGAATAGGTCAGTGATGTATTTAGGGGTTAGACCGTAGAAAACTTTAAAACAGAGGCAGGCGAACTTAAACTTTACACGAGCTTCCATCGAATTACTAGACTCCAATTACTAAATCTGAAGTTTTAAATTTTTTAATTGACTGTAAACCGTCTAGATCATTTTTGATGGATGGTATGTCAAGAAATTAATAAACTTAGAAACTTTTCCACGATGATGGACTTTTCTTCCTCCACATATCCCTTCCCTGCAGTTACTGGAATTTTTTTTCCCCCTCCTTGGTAACTGTTTTAAATGAAGCTCATTCCAGGGGCCTGGGTATGTAGAAGGACTGACTCGCTGGCTGTTTGCTGCTTATCTGCTGCCAGCTGCAGGTAGCTGAGGGCTGCTGGGGAAGATTGGGAAATCTGGAGGCAGAACCACAGGTCCTGCTGTGAACCAGGAAGGGCTTGCAGCAGGAACACTCCAGAGTGGTAGAAACCCAGGACACCACAAGAAGAGAGGCTTCAGGCTGTTTTGGGGTCTGGTGGCAGAGGCTCCTTCCTCCTTTGGCAGATGCTGACAGGGGTTATGTGTTGGGCTGGTGCAGGGCCTTGAGAATGTGCACATACTCAAGGCCTGCCAGCCTCTGCCCTCTCCAAAAATCTCAGAGTCGGCAGGCCTTGAACATGCACAGATGTCGGGGCCTTGCATCGGCCCAGCACATAGCTTTTGTCAGTTTCCCTGAAGGAAAAATGTGCTGCAGGTTAAAGCCAGTAACCACTGGGGGCAGGGGATGGAGGAAGAAAAATGCCAGTAACAGTGGGGAGACTCAAATATAAACCAAGATCCCCATTTTTGGGCCCAAAAATCTCTTCATATTCAAGTATATACGGTATTTCAGCCCAGGGGGAAATTTAGCTTTAGTGCGTTTTTTACCACTAAAGTGGAAAGGAGAAAATGAGGATATTGTAATGAATATAGCACTTAAAATGTCACCCTCTGAAACTTCTTTAATTATACATTGCATATATTGCATATTTGAAAATCACAGTTACATCAATAAAAACATGAAGTAATATAAATTCATGCAAAAAAAAAAAAAAAAAAAGAAACTTTTCAAAACCTGTTGAAATCAGGGCTCGGGCTGGAGTGCACAGATGCAATGTGATGATATTGCATGCATGTGTGCATGCATGCACAGACACACTCTAGCCCCGGCCCAAAGAGACAAGGTATCTGTGGGGCTGTATTTGGGGGGTGGGGCTGGGAGGCGGACCCGGGAGTGGAATGGGGTGGGGCCACACATACTCTTTTACCAGATAGAAAATCTGGTAACCCTTTGTCTGCCAAGTGTAACAAATGTAGGGCAGATGCTTGCCATGTTGCCTGCATTTACCATTCAGGATTTGTGCATACTGTACTTAGGTGCAGTAAATGCAACAAACATGCCATGCTTTAGTAAATATGCCTCTTAATCTTTATTTCCTGAAGAGATTACTTCACAGAGAAACAACTACAAATATTGGATTTTAATATAATGTCGGGAGCACATTTAATTGTAGAAGAGGTAAATAGTTTCTCCAAAGAAAATGCAGTCTTTCTAATGCTTTGGCGCAGAGGAATTAGAAGTTAAACTGTTTAGACCCAGGAAAAAAAAATTAATTGAACATTATCTTACAACTTTACTTTATGCCTCTAAATTGCATGGTTATTAATTCCCAATCCAATCCCTTGGTTTTATATACCGATTCAACCCTATTAGAGCAGTGTTCTTCAACCACCGGTCCATGGACCAGTGCCAGTCCACAGAAATTTCCTGCCGGTCCACAGGGCCAGCACGTGCATCAGGCCCAAAACAGTGTTCTTCAACCGCCGGTCCACGGTGCGATCGATGCGGCGTTATCTTCGAGCCAGCTCCCTCTTCCTAACTGATTCAGTGCACAAAGCCTCGGGCAGCGGCTCCTACGGGCATCCTGCGCCTGAACCGTAAGCCTTCTCTTTGACATTGCAACGTCAGAGGGAAGGCTTCCAGATGAGGCACGGGACGTGCAAGGTGCAATTAGTACTATTATGGGGGCGGGGTCTGGGGTGGAGATTGGGTAGAGATGGGTGGGGTCTGGCCCACGACTTAGCCCCGTGTTCTTCAACCGCCGGTCCACGGACCGATGCCGGTCCACAGAATAATTCTTTTATTTCTGCCGGTCCATAGGTGTAAAAAGGTTGAAAAACACTGTCTTAGAGGACTCGACTCGGTTTACAAATATTAAGACTCATAACAAAGATGATCATGATTAAAAGATAAAAGATCATTAATTAATCGCAGAAAATATATGTATACAGGTGAGTTTTTAACTTTTTACGAAACGTTGCTAATTTAGAGAGAACCTTTTCAATAGCAATAGGGTGCCTACTCTGAGCGATTGCTACGCAGGAGTGGCTATAGATTCAATTTAACACTGTTGCTATTGACAAGGACGTGGGAAGGAGGCATAGGGCAACGTGGACCCCTGAGGAAGGAGTGTTTCTTCAAAACACGGACCGTGTTGGGTCCGGTCCCTATGCACATGAGAGCCATCTTTTGGATTATATTAAATTGACTTTTAATAAAATTCCTGCGACTTGTACATTCTTCTCTGCAGTCTATTAATTCCGTACAAGTACCATGTGGTAATAGAATCCAAAGAGAGTACAGGTAAATGTTTGCTTCTGCGAAATAAAAAAGACAAATGTGCTAATTAGCGTCTTAGGGCTCCTTTTACGAAGGTGCGCTAGCGTTTTTAGTGCACGCACCGGATTAGCACGCGCGGATTAGCACCGGATTAGCGTGCGCTAGCCAAAAAACTACCGCCTGCGCAAGAGGAGGCAGTAGCGGCTAGCACGCGCGGCATTTTAGCGCATGCTATTCCACGCGTTAAGGCCCTAACGCACCTTTGTAAAAGTAGCTTTTAGTAGTAATACGTGAAAACGTAAATGAGTGTTGATAAGTATCAAATAACCACAAATACCCCAGATTTTCTTCAAATTTTAACTTTTTTTTTTTTTTTTCAGATCCTCAGCAGACTTATTCATGAGTTTTCGTTATGGTAAGCATTTTTCCCGAACAATTCCGCTCTTCGTTGGATCGTTTTTTTTTTGCTTTTTATATAGTCTTATTTTCCTCATTTCAATCATTTATTAACACCGTGTAATAAAAAGCCCACTTATCTGTTTAGGCTCAATGCACAGAGCGCCTTTCCCGACACAGTCATGTTTCAATATAAACTTCTTCAGGGTCGAGGCTCCTTTCGCATTGGTCTTATTCCACATAGTACGTCATGCTCTTTAAGATCCACCAATCAAAAACTTCTAACAGTTCCATCACTAAAAGTCATTGGAACTCGTCGCCCTGATATTTTTTCTGTAATAGCCCCACAATTATGGAACAGCTTGCCCCAGTATCTTAGAGAAGAAAATGATCTGAAACAATTTAAAAGCAGTTTAAAGAGTTTCCCTTTTAAAGATGTGTTTAATTTATAAGTTTAATTAAGAATTATTATCATATTTTTCCATTTTTATCTTTTTATTTCCCTGTCATCTCCCCTACCTGTTGTTCTTACCATTTATGTTCTCTTTTATATATACGATTGTAGTTCTACCCTTTCTTTCCCCGTGTATCTATTAGTTTGTATGCTTTTATTTATGAATTTGTATGATAATGTGTCAAACTTATGTATCCTTTTATAATTAATCTGATGTATCTATTTTTTTTTTAACTGTAAATCACTTAGCAAATTAAATTAAGCGATTCAATAAGTCAAAAATAAACTTGAAACTTGTTTCCAAACCACACTTTACCCCATTAGCTAGGTTTTTATTTTTATGGTGGTTCAAGTTGCACTCCACGATGTCAGGCAGTGCCTGACAGACTCATGAATGAGTCTGCTGAGGATCTGAAAAAAAGTTAAAATTTGAAGAAAATCTGGGGCATTTGAAGTTATTTGATGTATGTGATCCCTGGAATATAGTCAATTTTGTTACAATGCTGATGAGTTTTTTATCAAACATTATCCCGAAACTTGCAGTCAATCTTTGTTTCCAAGATAAACCTCCTGACTTGAAACGGGCTATATGAATGGAAAGCACAAGTTAGCATGTGTATTTTCCATTATCTAGGGCTTTTGTCATTTGCTTTCCAAACCACGTTACTGCATCCAATTTCAAATTGCCCAAACAGAGCTAAAATGTGGTGGTGGTGTTTCTCCTGTTCTATAAAAGGTATTGCGCCTGTCAAATTTAACTGAGACCCACTGAAACAGATGTTTACATTATTGAATCTAAGTCCAAGAAAAAAACTAGATTTTGACCACCGCAAGCAGAAATTGATCCCAGACAGTCAGGCTGGGCCTTAACTGGGCCCTGGCAATGAACATCTGGGCTAATTCCACTTTATCTGTAAGTGCTCAGAGCGTGAGTTGTAAGTGTAGTGGGGGGTTCCCCCCCCCCACACCCTCAACGAGAGCGCGAGTGTACCCCCCCACTCCTCTCAGAGCGCAAACGGGAATGTATAGGGCGGCGTGCATTTGTCCACGCAAATTTCAGGGCAGAATTGACCAAATTTGGATACCGAAAAAAATGCACACCTAGCGCTATTTTATAAATAGCACTCCAAGTTGGGTACTATTTATAGAATAGTGCTTAGCAAAGGCTAGTGGTTTTAGCGCGCACTTAGCGTGCGGTAAAATGCCCCGCGCGCTAGCCGCTACCGCCTCCTTTTAGGCAGGCGGTAATTTTTTGGCTAGTCTTGTGCGTGTGCTATAAACGCTAGCGCTCCTTAGTAAAAAGATCCCCTCGTGTAAATCCTTGCACGTAAGTTAGGTGTGGAACCCCCTCGAAATTCTAAAATCCTGCATGCACCTTTATTGAGCGCCCCTAACTCACACATGCTCCCGCCAAGACTATGCCCTCTTTTCAGTTGCAGATATAAAGAGAGATGTGGGAAAAGAGGTATAACAGATTAATATCACGGCTGGCCTACTTTAATTTTTCCCTCAGAAACAGCTCTGATGCAACCGTTTTTTATTTTTAACCCGTTTGTAGAGCAGAAGAACCAGGCACAAATCTGACATTTCTTGGCTACTGAAGCTGAGATAATTAGGGAGATGCATTGTTCAGTCTAAGCGGTGAACCAAGACTGAGAAAGAAATGCGGGCCTTTTCTGTTCTTTGATGTAACTAACAAAGCTTGTTCTTCAAACCTTGCTTTTAGGCTTCTCTGATTTTAAATGCAATGCTTACTTATTTTAGGTTCCCCTGTCCTGATTTTAACTTAACAAATATCTGTCTTTTCCTGCATGTCGAGCTGTCCTGGGCCCCTTTTGTAGATAAGAACCTGTAATAAATTGGAGGTCTGTCTGTGATGAGGCCCACTTCATCTCTCCGCTTGTCTTCCCTTCCAGCACCCCCCCCCCCTCCTCCTTCACTGGCAGCTCAGGGCCCGTCTGTAGGCCCTTCACCCATGTGCAGACGTCGATGTGATGATGTCACGCGTGCATGTGATGTCATCATGTCAACGTCCGCGCACTTCCAGATGCCTCGAGCCGTGGCCACTATGCTTAATGCGCTGCGGCTTGACAAAGTTTGCGAGACTCTGATCTAAGCAAAGCTAAGGGCTCTTTTTACGAAGCCGCGCTAGCGGTTTAACGCACGTAATAGCGCGCTAAACCGACGGACGTGCTAGCCGCTACCGCCTCCTCTTGAGCAGGCGGTGGTTTGTGGCCGGCGCGGGGGTTAGCGCGTGACGAAAAGTCATGCGCGTTAACCCCCGCTAGTGCGGCTTCCTAAAAGGAGCCCTAAGTTTTGTTTTGCTGTCATTCTCTTTCCATATAGGAATTTTTGAGTTAAGTTACCATTTTCATCTCTACCGCCTCCCGCAGGAGGGCATGCCAGGCATTAGAGCTATGCAGGGTGGGGGGGGGGTGTTCTTGTTGCTGTTGGTTTTATTCATTTAATTTCTTTCCAGTGACGTAGTAAGGGGCGGCAGGGGGACGATCCACCCTGGGTGCCATCATGTTGGGGGCGCCAACCCCCCTCCTCCTCTCTACCCCCGCCTCTTTCCACTCCTCCCCCTGCCTCACCTGCCCCCCCTTCCCCTATACCTCCAGTTGTTCACTGCCGCGAGTAACAACTTCAATGTGCTCCGTCGGCTCCCACTGATGTCACTTCCGGGTGCCGCACATTGGTTAAAGCGGTGAACTAGAAGTGTGGGGGAAGGGCAGGGGGTGCGCATGCAACAGGAGGGGGGTCAAGGAAGGAGGCAGGGGGTATAGACGAGGGTGGGGAGGGAGGGGGAGGGGCGCCCCGACACTGGGCGTCTCTCACCCTCGCTACGCCACAGTTTCTTTCATCCCAGGGTTCTCTGTTTCTTTCAGTTCATTTTGGAGGTCATTTTGTTTCATTTCAGTTTGTTTTGGAAATGGCACATGCTATGTCTGAGCTAAAATCAAATAAAAGTCCTTTTCGGTTTCTTTCAGCATCGCGTTTTGAAAGCAAACAAAATAAAACATGACTTTTGGTGGTGTCTCTCATTTCATTTCCAAATAAATGTGGATCCCTATGTGGTATAAGATCTCCAGGGGAGTAGATTCAGGAATAACTTTAACCATATTTGCAGACATCATTGTGATTGTGGTAAAAATAAAGTGGAATGTGGTAAAAAAAAAAAATAAACGGTACCAAATGCAAGAAATCGTGGTATAAACATGGTAAATCTCATAAAAGAGGCTGCAATGAATAAGTGGTGAGTGTGTGGTCCAATGGCCACATGCCAAATGCTCTGGCACTCACAAATCAATAAATAATCCCATTACTGTCTCAATAAGTGGCGTGTTTGGTCATAACTAAACTGATTTTCTGTGCTCCGCTGCTTGTCTCGTGGATGACAACATAAGGTGGGGAGGGTCATGAAGTTTGCAGTCATGTAGTTTAAATTTTAAAGGAGACTGCTTATAATTTCAGCAATATTTGCTTGGAATATTGCTACATTTGTGCCAGGGTGAAAGAGACTAAAGCAGGAGTGCCCAATACGTCGATCGCGATCGCGATCGTGATCGCGAAGGCAAAGTGAGTCGATCGTGGAGCCCATCCCCCTTTTCCCTGCTCTTACCACCATGCTGCAGCTGCTAAAGCCGACAGGAAGTCTTTCCGACGTCAATTCTGAAGTCGGAGAGGACATTCTGGGCCAGCCAGGCAGCAATTGGCTGGCCCAGAACATCCTCTCCGATGTCAGAATTGACGTGGCTTTAGTAGCTGCAGCATGGTGGTAAGAGCAGGGGAAAAGGAAGGAGGCTATTTTTTTTTTTTTTTGCGCCTGTCCATCTTGCCGGCCCTGCTCTACATCAAAGGTGAGGTGGAGGGAGGGAGATGGCGGAACGCTGCGATTGGGCGGGTGGGGACCGCGCGATCTTTGAATGCCTCACTGCGGAGACAAGTCCATTCACCACTCCACGGGGCGGTGAATGGCCTTGTCCCCGTCCCCGCAGAGACCACTATTTTTTCTTCCCCGTTTTGGTGGGTTACCCGCGGCTACTCGAGGCTAGCCGCAGGTAACAACCACCGTGTCATTCTCTAGTCTGGAGGAGAGGAAGCATACAGGAGGCTGAAAGGGAAGAAAGATTGGATGCACAGTAAGAAGAAGAAAGTGCAACCAGAGACTCATGAAATCACCAAACAAAGGTAGGAAAAATGATTTTATTTTCAATTTAGTGATTCAAAATGTGTCCGTTTTGAGAATTTATATCTGCTGTCTATACTTTGCACTATGGCCCCCTTTTACTAAACCCCAATAGCGTTTTTTAGCGCAGGGAACCCATGAGCATTGAGAGCAGCTTGGGGCATTCAGTGCAGCTCCCTGCGCTAAAAACTGCTGTCACGGTTTAGTAAAAAGGGAGGGGGTATATTTGTCTATTTTTTGTATGGTTGTTACTGAGGTGACAGTGCATAGAGTCATCTGCCTTGACCTCTTTGAAAAAACCCCGGAATATAAATGATAATTCACATTTTCTCTGCGTACAGTGTGCTTTGTGCTTTTTTAAAATTTTATTGTTGGTAGATCATTTTGACTTGGTCATTTTAAAAGTAGCTCGCAAGCCCAAAAAGTGCAGGCACTCCTGGGTATAGTTTCTAACATGGGTTACTGTTAAGACGAGTCATTTTATTATTAACTCTAGTTATTAGTAACTAGCCCTCTCTTTTACTAAGGTACGCTAGCCGATTTAGCGTGCGCTAATGATTAGCACGCGCTAAATGCTAACACGCCCCTTATATTCTGTGGATGCATTAGCATTTAACGCACGCTAAATCGATTTAGCGCGATAAATCAGTTACCGTGCGCTAAAATTGACTAGCATGCCTTAGTAAAAGAGGGGGTAGGATTCATTGCATAAAATGGGGCCTGGGGTAAAATAACATATGGGGGGGGGGGGCGCTGAAAAGTCCTCAGCCCAGCCAAGAAGAGAATGATGTGGAGCCATGAAACGTTTCAAGTTATTCCCCATTTTTCTTGACACTTTCAGTGAGGCAAATGCATCTAGTAAATGGTCATAAGTATAGGGAAACCAAGCCATTGTGACATCACCGAAGAGGTTGGTTCTTAGGCATTGGTGGAACGAGGCATTATGACATCACAATACCAGGGGTTGCTGAAAAGTTCTCAGCCCAACCAAGACGAGAATGACGGGGAGCCATGACACTTACAAGTTATTCCACACTTTTCATGACGCTTTTTTCATTTCACTTCATATCACTGAAACAAAAAGGGTCAAGAAAAGCGTGATGCCCTCCCGACGCGGTCCCGAGGATGAGAACAGGTTGAGGGGGCGGAGGGCGTGACTTGGGCATAACGGGAGCCTGGAGGCGGGGCTATGGGTCCAGATTTTACTGGAGTAAAATCTGGTAACCCTGCCCAAGGGGCTGGTGTTGCAATCTAGAAATCAAGAAAAAAGAGCTTAGAATTTAATGGTAGTGATGGTCAATTTAAAATTACAGTACAGTGGTACCTCGGTTTACGAGTGCACCGGTTTGCGAGTGTTTTGCAAGACGAGCAAAACATTTGCAAAATCGGTGCCTCGGAAACCGAGCATGGCTCAATTTACGAGCACCCCCCCCCCCCCCCGCAATCCGGCACCCCCCCTGTGATCCAACCCCCCCCCCCGACACGATTGGGCACCCCCCCGACACGATCCGACCCCCCCCCCTCCGACACAATTGGGAACCCCCCCGCCGCTTCTTACCCTCATCTGGGCACTCTTGAAGACCGGCCCTCGTCTGCTGGGCCTTGATCATCTGAGCATGCTCAAGGCCTGCGAGTTCATGTTCTGAACGTGAACGTGAACTCGAATGCCTTGAGCATGCTCAGATGCTCAAGGCCCAGCAGACGAGGAGTCCGATCTTCTAGTGCCCAGATGAGGGTAAGAAGCGGCGGGGGGGGTGCCCAATCGTATCAGGGGGGTCGGATTGTGTCGGGGGGGGGTTCAGATCAGGCGGGGGGGGTGCCGGATCGCAGGGGGGGGCCTTCGAGGGGAGCAATGCCGGTTCTCAGGGGGGGGGGGAACGCATCAAAGCGAGTTTCCATTATTTCCTATGGGGAAACTCGCTTTGATAAAACGAGCATTTTGGATTACGAGCATGCTCCTGGAACAGATTATACTCGTAATCCAAGGTACTGCTGTATTTCTGATACATACAAACAGCAACTTCTGCAACAGAAATACTGGCTATCAGTTTCTAGCCCAGCCTGTATGATGTCATTAGTAGATACGAATGGGCATGAAGCAGGCAATTATGGCTTAATAACCTGAGACACTGGGGACTGGGTGACTCATCCAAAGCCATTTTCTAGTGGGACCGTCTAAAAGCACATCAGTGTAATTGTTCTAAGGCTTAGCTCTGTTCCATTATGTCTATCTTCCAAAACAGTCTTAAATCACTGGTGAACAGAAAAGAGTCTATATTCATGAAATGTAGAATTCTTCAGAGCCATGGCACAGATATTAACAGTTTACATTTTTTGGCCGGTAATCTTGTTCACAGCACAAATCCATGTGATGAGATGTGACCCTCGCCTTCAATCAGAAGTACATGATGCGATTTCAGAGAGGCACTTTCATCACACCCAGAGCTCTTTACTAGAGAATGACACGGTGACAAAATTCATCACCGTTCCCGTCCCCGCAGATAACCGTGGGAAATAATCCCATTTCATTTTTTAGTGTCTATTTCAACCTCAATCCTTCTACACCAGCATTCTTCAAAGCAAAGCTTGCGGGTCAGTGGTTGTGGCCATTCATACTCTGATTCTTATGTGAGCCAAGGATAATGAAGCCATTGTGACATCACTGATGTGATTGGCTCTTAGGCACTGGTGGAATGAGGCATTATGACATCACAATATCTGCTCTGGATACCAGAGACTGTTATTCTGTAGTGTCTGTTTCAACCTCAGTCCTTCTACACCAGCATTCTTCACAGCAAAGCTTGCAGGTCAGTGGTTGTGGCCATTCATACTCTGATTCTTCCCTCTCTCCTTAAAGAATGACATGAAGATTGTTTACCACGGTTATCCGTGGGGACGGGAACGGTGATGAATTTTGTCACCGTGTCATTCTCTACTCTTTACTCCAGAATTTCTGTCAGAGGTTTATTGGCCCCCTAATGCCACAATACCTTTTAATATGTTTTGAATGTACAGATTCTAGTAATTCATCGCCTGATAATTCACCTGTACACAGATTGGCGTTTAACCTTCAATAAAGAAAGCAGGCTGCTGGGGTAGTGAAGAACCGAAGACAGCTGGGGGGGTGGTAAATGAAAAACCTGATCTGGTTGGATGTGAGTGGGGCCAAGCCATCAGTGCAGAATACGGCTGTTCGCCTGATATTTGGAGTGAAGAAAAGCGATCATATCAGTCCTTACTACCGATCATTGCACTGGTTACCAGTGGAGGCATGAGTAATGTTCAAATGGTGTCAGGTCAAAAGCGCGCCGGGACAAAGGCGCGCCCAGACAATTGAGCGCAGCGCGGAGGCACAAGCCGCAGAAAATTACTGTTTTTAGGGCTCCGATGGGGGGGGGGCGTTAATAGAGATCGCGCCGCATTGTGGAGGCGTTGTGGGGGGTTTGGGGGGTTGTAACCCCCCACATTTTACTGAAAACTTCACTTTTTCCCTGTTTTTAGGGAAAAAGTTAAGTTTACAGTAAAATGTGGGGGGTTACAACCCCCAAACCCCCCACAACACCGGCCCGATCTCTATTAAGTAAACTGGGGGGACTCCCCAACAAAACCCCCCGTTGGAGCCCCTAAAAACAGTAATTTTCTTCGGCGCGCTCCTCCGTCTTGCGCTCAGTTGTCGGTGCGCGCCTTTGTCTTTCGCGGTGTTGTCTATGAATCGTTCAAATTTTCATGCCTCTGTTTTAAGTCACTTTGGGGATTGGCACCTACATGCCTGCTATCTCATTTCGTGGCCTTGTACTCTTCTTTCATCCTGGTGGAGTGACTGATTGGAATAGAACCATATTTGTTGCTGTTATTTAAAAGAACACATTTCAAACTATGTTTTGAACTGTTGATGAAAAGACGCCACTCGGGTTATATTCTGAAAGATCCATTTAAGAACATAAGAACATAAGAAGTTGCCCCCGCTGAGTCAGACCAGAGGTCCATCTTGCTCAGCGGTCCGCTCCCGCGGCGGCCCATCAGGCCTAGTGCCTGAACAGTGGTCCCTGATTAATTTTGTAACTTACCTCTAATCCCATCCCTATAATCTACCTCTACTCTTATCTGTACCCCTCAATCCCTTTGTCTTCCAAGTACCTATCCAAAGCTTCTTTGAACACCTGTAGCGTGCTCCTGTTTATCACATCCTCTGGTAGCGCGTTCCATGTATCCACCACCCTCTGTATGAAAAAGAACTTCCTAGCGTTTGTTCTAAACTTCTCCCCTTTCAATTTCACTGAGTGCCCCCTTGTACTTGTTGATCCCCTTAATTTGAAAAATCTGTCCCTGTCTATTTTTTCTATGCCCTTCATGATCTTGAAGGTTTCTATCATGTCTCCTCTAAGTCTCCGCTTTTCCAGGGAGAAAAGCCCTAGCCTTTTCAGTCTGTCAGTATATGAGAGGTCCTCCATACCCTTTATTAGCTTAGTTGCAGAAATACTAAGTTGTTGTCTTCGGTAAAGAATGGCAGCAAGTCCTTTTCTCTCCTTCGATAAAATGTCATTTTCATTCCAGGCTGAAGTACATCCATGTCTGGAGGCAGGCAAGTACATCCAGGTCTGGAGGCAAGCAATTCAGAAGACTTCTTGGAAAGATTTACGGCCCTGATCAGATCACTCCATTCATTCTGGTCAAAATGTTCACTATGTGAAGTCATTTGGGATTCACTGTCACTGTCTCCTCTTTCTTTACCTTGTGCGATATCAGACATGCAAGACTCATCCTCTGAGAACTGTAACAGTTCATGGAAAAGTGGAAAAGGTACAAGATCCCAGTACGGATCTCCTGGCTGAAGGTAGGTCAGGGTAAGACCACATCACGATTATTTCGACTGATGCCTATGATATTAACAATACAAAAATAACAGTCATCAAAGTGGTTTTTCAGTTCCCTCCAAACCATTGGAACTAGAGAATGACATGGTGACAAAATTCATCACCGTCCCCGTCCCCGCGGATAACCGCGGGAAATAATCCCATGTCATGTCAACCTCAGTCTTTCTACACCATCATTCTTCAAAGCAAAGCTTGCGGGTCAGTGGTTGTGGCCATTCATACTCTGATTCTTCCCTCTCTCCTTAAAGAATGACATGAAGATGGTTTACCGCGGTTATCCGCGGGGACGGGAACGCTGATGAATTTTGTCACCGTGTCATTCTCTAATTGGAACTCAGAATTTCAGGCAGCTTCTCTTTCCATTTGTCCACTGGCGCAAATGCTCCTTACATGTTTTGCATACAATATGAGGAGCCCATGGCTTATCTCAGTGGTCTCAAACTCAAACCCTTTGCAGGGCCACATTTTGGATCTGTAGGTACTTGGAGGGCCTCAGAAAAAAATATAGTTAATGTCTTATTGAAAAAAATGACAATTTTGCATGAGGTAAAACTCTTTATAGTTTTTAAATCTTTCCTTTTGGCTAAGCTTTAATAATAATATTGTAATTTATAGCTAAAGAGACATATGATCAAGAAACTGTTTGATTTTACTTTGGTGATTATGATAAACATACCGAGGGCCTCAAAATAGTACCTAGTGGCCACATGTGGGCCCCCCAGGCCACGAGTTTGAGACCACTGGCTTATCTTGATCTCCGAGCTTGACACCAAAATAACCTACATTTGCTCTTTTCACAAACTTAGAAATAGGTTTCCTACTTGCTTTCAGGGTGTACTCCCCATAAATATAGCAAAATACGTTGGGGTGATTTAAGCAGCTCTGTCTTGAGCTGCCATAACCTCTACGATGTTCGATCTGCAAAAATGAAATGATATAAGTGGGAATATACATACACCTCATATACGATCATAACTATTATAGTTAAGTTACATTTTGCAATCCAATGTTTTGGATGTAAAACTATAGTTGGAAATATGTAAACACTCTCACTATATCTACTAACTTGTATGCAAAAACACAAACCAGGTACAAGAAGACAGTTGCACATAGATTTAAATTCTAACGGGTTTTTAAACTTTCCCCCTCTTTTACTAAGGTGCGCTAACTGATTAGCATGCACTAATCGAATTAGCGTATGCTAAACGCTAATGTGTACGCAAACGTGTACGCCAGGGGTAGGGAACCCCAGTCCTCGAGAGCCGTATTCCAGTCGGGTTTTCAGGATTTCCCCAATGAATATGCATTGAAAGCAGTGCATGCAAATAGATCTCATGCATATTCAATGGGAGAAATCCTGAAAACCTGACTGGAATACGGCTCTCGAGGACCGGAGTTCCCTACCCCTGGTGTACGCAAAAACACAAACCAGGTACAAGAAGAGAAAGGCTCTCTTTTACTAAGGTGTGCTAACCGATTAGCGCATGCTAAACGCTAACGTGTCCATAGACTAACTTGCACACGTTAGCGTTTAGTGGGCGCAAATCAGTTAGCGCACCTTAGTAAAAGAGAGCCTTTGTCTTCTTGTATCTGGTTTGTGTTTTTGCGTACAAGTTTGCGTACACATTAGCATTTAGCATGTGCTAATTCGATTAGTGCATGCTAATCAGTTAGCGCTCCTTAGTAAAAGAGAGCCTTTGTCTTCTTGTACCTGGTTTGTGTTTTTGCGTACATGTTAGCGTACACGTTTGCATACACATTAGCTTTTAGCATGTGCTAATTCGATTAGTGCATGCTAATCAGTTAGTGCACCTTAGTAAAAGAGAGCCTTTGTCTTCTTGTGCCTGGTTTGTGTTTTTGCGTACATGTTAGCGTACACGTTTGCGTACACATTAGCTTTTAGCATGTGCTAATTCGATTAGTGCATGCTAATCAGTTAGTGCACCTTAGTAAAAGAGAGCCTTTGTCTTCTTGTGCCTGGTTTGTGTTTTTGCGTACACGTTAGCATGCACGTTTGCATACACATTAGCGTTTAGCATGCGCTAATTCGATTAGCGCATGCTAATCAGTTAGCGCACCTTAGTAAAAGAGAGCCTTTGTCTTCTTGTGCCTGGTTTGTGTTTTTGCGTACATGTTAGCATACACGTTTGCATACACATTAGCTTTTAGCATGCGCTAATTCGATTAGTGCATGCTAATCAGTTAGCGCACCTTAGTAAAAGAAGGGGAAAGTTTAAAAACCCGTTAGAATTTAAATCTATGTGCAACTGTTTTAAACAGATCAGGTTGAGTAACCTTTGAAATACAAATTTATGTAGTATAAGGAAACCATGTTTACCATCTAAATTTTTTACACATAATTATGTAATATAACAGGACAAAGGCAATTTTGTCATTTGAGCTTTACATTTTTATTTATTTATTTATCATAAACAATTAAAACAATTTATCATAAACAATTAAAACAATTAAGACCAATACACCGGCTTTTATTGATAGGCTTCTGATCCCATATAGTTCATCGAGAGTTCTTAGATCATCCTCTCAGTCTACCCTTAACGTTCCCTCCTTGAAAATTATCGGAACACGCCGTGCCTCTATTTTTTCAGTTACAGCACCAACGATTTGGAATTCTCTCCCTTTGTTCATGAGACTTGAACAAGATTTGCAGAAATTCAAGAGTAGTTTAAAGTGTCTTCTTTTCAAAGAAGCCTTCAACTGAATTTACTAAGTCTATCATGAGACAACATCTTATGATTTTTCTCATTCATGAAACCAGTTCACCAATATTTTTCTCTTTCGATCTCTCACAACCACTTTCTACTTTCTCTTACCCTCCCAATGTACTTCCCTTTTATGTACTTTTCTTGAAAAATTGTATTTCTGCCCTCCATTCCTATTGTTTCTCAAGTTTAATTACCCCTGTTGGTCTAGTTATAAATATTATGTATCAGTGATTTCTTTAAAATCTCATTTTTATTTCTGTAAAACGCTTTGTAATTTGAAAAGCGTTTCATCAAATAATTTGAATAAACTTGAAACTTGATAAACTTGATAAATAAACTTGATATTTTCATTAACATATCAAGTATACACTTGTACAGAAAGATAAAGTTAAAAAGAAAAGGAAAAGATACATTACCAATAGTAATGATCTGGCAAGATAATAGGAATTTGATAACTTAACTTTAAACTCAAGTCCTCAATATAGGATCCAAGACATAGAATCAGCGAGAAGATTAATAACTCAATTAGAAATACATAAGAAATCTGAAAAATCCATTAGTTAAGGAAGTATATCAAACTTCAATAAGCACTCATATTGCCCCGGCTTTCAGTCGAGCCGCAGATAAGAAGGTTGTCAGTTGCCTTGGGTCAAAAAAAGACATATTTTTGCGTTTGATATTATATCACACGTTTACATGGGTGACGAAGGAAAAAGTCTCCCCAAGAACAATAACACCCGGTTTCATAATGAGAAATTCACGTCTACGTTTTTGTGTGTCTCGTGCCACATCTGGAAACATTTGTATTTTAAATCCAAGAAATTCCTTTTGTTTATTTTTGAAGAAAAGTCTAAGTAACCAATTTTTATCTGGTGTAAGGAGAAGTGTTGCCCCTGTCGCCACCTCCAAGATCGATGTAATATTAGGTGATTGCTGATCGTCCTCTTGTAATTTTAATTGTCCTTCTCTTCTTATAGGTAGATAATACACCTGAGAAAACATATAAAATTGCCCTTTTAACTTTCAAAACAATACAAACACACACCCCAGTATTCATTGACAGACTTCTATTCCCATATGACCCACCTAGAGCCCTTAGATCCACTTCTCAACACACTCTTATTTTAATTTTATTTTTCCTCTAACTCTACTTTTCACTTCTCTATTACCCTCCAGGTACTTTAGTTAGATTGTGAGCCTTCGGGACAGTAAGGGAATTTTTCAAGTACCTTTCTTATTTCTAATCTTAATGTATATTTTCTGTAAACTGCTTAGAACCTAACGGATGTAGCGGTATATAAGAAATAAATTACATTACATTACATTACTCTTAGTGTCCCATCTCTAAGGATAATAGGTACTCGCCGTACCACAATCTTCTCGGTAACTGCTCCTATGGTTTGGAATTCTCTTCCTATATATATAAGATCCGAACAAAATATGCAGAAGTTTAAAAGCAATCTAAAATGTTTTCTTTTTAAAGATGCCTATAATTGACCATTTGATTTAGTCCAGCAAATTTGTTAACTTTTCCCTACCCTAATGTACTTTCCTTTTATGTATCTTTTCTCGATAAATATTGTAGTTCTCCCCCCCCCTCCCCTCCCACTGTACCACTAAGGTCTTAATAGTTAAGTAAGAAAACTGTCTGACTTATTTGTTTGTCTATAAAAGTTTTTATTATCATTGTACAACGCTTAGTATCCTAGGATAAGCATTTAATCAAATATATGAATAAACTTGAAACTTAAACTTGAAACTAGAAAATGGTGGCAACAAATCCTCTGATATTTGCAAAACTTCCATCATGTAGCGTTTTAACATATCTCTATGAGCTTTATATTTTTATGCCAGTGTGCATTATAGGAAAGGAAGCAGACGAATAGTTGTGAAACAAAGGTTATTATAAACACAAAAAAATGTGGGCAATTTAAATACATACATTTCCCATTCAAAAAAGAAAGCTTGTTATGACATCCTGATTCTGCAGAAGAGATCTTTAAATAGTGGTATAAAAATTAGTAAATTCAACCATATTTAAGAAACTAGAGCTGGTCTAATCTAATCTAATCCTTAGGTTTGTATACCGCATCATCTCCACGTTCGTAGAGCTCGACGCAGTTTACAGTAGGAGAAATAGGAAGGAACTACAACAGAGGGTTAGAGGTAGAAGTGTGAAGAAAATTTAGAGGACTTGGGATGCCAAGATAGAAGAGTTTCCTTGATTCCTAAGTTGGAGGGAGACTTACATTTTTTGAGAAAAGCCAGGTTTTCAGATGTTTGCGGAAAACTTGGAGAGAGCTCAAGTTCTGAAGAGGGGAGGTAAGGTTGTTCCAGAGCTCAGTGATTTTGAAGTGGAGGGAGGTCCCTAGCTTTCCTGTGTGGGAAATGCCTTTTAGCGAGGGGAAGGATAGTTTTAATTTGTGGGAGGATCTGGTGGTATTAGGGTCTATACAATGCAATTTTCTGAATCAGTGCCCCAAATAACCCCAGAAACAGGTAAAAAAAAAAAACAAGGTACTACGAAAAAAATTGTTTTGGGTTGGCCTGTGTTATCGTCCAAGGGTCCAAACAGTCGATGCAGATTATTTTTGTAATTTGCTGTGCCAATTAAAGGAGGCATTGAAAAAAAAAAAAAAAGAAGACGAAGGAAGCTTCGGAAAGGAGATTTCTTTTTGCAAGACAACGCATCCGTTCGCAAGGCTGGCAAAACGATTGATGTTTTGACGCAGTTGGGGTTGCAGTGCATAGACCATCCACCTTACTCACCAGATCTTGTTCCATCTGGCTATTTTCTGTTTCCAAACCTCAAAAAAAGAATTTGAAAGGGTGACAATTTTTCAGTGGTTCGGACGTGATTGCAGCAGCGGAGCAGTATTTCAGTGACCAGACATCAGAGTATTTTTTGGAAGGATTACAGAAACTTCAGACATGATGTGCCAAGTGTGTTGAGCTTAGGGGCAAATATATGGAATAACTCGTGAGTTTCAAGGCATTTCCTTCTTGGTTGGGCTGAGAACTTTTCAGCACGCCCCCCCCTTCCCCCCCCAAGAGAATTGCACTGTGTGGATGTGAAAATGCAAGTAAAATGGATGGATACAAAACTAGCATCTTTATGACACAATCCTAAACTGAGAATCGTTGATGAGACATTGCAAATAAAAATCTACCATGCCATGACACTGGCCCTGACGCAGCGGATGAAAAATAAACCCGCGAAATGCTGGCCGCGTCGGCACTCTTTCGAGTCATTTTTGCCTTGGCATGTTCTCAAGCTTCTATTAGTTTCAGATAAGTAATATTTTTGAAACTCTAACTTCAACACTTGTTCTCAGTTTCATGGATGAGTGCATTGAAATAGTATGTTTAACACTTTCAGTGGTGGTAAAATATTGATAAGGTTTTAAGGTTATTGTAAAAACAACAAAAAAACAAAAAAAAATCTAAAAAATGTTTTAAATAAGTTATTATGGTACAAGTAATAAGTTAAAAAAGTTAAGGAATAAAACACAGATTTTTGGCCAATGATTGGAGCCAGGAGCTAACAAACTACGCTGAATTTCCCAGTCTATGACTGTGCGTAGGCTCCATCTCTGAGGCCTTTTTCCTGTTTAGTGCACTTCTCCTATTGAGTGGATTTTTACTACCTATAGTTGATATTGTATTCCATACCACTCGGGATTTTATATATAATTTACAATCCCAAACTAGGTCATAGATTTATGATAAACTGGTCAACATGGCAATCATGTAGAATTCTTCTCTTATCTGCTGTGATCGAGGAGAATAGGTGGTCTCAATTTACAGCATTAATGAATAATAATGGACTCTCCAATATGCATCAGTTCTGCTGGTTGCAACTCAGGCACCATTTGAAATCAAATATTAATTTAGAAAAGCTGGTGAAAGAAGACCCAGATGTAATTAAAGTCTGGCTGGCCAGTAGCCTGGCATTATAAATATATGAGAAGTTTAGTAGGAAGGGACTTGACAAGAATACAAAAAGCGTGGGTATCTGATCTTGCAGATGATTTTGTAAATTGGGTTTGCTTCTGGTTGAACACACTAACGAGCACAACTTTGGCTAATTAGTCAGAATCTAATTACTGCATTGCACATAAGGTACAATGAACTCCTTTATGAATGTCTGCTGCAGGAATATTGCTCCCTTACCTATGCAGGACCTGCTATTATGCCATTGGACAGCAGAGGGCATTGTGTATTTGGGAAAGACCACAGGTCCCAGAGGGCCTTGCATTCCACGACTCAGTGCTGAGTCACAGGGGGGTGGGACTCAGGGAGGAGTATTCTGCCCAGGCTTAGTCAGGAGAGGTCCCAAAGAGAGTTTCAAGTTTATTTAAAATTTATTATACCGCCCAATCAAACCTTCTAGGCTCAGAGAAAGAGGCCCTGAGTAGGGTTACCAGATGTCCGGATTTTTTCGGGACATGTCCTCCTTTTGAGGACATGTTCGGGGGTCCGGACGGCATTACAAAACCCAGCACTTTGTGCGGGTCATCCGCGCCTGTGTGGATATGATGCGATGATGTCGCTGTCATTGCGTCACATCAGCCCCGGGCGCAACTCAGCCTCGCTAGCTCACTGGTTGGGCTGAGAACTTTTCAGCACCCCCCTCGTACATTGGGAAGATTTCAGCTCTGGTGTCTGGGCAGTGCTGGAAAGAATTTGGGGGTTTGCTCTAGCACCCACACTGCTGGAGCCTATGGCCATCTTTTACAAAGGTGCGCTAAGCGTTTTAGCGAGTGTTTAGCGTGCACTAAAAAGCATAGTGCACCTTTGTATAAAGGGGGGGTGTCAGGTCAAAAGCGCGCCGGGACAAAGGCGCGCCCAAACAATTGAGCGCAGCGCGTGCCACCGCGCAGCTCTAAATTACTGTTTTTAGCGCTCCGACGGGGGGGCGTGGGGGGAACCCCCCCAATTTACTTAATAGACATCGTGCCGCGTTGTGAGGGCATTGTGGGGGGTGTGGGAGGTTGTAACCCCCCACATTTTACTGAAAACTTCACTTTTTCCCTGTTTTTAGGGAAAAAGTTCAGTTTACAGTAAAATGTGGAGGGTTACAACCCCCCAAACCCCCCATAACGCCGGCACGATGTCTATTAAGTAAACTGGGTGGGGTTCCCCAACAAAACCCCCCGTCGGAGCCCCTAAAAACTGTAATTTAGAGCGGCGCGGCGGCGTGCGCTGCGCTCAATTGTCAGCGCGCGCGTTTGTCTTTCGCGCCGTTGTCTATGAACCATAAAGGGGGTATGTTAATGGTAGTCAGCATTGATAATTTCCCCCCTTAGTAATTAAATTGGAGTTCTAGGAGCTACATTGTAAATAAGCATTTCTGCAATGTACTATTCATGGAAGACTTACTGTTTTAAAAATATGTTTAGACATTACCCTCATTTTTTACAGTAAAAACAAAGATTGATGAAAAACAAAGTATTGCTATATTTTTTTCAGTATGTGCAATAAATTCAAGTTATTCTTTCAGGGAGCCCTCTGGCTGTATGAAAAATAATGGCAGTGAGTGAAAAATAAATGTTTCCTCATCCCTACACTTCTCTTCATTATTTTCTCATTAAACTTTCTTATGAGTGTTCAAGAACAAATAATTTTCCTTTGCACTAAAATACACAGAATTTAAGTGAGTTTTCTTTGTAGAAATCACCAAGAAAGCGATTTAGGCTTAACAATCCATGAATACGAAGTTCTATATCTTATTCAGGTTTGTTTGTTTTTTGTATGATTTAAAAATAATGTGTCTCAGTTCTGCCCATCTTTTCATCTTTCAAATAGAATCTTCCTGGGATCAAACCAAGGGGACTTTTCTAGATAGCAAGTAAGAACCATTTTTATTATTACAATCCAGGAAATTCCACTGTATTTACCGTATTTCCCCGCATATAGGCCGCCCCCTCTGCATAGGCCGCACCCATGTATAGGCCTCAGAAAAGGGCGGCCATATAACACCTTTCTTTCGAAAACCTCATTGGTTTGCCGGTGGAGGCGCGGGTGAAGTTCAAATTTGGTGGTTTCTGTTTTAAGGTTTTGTTTGGTCTCACCCCTAAATATTTAATTGATCTCTTTTCCTTTGCAACTAATAAACACAGGAGAAGTTCGCGTTTGAATTGCACCTTTCCGCCTGTTAAAGGTTGCAAACTAAAAAAAAAAAAAAAAAAAGAATCATCAACATCTTTTGTCATACCAGGCGACACTATGGGATAAGGATTTGGAACATTTGATCATGTCCTCCAATTCCTATGTGGAATTTAGGAAGCATTTATTTTTTTGAAGACCACCTAAATTTTTAGAGGCGCCTTGTTACAGAATCGCGCTTTCTTGATAGGCGCCCAAGTTTCAACTATTGCTGATTAAAAAGCTTAATTGAGCTTGTTATTCAATTTAGATAGGCGCATATCTAGTTGGGCGCCTCCAAAATAGGTGCTGGTTACAGAATTTTGGCCTATGTCTTACTGCATCTATAGCACAGCCTTATTGGGTACTCTAAAGTTTATTCAACAAGCCAGCAAATCAAGATTTACAAGGTACCAGTAGATTTATAAAGAGCAAAGTATGGTCCTCGGTTTTGTGTATCATCCAAAAGGATGAGAAAAGGATGGAGTCGATACAGAGAATGGCCACTAGGATGGTCTCAGGACTTAAAGACATCCCATATGAAGAACGCCTGATCAGACTGCGCTTATATTCTCTGGAAGAGCGCAGAGAAAGGGGGGACGTGATAGAAACATTTAAATACATTATGGGTCACATCAAAGTGGAGGAGGAAATCTTTTTTCTGAAGGGTCCCACGGCGACAAGAGGGCATCCACTAAAACTTAAGGGAGGAAGATTACATGGTGACACCAGGAAATATTTCTTCACCGAATGGGTGATTGATCGATGGAATGATCTTCCCCGCCAGGTGGTCGAGGCCAGTAGTGTGCTCGACTTCAAGAGTCGATGGGACAAACAGGTGGGAGTACTACAGAGCTATGCTCAAACGATAGATACTCCAGGGTAGAAGGGTTCTTGAGTAGGCAGACTAGTTGGGACATTGGCCATTTTCTGCCGTCATATTCTATGTTTCTAAAATTTTATTATCCTAAAGAAAATGAATAAAATCTAATCTGTATAATAAGAAAATCCCAGTTTGGGAGATTTTTTTTTTTTTTTTTTTAATAAACCTCTAGAATAAGCAACAGCATTTCCATGCAGATCTTGTCAATAGTGCCAGAAAGTCATTACAATTGGCAAGCGTTTTGCATATGTCATTTCGGGCCCTCTTTAAACTTCCCACTAGAGAGGTATCTCTACATTCAAAATCCAAAAATCACAGTTTGGCACTGTCATCGTTGTTGGCTATTTATCTCAAAAGAAAGGAGAGGAATTGCACCAGCTTGGGGGCTGACTTAGCCCTCTTACCCGGAGCATATTGTCAATGTGATTTAAGAGAGGTTTGCATTGCTACCATCCATGCAGCTCTTATGTGAACAAATGGAAGCCTTAGGCTTTCAGAGATGTCAGTCTGGTACCTTTCATGAGTACTAAAGGGTCAACGCACGACAGACATTAACATCTACTGATATCGTGGGTAAACAAGATGTCTAGTGGCTGTATTAAAAGCGATTCAAATCTGGAATGAATTGCAACAGAAGCTAATCTACAGGCACATATTTATTTATTTTATTTATTCAATTTCCTATACTGTTCTCCCAGGGGAGCTCAGAACGGTTTACATGCATTTATTCAGATACTCAAGGAGTTTTTTCCCTCTCTATCCCATCAGGCTCACAATCTACCTAATGTACCTGGGGCAATGGGGAGATTAAGTGACTTGCCCAGGGATACAAGGAGCAGCATGGGTTTGAACCCACAACCCCAGGGTGCTGAGGCTGTAGCTTTAACCACTGCGCCACTCTAGAAATAAAAATGTAGCAAAAGTGAGCCAAGTATAGGATAATCAAGCCATTGTGACATCACTGATGAGGTTGGTGGAAAGAGGCATTATGATGTCACAATACCAGCTGTGATTATCAGAGGCTGAAGCTTTTCACACTATTTATTTATCCAGTTTTCTATACCATTCTCCCAGGGGAGCTCAGAACGGTTTACACGAGTTTATTCAGGTACTCAAGCATTTTTCCCTGTCTGTCCTGGTGGGCTCACAATGGGGCAATGGGGGAATTAAGTGACTTGCTCAGGGTCACAAGGAGCAGCGTGGGTTTGAACCCACAACCTCAGGGTGTTGAGGCTGTAGCTTTAACCACTGTGCCACACTCTCTGCCCTTGCAGACAATATTGCAAAAAAAATAAAATTAAAAAAAAAAAAATATATATATATATATATATATATATAACTGTCGAAAACACAGAGAGGGTGAAAGTACATCAAATGAACACAGAAGCAAAAAAAAAAAAAAGCACCGAGAATCTAAAAATTGGGACTAATTTTTATTAAATTGACCCAAAATATAACTGTGGCACATTATGTGCATTCTATTCCATGTACTTTTTCAATTTGTTCACAGGTGATGAGCTAATTTGCATACTTTAATATACCTTTAGGTCACCATACTTTTCACACTAAAATTATTATAATCTAGTCTGCCACTATGAGACCAGAGGCACCATTTTGGACTTGATACCCTGAGCCACTGGTTTGTATGTGTGTGTGTGTGTGGGGGGGGGGGTGCTACAAGAGGAGAGGCACTGGTGAGGAAAAGAGGTGCAGACAGAGAGGCACGTCCTTTAGGCGATCAGCTGGCGCCAGTGCCTCTCCTCCTCACCGGTGTCTTGCCGCACACCCGGAATCTCACCGTGCCATGGCACACAGTGTGCGACACACCGATCTAAACTCAAGTGGTAGATTTGGAATTCATAGGAAAATTTAATATGGTTGGCTGTATGAAAGAGATTTAATCTACCCTGGATTGTGTGACATTTCCATCCCTAGTGATGAACCTGTCAGAGTTAAGTCCAGTACTGAACTAGTTCCCAGAGGCAGGAAACCAGCTGAATGTAAAGCCTCAGAGGCTGCAGAAGTCAGGGCTGCCTATCCTGAAGGGAATGAGCTTGACTCTGACCCAGAACCTGTCAGGAGAGCAAGTTCCATTAGAAAGTTCAGTCAGATCCCAAGCTGCTCTACACCCAGTGAACTGAGAGGGAGCCAGAGAGCATACAAACCTGTGCCCCAGTCATGTAAGCTAGGGGCACAGCTCTCAAAGAGTCTGAAGCATGTGGCTCAGGAAGACCTGGCAGATAGGACTTTTCTGGCCAGACAAGGGAAGGCACCAAGCAGGAGTAAATTGAGTGGGAAGGCCCTGAATCACAGAGTACTGTACTCCAGAGCTGGAAGCCCCAAAGAAAGCATGGAAATAGCAGCTTTTGAAATGCCCTGGGATGACTCCGAACAAATCAGTTTCTTGCTAGTGAGTTATTTTGCTTCTTTTTTTCTTGTATATTTTGTTGGGACAATGTCCTAAATGAATTGGATACCAAGGAACTGTATTGAAGTTTATTTTTCACAGCAGTGGGGTCTGGGCTGGAGCAGGGCTAGAATTGTGCACAGCCCTGATCGATTTGCTGTACACCAGTTGGGACTGAACCTTGTTTGTTGCCTTGGAACTGATGTGGATTATGGCAACAAAGTGAGTTCCAGAATTGTGGGGTAGGGTTTTTGCGGGTGCTTGTTAAAAGCTTTTTGCTAGAGTGAACCCAGCAATTCTTGTTCCAGTTCCCAGGAACTGGAGAGGTGCCATGGCCTAGAGAGGCAATAGTTTGAAATTTGTGTTTCTATGAGGTATTTTCTTTTTTTTTTTTCTTTATAATTTTAGAATACAGTTCAATTCAGAACAGTACAAGATGAAGATAAACATTATTAAATAACACAAAACAAAATTAAACAATTTCTATTAGATAAGAATTTTCCTTGCCCACAACTATGGAGGAGTTGAAGGCACTATTACAGATTAAAGTATAAAAGAAAATGGTTCATAGACAACCCCGCGAAAGACAAAGGCGCGCGCCGACAACTGAGCGCAAGATGGAGGCGCACGCCGAAGAAAATTACAGTTTTTAGGGGCTCCGACGGGGGGTTTTGTTTGGGAGCCCCCCCAGTTTACTTAATAGAGATCGCGCCGGCGTTGTGGGGGGATTGGGGGGTTGTAACCCTCCACATTTTACTGTAAACTTAACTTTTTCCCTAAAATCCCCCAAACCCCCCACAACGCGGCGCGATCTCTATTAAGTAAAGTGGGGGGGGGTTCCCCCCCAGGCCCCCCTGTCGGAGCCCTAAAAACAGTAATTTTCTGCGGCGCGTGCCTCCGCACTGCGCTCAATTGTCTGTGTGCGCCTTTGTCCCGGCGCGCTTTTGACCTGACACCAAGGAAAATATAAGGGCTCCTTTTACTAAACCCGCACTACGCTTCTAGAACGCCAGCTCAATGCTTGAGTTTTGGTGGAATACAAACTGGCTACTGTGAACCGTTTCGCTATTGGAATCAAAGCCAGTGAAATAGTTTGTGTTGGTTGGTTTTTACTCGCTGATGAACTATTAAAAAACTCAGTAGCAGTCGGGTGCAGAAAACCTGTGGATGTTTGTTTTGCCTGAACTGTGGATTAAAAGGAATTGCAATTGTCTGAAGCATTTTTGGTTTTCTTTTTAAACCAGAAAACTGTATTGGTGTTGTAGGGCCTCCCTCCTTGGGAGTCGCTCCAGGGTCCGTGCTGCCACCTGTCGGCGGTCCCCCGCAGTCTCCTTGCAGCCCTGGCAGGTGACAATTGACAGTCCTATTATGCACAGACAGTTGCTGAGTTGTGGCACGTTCTATTAATAAGTCACAATCCTATGGCATCCAAAGTCTTTTGTCAAGAATCCCAAATCTTAGTGGTATGAGAATATGATAGCGACTGAGTATCATTGCTGAGATCCTATACAAATATTTCATCTATCAGTTGAGTCAGGTTTGTTGGCGTGAATCTTGCATCCTATTAATAGTTACAGCAGAGCCATTTATCCAGGGCCGAATCACAAGTTGGCCCACAGGCCAACTAGCATATAGGGCCCCCTCCCCCTTCCCAGCTACAACTGCCAAGTACATAGTTTTACTATCCATCACACAAGGAATAAAATATACAGTACACGCAGCAGTGCAAGTCTTGTTCAATTTATACAAGTATGCATATAACACCAAGTCGTGTTTTAAAGTTAAACAATTACCGTATTTTTCGCTCCATAAGACGCACTTTTTCCACCCTCAAAAAGGGGATGGAAAAGTGGGTGCGCCTTATGGAGCGAATACACCTTCCCCCCCCCCGGTACCTTTTTAAAAAGTTGCGGTGCTCTCCTGCTGGACGGTTGTCTTTGGAAGCAGAGCAGAGTGGTGCGACGCAGGAGCACAACCTTTGCGCTTCCTGCCTGGTCCCGCGTCGCTCAGTGAGAACTGACCTCAGCCAATCACTGAGCGGCGCGGGACTAGGCAGGAAGGCCAAAGGTTGTGCTCCTGCGTCGCGCCGCTCTGCTTCCAAAGACAGCCCAGGAGAGCACCGCAACTTTTAAAAGGCACTGGGGTGGCTTTGGGCTGGCGGCTTCGGGTGCGGGCGGCTTTGGGCAGGCTCCTTCGCTGCGACGGCTTCTGACTGGCTTGCAGGCGGGAGGCTTCAGGTGCGGGTATCATCGGGTGGGCTCCTTCGCTGCAGCGGCTTCTAACTGAGCTGCAGACTGGAGGCTTCCGGTGCAGGCGTCGTCGGGTAAGCTCCTTCACTGTGAGCAGCTTCGGGTGTGGGCAGATTATGGTTGTGGGCTGGCTGCTTCGGGTGCGGGTGGCTTTGGGCTGCGGGTGGGATGCTTCAGGCTGCTTAGCACCAGAAGCACCAGACCACCAGACGCACCCCCCTGTAGAGGAAGAAATTTTTTTCCTTGGTTTTTCCTCCTTTACAGGGTGGTGCGTCTTATAGACTGAAAAATACAGTATGTGTATAAGATCAAGGATCTAGCTTACTGATTTAGAACCCTTTTATCAAGCTACGCTAGAGGTTTATAGCATGGGCTATTGAGGCAAGTGCTCCGATGTTCATAGGAATTCTACGAGCGTTGGAGCATTTACCGCGGCCAGCTCGCGCTAAAAACCTCTATCACAGCTTGATAAAAGGGGCCCTTAGTAATTGTCTAACCTCACCACCTATCCCTGCTGCCACAACTGTTGCTAACTTTCCCCTGTTCTTCTGAGTCCAACTCGTTTCTTAACTGATCTGACAGCCGCGGGCCCAGGCCGCAATCCGCCAACAAAGACAGAAACCCAAAAGATGATTTTGGCTTCACATTTTTAACGATTCTGATTCTTTCTTATCTTTTTTTTCTAAAAGTTTGCAATTAGCACACCTCTTAAAGCAGGGGTGCCCACACTTTTTTGACTCGCGAGCTACTTTTAAAATGACCAAGTCAAAATGATCTACCAACAATAAAATTTAAAAAAAAACACAACGCACACTGTACGCATAGAAAATATTAATTATCATTCCTATTCCGGGGTTTTTTTCAAAGAGGTCAAAGCAGATGACTCTATGCACTATCACCTTAGTAACAACCATACAAAAATAGACAAATACCCATCCCCCTCCCTTTTTACTAAACCACAATAGCAGTTTTTAGCGCAGGGAGCTGCGCTGAATGCCCAGCGCTGCTCTGGACGCTCATAGGTTCCCTGCGCTAAAAACCACTATTGCGGTTTAGTAAAAAGGGACCATATTGTAAAATATAGACAGCAGATATAAATTCAGACACATTTTGATCACTAAATTTAAAATAAAATCATTTTTCCTACCTTGTCTGGTGATTTCATGAGTCTCTGGTTGCACTTTCTTCTTCTGACTGTGCATCCAATCTTTCTCTCAGCCTGTATGCTTCCTCTCCTCCACACCTCATTCCCTCCCCCAACTTTTTCTTCCTCTCTCCCTGACCTTTCTTTCTTTCTCTCTTCATGCCCCCTTTCTTTTTTTCTATTTCTCTTCTTTCCTTCTGTCTCCCTGCCTACCCCCTTTTTTTCTTTCTGCCTGCCCTTCCCCAAGCCACTGCCACTGCCGCTGCCATCGGGGAACAGGATCCAAACGCCACCAATGGATAACAGACGCCGATGCCGCACCATGCTCTCTCTGCTTCGGGCGATCAATCTTCCTCTCCCCGACGTTAATTCTGCCGTCGGAAAGGAAGTTCCGCCCAGCCAGGCAGCGATTGGCTGGCCCGAACTTCCTCTCTGACGGCAGAATTGATGTCGGGGAGAGGAAAATTGATCGGCTCGATAGATCGCCAAGGCAAAGTGAGTCCTGGGATCGACTCACTTTGCTTTGGCGAGCTACCGAGCTACACTGATATTTTGTTGGTTGCTGTTGGTGCCGTTATTGTTAAATAAACCGTAAGCCTATAAGACAGGGGTGCCCAATAGGTCGATCGACAGTAAAAATTGTACATAGGGCACAAGTGCATAGGGCACAAAACATAGGCCCTCATTTACTAAGGTGTGCTAACCGATTAGCGCGCTAATCGAATTAGCGTGCGCTAAACGCTAACACGCGCATGTTAGTCTATGGACGAGTTAGTGTTTAGCACGCGGGGATAATCTAGGTAGATACTGATAGACGGAAGGAAAGAAAATATTTTGCTTGGTCGTTTAATATAACATAAAAGTTTATTTCTATACCGCAAGACCTTATAGTTACAGAAGGAAAAGAAAACAGAGTACAATTTCTTCATGGATGACTGGAATTTACAAACCTAAAATGGTCAACAAGATATTCTGGTGCTAAGCCATATGTGACTTTATAATATATACATCCAAACTTTAAAAATAACTCTTGCTTCAAATGGAAGCCAAATGAAGTTTTCGATAATATGGTGGCAAGTGAACTGTTTGCCTCAAATTGAAAATCAAATGAACCACAGTATTCTGAATAATACATAGGGCTCCTTTTACTAAGCTGCGATAGCGTTTTTAGCGCGCGTGGAATTTCCGCGTGCGCTAGACGCTAACGCCAGCATTGAGCCATGCATCCTCTTTTTGCCCAGCAAAAATCTGGTAACCCTAACCCAGGGTAGATAATTCCCGATCCACACCAACATTTACCCCCTTTCACCCCCGCTGAGTAGTTTTCAGATTACCACAAGCCTGAAGTGAGCCCCTGAATGTTTTTCGCTTCTTAGAAATTCCCCTGATGCAGCTTGACCGCGAAACAGGGCTTGTCGGGAATACTAAGATTACTTCCAGTGCAATGCTATACTGAAAGGAATTAGCACCGGGAGATTTTTTTCACTGTGCTGCGGTGATCTTGCCTACACCAGAGGATATATCATTAAGATAAGTGCGGGTTTTTGATTCTATTTAAACAGTTTTGAAAATTCTGATGTTTATGAATTATATACATTGAACTTTACCTTTTAACGGAGTTTTTCTCAGACCGAGGCTGTGTCTAGGACAATTTTGCACTTGTCGTAGTAGTTTCCGGAGTTTGCTCTCAGGGAACACTGAGGTCTTTTCTCCGTATTTTTTGACACCTGCTCTATTTATGTCTCTGGGAAGGGGCTATAATTCAAGAATATCTGTTGGTGGCTATACTTTGGTAAGATTTCAGCCAGAAAATGGAAAAAAAGGATAAGCAGTTCCCAGCAATCAATAGCTTCAGTGGTATTGAAACTGGAGAAAATTTGGTGTCAGGTCAAAAGCGCGCCGGGACAAAGGCGCGAGCAGACAACTGAGCGCAGCGCGGAGGCGCGCACCGAAGAAAAAGACTGTTTTTAGGGGCTACGATGGGGGTGTGTGGGGGGAACCCCCCACTTTACTTTATACAGACTGTGCCGCGTTGTGGGGGGTTGTAACCCCCCACATTTTACTGAAAACAACTTCTTCCCTGTTTTTAGGGAAAAAGTTACCTTTTCACTAAAATGTGGGGGGTTATAACCCCCCAAACCCCCCACAACGCCACCGTGATCTGTATTAAGTAAAGTGGGGGGGGCTCCCCAACAAAACCCCCCGCCGCAGCCCCTAAAAACAGTCTCTTTCTTCGGCGCGCGCCTCCGTCTTGCGTTCAGTTGTCGGCGCGCGCCTTTGTCTTCCGCGTTACTGTCTATGAACCGAAAATTTGACCAGACAAAAGTCATATGATATAAAAAGTCTTTAATGTTCATTATTACTGTAACCCAACTACTGTAAAACCTGACATAGTTACGTTGGGTAATTGTCTGCCTATCTATGTATATGTCTTGCAAGAATTATATTCTTGATGCAAACACAAGCGCATAAAAACATACAAAAGTACCACATCGATACAAGTCCAAAATCTTCTCTCCATCTTTTTTTCATTCACTAGCCAGAAAAATTCAAGGCACATTTATTCAGGTTTCGTACATAATCCAGTGCCATTGTTTCATCATCCAGCCCAGCAAGAGGTGATCTTCCACCACATACCTGGCTTGTGTCAGTTAAATCGATGGTTGCACCAGTTAAATACAACGCTGCTGTCTGTCCGTTTCCCCTGCAGATACTAGCTGTCAGTGATGGATGGCCTGGATTGTGGGCTGTTCTTTTGTCTTTTGAGCAGAAAGAGATGCGAGTTTGTCAAAATGAGTCCTCATTTGAACCTAGCGGCGCATAATTTATAAATATGATTGAAAGGCAGTGGAGGAAAGCACTGGAACCAACTTAATTCATTTCCTGCGCTGGCTGCTGATCAGGGATTTTAGGGATCCGGGGATTTTAGTCATTCGCCTGAAGTGCAAAAAACCTTGTAGACAATCCCTTTCGCCATCTGAAATCCGACTGCTATACCGAATCCAAGACCTCTGACAGAAGCTGTGAATATAAAAAAAAAAACAACAACCTAGATGTGAGATTAACGTGAACAAGAATAACCTCTGAGTATTCAAGGCAGACGGAATTAATTTTAGGGTTAATATTCAGCAGGGTTTAAACAGATGGGACAGGCTCCAGCGTGCTTGAATCACGCTGAACAGGTCATTTGTCAATATCCAGTGCCTTTACTTGATACTACCCTGTTTCCCCAAAAATAAGCCCTAGCACAGGGGTAGGGAACTCCGGTCCTCGAGAGCCGTATTCCAGTCGGATTTTCAGAATTTCCCCAATGAATATGCATTGAAAGCAGTGCATGCAAATAGATCTCATGCATATTCATTGGGGAAATGCTGAAAACCAGACTGGAATACGGCTCTCGAGGACCGGAATTCCCTACCCCTGCCCTAGCAAGATGCTCCTAATATAAGCCCTACCCCCAAAATAAGCCCTAGTTAAGATCGACCCCAGCAGCTCCATCGCTGACACTAGTTCTGCCTGATTCGCTGAAAATATTGGACTCGTCAATTCAGCATCCCCCACCCCAGTGAGACTTGACATACCTCTGCTCCGAGGTTTCCTAAAGCAGCAGCGCTCTGAATGGGCTGCTTTGTGGCCTCCCCCCCTGGGGACTTCCCTCTTTTGTGTCATGGTGGGAGGATCAGTGGGATTCTGCTGCACAGGAGGATGGGAGGGATAGAAAGATGCTGTAGAGGAAAGGCCCATCCCTGATGGGGAAGACTGCGCAGCAGCCCATTCAGAGCGCTGCAGTCGCCGCCGCTGTTTTTGGAGGCCTCGGAGCGGAGGTATGTCAGTCTCACAATGGGAGGGTCGGTGGGGTTCTGCTGCACAGGGGGATAGGAGGGAGGGATAGAAAGATGCTGCACAAGGGGATGGGTAAGAGGGGAGGAAAGATGCTGCACATAGGGGGTGGGAGAGAAAGGAAAGAGGAAGGGAGAGATGATTGTTGTACATGGAAAAAAATAATTCATCTTCCCAGAAAATAAGCCCTAATGCGTTTTGTGGACCAAAAATTAATATAAAACACTGTCTTATTTTCGGGGAAACATAGTACTACTTTTATTAATGATTTCTTTACCTGGACAGGGCCACTGAATATGGACAGCCAGCCCCTTTAATCTGGAGCTCTTTACCTGCCCACATAAGAGAGGGAAAAAAAAATCTAGACAAGTTCAAAGGAGCCCTAAAAAGTTTTATATTCAAAGATGCCTTTGAGTTGTAATCCTAACCTGCCCTTCTTGCACCCAAGCTTTAGCTTGCTACTGGTTCCTACCTAGACCTTTAAGAAACTTGATTAATTCTCCCCTCCCCCTTCTCTCTTAAACTTTTACATATACTTTTCTTAAACCTACTGTAGTTCTCCCTCCTCCCACTTTGTTTCCTGTATGTTCGTTTTTGTCTCCGTCAGCATCTTTTTACGTCTGTTTTTTGATTACACTTCTCCCTCCGGATTCGCGGGGGATAGGGGCAAAGCCGGACTGCGAATGGCGAAAAACCGCGAATATCCGGCTCTGACCCACCCCCTCCTCCCTCTCGCCTTCCCGGCCTTACCTGGTGGTCTAGTGGGCTTTCGGAGCAGGAACGATCTTCCTACGCTCCTGCCCCGTACAGATCGCCATTAGGAAATGGCTGTGGGGAGTTCCCGTAGTCTCTCGAGACTATGACGGGAACTCCCTACAGCTATTTCCTAGTGGCGATCTGCACGGGGCAGGAGCGTAGGAAGATCGCTCCTGCCACGAAAGCCCGCTAGACCACCAGGTAAGACCGGGATGCCGGGGGGAAGACTTAAGGATGTTTTTTTTTTTCCCCCCTCCCCCAAAAATCGCAAATATGTGAAATTGCGATTACTGAAACCGCGAATGGGGAGGGGGAAGTGTACGTGTATTCCCAATTTTTACTGTACATCGCCTAGAAGTAATGATATGCGATCAATCAGATTTTTAATAAACTTGAAACTTGCACTCTGACCATCACAGCACTGTCTGATTAGTGCGGGAGGAAGAGGGAGCTGACAATTAAACAGTTAGTGACAATTTTCAGTCCAAGCTTCTGAGCTTTGGAATAACTTGCCACTCTCGCTAAGAAGCTTAGGCCCCTTCTTATCTTTTAGGAAGGCTCTGAAGACAGTCTTATTTGTCAGACATTTTGAAAATTAATTATTCTACTTTTTCCAAATTAGATTTTTTTTTTTATGTCCTGTTCTTTTCTGTTGCTCTATCCTTAATGTTAACCATCGAGCTCCAAATTGGTTGATGACCCAGCGTATAAAACTAAGGGCTCCTTTTACAAAGCCGCATTAGCGGCTTTATTGCACGCACCTTTTTAGCGCGCGCTAATCCCCGTGCTAGCCGAAAAGCTACCGCCTGCTCAAGAGGAGGCGGTAGCGGCTAGCCCAGCTGGCAACTTAGCACGCGTTATTACGCGTGTTAAACTGCTAACGCGGCTTCGTAAAAAGGAGCCCTAAGTTTTAGTTTAGGGCTCCTTTTACTAAGGTGCGCTAGCGGTTTTAGCGCACGCTTAGCGTGTGCTACAACGCCATGCGCGCTAAACGCTAACGCCTCCATAGAGCCTGCGTTAGTATTTTTCATTTAGTGCGTGGTTTGCGCACACTAATCTTTTGCGCATGCTAAAAACGGTAGTGCACCTTAGTAAAAGGAGCCCTTAGTTTATTAAAAATGTGATACTGTACCACCTAATTAAACTTCAAGGCGGTGTGCAGTAATAATATAAGGGGTTGCATAGGACTTAAACAGTATTAATACAATTGGAGAATTCATAGACTAATAACTAATGAAGACTAAAAAGTTATGCAAAAAGGCTGACCTAATTTTAGCTTGCCAAGTTAACTGGGAACAGGTCTGAGTATTAGCCAGTGCCTGGATAACATCAAGGTGACCACATTGACCTGGATATTCAATGCTGGAGCCCAGACATAACCCAGACTCAATATCCAGGCTTAATTCAGTCCTGGGCCATCAGTGGCTTAAACACCACTGACTGCTGTGGGCTGAATTTGGGGTCTTTTGTTTCCAATGGGTAGGGTAACTCTAACCTGTGACCACTATAGTGTAGCAAGCCATAACTGTGCCCTGTGCCCCTCCCCCTACTGCTCTCCTGCCTTACCCACAATGCAGCATATCCATCTATCTCCCCTCCCTCCAGAATCCACCCCTCTCCAAACCACTTACCTGCAGGCAGTGGTGGAGCAAGAGTAGGAGGCATCTGAGGCGGTGGCACTCCCACTCCCCCCCCCCCAACACCGCTTGCACTCCCCTTCCCGTCCCCCCCACCACTTGCATTCCCACTCCCTCCCCCCCACCACCACTTGCACTCCCACTCCCTCCCCCCACCACTTGCACTCCCCTTCCCTTCCCCATACCTGTGTAGCTTCCTGGCGTGTGCAGCACCTCTAAATTGCTGCTCGTGCCAGCTTCGGCTCTCCCTCTGACATCACTTCCTCCTCCTCCTCCTCTTAATTATTTCTATAGCACTTCCAGACATGCGCAGCGTTGTACAGAATCACAAAGAAGACAGTACCTGCGTGAAACAGTTTACAATCTAAACAGACAAACAGGATGTCGTGGATATAGTTAAGGGGCACGGTTAATCAGTTGGCTGGGTTGGTGGGCAGTGGAGAGTAGGATTATGGACTGAAGGTTATATCAAAAAGGTGGGTTTTCAGTCTGCTTTTAAACAAGGGAAGGGGGCATGGCGGACAAACTTGGGTAATTTATTCCAGGCTTAGGGGACAGCTAGATAAAAGGAACAAAGTCTGGAATTGGCAGTGGAGGAGAAGGGTAACGCTAAGAGCGGCTTATTTGAGGAATGGAGTTCTCTGGGAGGTGTATAAGGAGAGAGAAGCGAGGAGAGATATTGAGGGGCAGCAGAATGAACACACCTGTAGGTCAGCAATAGGAGCTTGAACGGTATGCGGAGAGGGAGAGGGAGCCAGTGAAGTGATTTAAGGAGAGGGGTGTCATGAGTGTAACGAGGTTGGTAGAAGAGGAGTCATGCAGCAGAGTTTTGCACAGATTGCAAGGAGGAGAGGTGGCATTGTGGGAGACCCAGAAGTAAAATACCCCATCTTACCCCCTCCTCCTCTTAATTAAAGAAAAGAGAAATGTTTTCAGAAATAGAAATCACTGCTACATGTAATAAAAGTGAGACACGTATAGGCCATTGTGACATCACTGATAAGGTATTGGTGGAATGATGCATTATGACATCACAGTATTAGCTCTGATTACCAGAAACTGAAGTTATCAATGTGGGCTACCGACACAATGGATTTCCCATTTTATTCAATGAAATCTAATTGCCCATAACTGGGATTAACAGTAAAATAACAGATCTTAGAAACAGCTCAAGTTGATAACTTTCCTCTTAGATACATTGAGCCATTAACACGTAAACTCCTTATTAACATATGCAGATGCCACATAAGCCTTCTAAAATGACCTTCATTGAGTATTAAAGTGGTGTATTAATATGCTGTTGGTGTCATTTGTACACTTGCATAAAACCGCTTGTTCATTCACCCGAACTATAGCTAAGTGATGCTGGGTAGAGAATGACATGGTGACAAAATTCATCACCGTTCCCGTCCCCGCGGATAACCGCGGGAAATAATCTTATGTCATTTTCTAGTGTCTATTTCGACCTCAGTCCTTCTGCACCAGCATTCTTCAAAGCAAAGCTTGCGGGTCAGTGGTTGTGGCCATTCATACTCTGATTCTTATGTGAGCCAAGGATAATGAAGCCATTGTGATTTCACTGATGTGATTGGCTCTTAGGCACTGGTGGAATGAGGCATTATGACATCACAATATCTGCTCTGGATACCAGAGACTGTCATTTTCAACCTCAGTCCTTCTATACCAGCATTCTTCAAAGCATAGCTTGCGGGTCAGTGGTTGTGGCCATTCATACTCTGATTCTTATGTGAGCCAAGGATAATGAAGCCATTGTGACATCACTGATATAATTGGTTCTTAGGCACTGGTGGAATGAGGAGGCATTATGACATCACAATATCTGCTCTGGATACCAGAGACTGTCATTCTGTAGTGTCTATCTCAAAATCAGTCCTTCGACACCAGCATTCTTCAAAGCAAAGCTTGCAGGTCAGTGGTTGTGCCCAATTATACTCTGATTCTTTCCTCTCTCCTTAAAGAATGACATGAAGACGGTTTCCCGCGGTTATCCGCGGGGACGGGAACTGTGATGAATTTTGTCACCGTGTCATTCTCTAATGCTGGGTTCTGTGTTAGGAGTCACTGCCCAGGAAAAGGATCTTGGTGTCATTGTTGAGGATGCGTCGAAACCCTCAGCTCAATGTGTGGCGGCTGCTAAGAAAAGAAGTAGAATGTTAGGAATTTATCCGGAAAGGAATGGAAAACAAAGATGAAAATGTTAGAATGCCCTTGTATCGCTCTATGGTACGGCCGCACCTCGGATACTGTGTGCAGTTCTGGTCGCCATATCTCAATAAAGATATAGAATTAGAAAAGGTACAGAGAGGGGCGGCAAAAATGATAATGGGGATGGGACGACTTCCCCAGGAGGAAAAGCTAAAGCGGCTAGGGCTCTTCAGCTTGGAGAAGAAATGACCCGGGGGCGATATGACAGAGGTCTATAAAATACTGAGTGGAGGAAAAAGGGTAGAAGTGAATCGCTTGTTCACTCTTTCCCAAAATACTAGGACTAGGGAGACATGCGATGAAGCTACTAAGTAGTAGATTTAAAACAAACCGGAGGGAGAAAATATTGCTAAAACCCTACTCTTCAAAAAATACATAAAACTTATCTAACAAGATCAGTTCCTACCCAAACCCCACCTACCCGCTCTATTCCCTTAATAGCATATTCTAATATGCTTCTATCTACCCAACCAATGCTAAAATACCTTTATTCACCTAACACAGGGGTGCCCAACGCGTCGATCGCGATCGACAGGTCGCTCGCTCAGGCGACCCCAGTCGATCGCAGAACGGGTTCCCTTCTTCCCTTCTCTTTTTTCCCCTCCTGATTGGCCCGCTCCTGAATTCTGCTGCTGCCTCCGCTGCTCAACATTTAAAAAAAAAAACAAAAAAAGGCTTGGAGAACTTATGCTCCGGGGGCTAACATGTGCTTGTACCGGCTTCCCTTCACTTCCCTCTGAAACCGGAAGTTATGTCCGGGGAGGGGGTAAGAAGGGAAGCCGGCACGCACATGTTAGAGCCCTGTTCGCGGGCTAAAGCGGGAGACAGGTCAGTGAAGCTCGCGATTTGCTCTTCTTGCTGCCAGGTCCTGCCTACTTTCTGTTTCCTCAAAGGCAGGACCCGGCAGCATTTTTCCCAAAATGTCGATCTTGGGCCGATCAGCCTTCCTCTTCCCGACCTCAATTGTGCCGTCGGAGAGGAAGTTCTGGCCAGCGGAACTTCCTCTCCGACGGCAAAATTGACGTCGGGGAGAGGAATGCTGGTGGGCCCGAAGCAAGGAGAGCTTGGCCGGCGGCGGGCGGCTTTGGGGGCCTGTTATCCGATGGCAGCGGCAGAAGCAGTGGCTTGTGGGTGGGCAGGGAGGGAGAAAGAGGGCAGGCAGGGAGACAGAAGGAAAGAAGAGAAACAGAAAAAAAGAATGGGGGCATGAAGAGAGAAAGAAAGAGAGGGCAAGGAGAGAAGAAGAAAACATTGGGGGGGGGGGAATGAGGTCAGGAAGAGAGGAAGCATACAGGCTAAAAGAAGGGAAGAAAGATTGGATGCACAGTCAGAAGAAGAAAGTGCAACCAGAGACTCATGAAATCACCAGACAAGGTAGAAAAAATGATTTTATTTTAAATTTAGTGATCAAAATGTGTCTGAATTTATATCTGCTCTCTATATTTTACAATATGGTCCCCTTTTACTAAACCGCAATAGAGGTTTTTAGCGCAGGGAGCCTATGAGCGTCGAGAGCAGCGCTGGGCATTCAGCGCAGCTCCCTGCGCTAAAAACTGCTATCATGGTTTAGTAAAAAGGGAGGGGTGGGTATTTGTCTATTTTTGTATGGTTGTTACTGAGGTGACAGTGCATAGAGTCATCTCCTTTGACCTCTTTGAAAAAACCCCAGAATAGGAATGATAATTAACAATTGTATGCGTACAGTGTGCGTTGTGTTTTTTTTTTAAATTTTATTGTTGGTAGATCATTTTGACTTGGTCATTTTAAAAGTAGCTCGCAAGCCCAAAAAGTGTGGGCACCCCTGACCTAACACTTACCACCTTAAGATCTCGACTACTCTTTGGTAATTGTTATGTAACTCTTATGACATCTCTTATGCTATTCATGTAAACTTTTTTAATGTAATTTCTGAAAACTTTTATGTAATCCACCTTGAACCGCAAGGTATTGGCGGAATAGAAATCGCTAATGTAATGTAATTAAGCTCTGGAATTTGTTGCCGGAGAATGTGGTGAAATCAGTTTGCTTAGCGGGGTTTAAAAAGGTTTGGATAATTTCCTAAAACAGAAGTCCATAGGCCATTTGTTGAGATGGCTTGGGGAAATCCACTGCTTTTTCCTAGGATAAGCAGCACAAAATCTGTTTTACTACTTGGGATCTAGCTAGGTACTTCGGACTGTTGCAAACAGGATACTGGGCTTGATGGACTTTTGGTCTATCCCAGTAGGGCAATGCTTATATTCTTAATTTGATTTAAGAACATTGAGAACTATTGAAAACCACTTTTTTTTTTACACATATGGGGTCCTTTTACTAAGGCGCATTAACTGATTTAGCGCGCGCTAACCGATTTAGAATAGAATAGAATGGGCGCCTTAGCATTTAGTGCACGCTAATCTTTAGTGCCCCTAAGTATGACCCCCCCCATATTGAGAATCGTAAGTTTAATACAGGTACACCACCATTTCCAGCGATGGATGGTCCGGCACCTCATTTACGCATTAACCTCTATCGCAGATTTGTAAAAGGAGCCCTTAGTATGGCAGCAAGCACAGGGTCACCATATGGCTCCAGAAAAAGGAGGATGGATTGAGACATCCGGGTTTTACTTCCACTGGTTTCAATAGAAGTAAAGCCCAGAGGTCTCTCTCTATCTGTCCTCCTTACTTCCATTGCTTTCAGTGGAAGTAAAACCCGGATGTCTCACTCCGTCCTCCTTTTTCTGGAGCCATACGGTAACCCCACGAGCAAGCAGCATTTGCAGCCTGGTGATTTCGCTGGCCTTTGCTTTCCCTCTGATGTGACTTGACATTAGAGGGACAGCTGAGGCCGGCGCAAGCAGCAGTCTTCAGATGCTGTTCATCACTGGTGAAAATTTAGGACTCATTTTGTCAAACTGGGTTAGAGTTTTTTACCGTGGGCCAGCGAGGTAAAGGCTCCTATGCTCATTGAATTCCTAAGAGCGTCGGAATGTTTATCTCGCTGGCCCACGGTAAAAAGCTCTACTGCGGTTTGATAAAAGAAGCCCTATTGGGGGGGGGGGGGGGGAGGAGGAGAGGTTCCAGGATTAGAGCACGTTTTAAAGGTGACCACTAGCAAAAACCGTTAATGCGGCAAAGGTTTGGAAATGGAGGTGCCGGAAAATCAATGGTGTATTGGTACTTTTATAGATAAATATGTAAATGAATTCTTATAGATACATTTGGAGAGCTAAAGTATTCAAAGTATGACGCTATGCTTAAACTAGTTCTTTCAACAAAAGAATTTAAGCTTGAGAGGAACACCAAAACCCTTCTCGGATTCAGTCTGACTAAATATTCCACAAGGGTTCCAAATGTTTCCAAGTTAATAACTGCAATCTTTTAATTTATGTTTTGGCACAACACCAAGGTATACAAATAACGATGCATTTAGAAGATGTTTCTGGTACACTGAAAATGACTCATGGCATAGCAAACGAGGCTCTGCCCTTCATCGAGAAATGACACAATGGTCCAATGACACAGTCGAAAGGAAGCCTAGCTGGGATTGAGGATTGACAACGTGGCAGGCTCAGCTTCCAAACTGGGTCGCTGTACAGCGAGTATGGAAGGGTTAAACATCTAGCATGCTACACTTACTGTATGCTAAGGCCCAGATTCTATATAAGTTGCCATACATTATTATTAATAATAATAATTTTATTCTTATATACCATCAAAGCTATAGTAGTTTGAGGTAGTGGTACCTTGGATTACGAGCATAATCCGTTCCAGGAGCATGCTCGTAATCCAAAATGCTCTTATATCAAAGCAAGTTTCCCCATAGGAAGTAAGGGAAACTTGCTTTGATATGTTCCCACCCCAAACCTTCCCCCCCCTCCGAGGCCAGCAGTGCTGCTCCCCCCCCCCCACGAGAACAGGCACCCCCCCGCCACCATCATGCACCCCCCCGCCGCCACCGGCACCCACCCCCCCGCCGCCACCTGAGATCCCCCAACCCACCCGAACCCTCTTCTTACTTCCAGTGTAGCATCGGCATCGCCGGCATCAGCATGTCCTGTGCCCAACGTGAACTCACATGCTCAAGGCCCGGCACAGGAAGCAGATTTTCGGGCACAGAACATGCTGGTGCCGATGCGGAGGCTACACTGGAAGTAAGAACAGGGTTCGGGTGGGTTGGGGGATCTCAGGTGGCGGCGGGGGGGGGGGTGCTCGATGGCGGCGGGGGGGATGCCGGATCGCGGGGGTAGGGTGCCGGTTCGCAGAGGGGGGCGCTCGTACAGCAAGGCAAGCTCGGTTTACGAGGCACCAAATTTGCGAATGTTTTGCTCGTCTTGCAAAACACTCGCAAACCGGTGCACTCGTAAACCGAGGTACCACTGTAGTTTACAATAAGAAGAGCTGGACAATCAGCGAATATAGGTACAATGTAAAGTCATCAGAATACAGGAGCAGGATGCAGGTAAGGCATAAGAGAACTTGGGAAACAGTTCGGTTAGTGTTGAAGAGATAAGGCTTAAGAGGTCTTAGGTTACAAATCGATTAAATAAGTTAGGTGCCACTAGGTACTTAAGTTGCATCTGCTGGCGCTTAAGTGATGTTTTCGTTGGCTTTAAGTCGTGTAATAATTGGTTGCACCATTAAAAACCAATTAAAAACTCATTTAAAAAAAAAAAATCAGGCGCCGCTACTTGCCCTCCAGGACTGGCACCTAGGTCTGTAGGGCGTAATGGTGCCTAGTGATGTCAAAACCCAGAGGTGGGCACGTTTAGGGGTAGCGCCGGACTTTGGGCTCCTTTTACTGAAGTGCGATAGCGTTTTTAGCGCACGCACAAAATTACCGTACGCTTCTAGAATGACGCCAGCTCAATGCTGGCGTTAAGGTCTAGCGCACGTGGCAATTTAGCGCGCGCCGTTCGGCGCGTTTAAGGCCCTAACGCACCTTTTGTAAAAGGAGCCCTTTGACATCAATTGGCTCCGCTGGCTGCAATTCTTCTGCAAGGATCTTAGGCACAGGAAATGTACGTCTGTAAAACCCCGGCCTACATTTCCAGAGCCTAGGGTCCTTGCTAGCGAGGGTGAGAGGCACCAGAATGGAGGCACCCCTCCCCGCCTTCTTTTCCGCCCTCCCACCCCCATCCACTCTTTCCCCCGCCCCTTCCTGCCACCCACGTGCACCCCTTCCCCCTACCTCTTTAACATTCCCAGCGCGAGCAGCAACCCCCAACTTGCTGCTCGCACCAGCGTCGGCTCTTCCTCTGACATCACTTCCTTGTCAAACGCTTAGAATGTATGATACATACACAGTTTTGCAAATGGTGCACAATGCTGCATCCAAACTGATTACAGGAACATCAAAATATGCTCATATTACACCTTGGCTTCAGCAACTGTGCCGGCTGCCAGTGGCTTTTAGAGTACAATATAAGATTGTGATGATTTGTCATCAGTTTTTGTATAGTACAATTCCAGAGTATTTCAAGGGTAAGATGACCCCTTATCTGCCTATAAGAATGTTGCGTTCTGAAAATTCTGTTTTGTTAAAGGCCAACCTTAATCCGAAATATGTAGAAACCCATGCAATGACCTTTTGGTGTGCTGGGGTGAAATTATGGAATTCGATGGTAAGGCAGTTGAGAAAATGTGCCGATAGAGGAACTTTCAGAAAACTTCTCAAACCGCAAATGCTTTTTTTTTTATAGGGTCTGACTTGTCTTGATCGAGGATTCACTGTGAGCTTAATTTTTGATTTGTTCCTCTTTTGTACCGTTTTAAGTATAGAAATTTTGAAAATAAATAAAATAAACATTTAAAAAAAACCCAAACCTTTCCAACAGAGGTGCCTAGCAATTGATTGACCATCATGCCAAATAGCACCTAAGAGATAGACGCCGTTTAGAGAATCGGGGAGTTACTATCTACAAAAGGGAGCAGTAAAGAGCTCGTGCAGTAATTTAATAAAATGACCGCAAGCTAATATGATGTTTGGTTTTTAATTGGTGGAATGAGGCATGATGACATCACAATGTGCTGTATATACATACATGTATGTAATCGTGTGTCATGCTAATCGTGTGTCAATATATTCTAACATATACTGAGGGGCAGTGGTGTGGCTAGAACTGAACGGGCTCAAGGCAGAAAAATGTTGATGGGGGTCCCCCTATAAAACCATTACTCCCAAGGTAATAGGGACCGAGGGATGGGGAGGAGGATGCTTGATGTTCTTTCTTGAAATACAGACTGCGACAGTGCTGATATCCTTTCACAGCTACTTTTTTTTCACAGTGTCTCTAATTTCTTCCTTTGGCTCATTGTTACCAGCAGTGTCCCCTGAGGAAGGCATATGCACATGCCGAAACGTGGATCCTTGTTGGGACAAAGCAATTAAATAAAATACACTGTTGGTTGAAAGGACATCTCTCGTGCCTTTTTTTGTTGTTCTGGTTCCATAGCAAGGCAAGATTTTCTCTGTTTGAATCCTCAAACTGACATATTATAATTCATAAATTCTAAATAATATTTTTTTTTCTCTTTGTTGTTGTGACCATTGTTTTGGTCCTAGTGTCTCTCCTCTGCCCTTTTCTTAACTTTTTCCAGAGTCTCCTGTCCTTTAGACATTTCTTCTCTATATCTACCACATGTGTCTCTATCCATCCTGTCAAGTGTCTCTGTCCTTGTCCCTATGCTCCCTCCAGAGGCAGCATCTCTTTTATGCCCCTGCCCTTCCTCGTGTCTGGCTTCTCTCCCCTCTATTCCCTTCCTCCTGTGCCCCTTTGACCCCCCAATGCCCCACCCACCCATCTACAGACCACAGTCACTGAAATGCATTATGATAACAGGGTGGGAAGCTCATGAAGATTCATTTACTAACCAATATTATAGGTTATTTATTTTTGCAAAGTAGATACTTAAAATATACAAATTGGAAAACAGACTTGAGGTTAAAAAAATATAGGCTTGGAATTTTGCAAGTGAGGGAAAAGGTTGAGAAATGTACTGATAGCAATGTCCTATTTCATGATGTGCTGTTCAATCTATTAGTTGATCAATATGAAGCAAGTATGACTTCAATTTTCATCCCTTTCTTCTTCAACAAACATATTTATGCTTTCCATAAAAGTAAACTCTCAATTACCAGTTGATTTCCCCAGTGCATACCACACAGCTTCTCAAACTGATGATGGTGTATAAAATATTGTAATCTGGTTATATAATGATCTCTGAAGGATTTTATTTTAAAAGACATCAAAGCCATAGACCAATATTCTAGTAACGTTTTCTCTAATAAAAGCATCAGTTTAGAGGATTTAGACTCACTTGATTATTCTCATCTAGGCTTATGAATAGCAGATCCATAATGCTGTAGCATCACTAGTGTGAATTGAGGTAGTCCTTTTACTTAATTTTGAATGAATTCAACAGGATTTTATGATAAAAGTGTCTTTGTTGTGGCCTAGTATCCTACGGACTAGGGGTGGGAAATTTGTGTTTCTTGAGGGGCACAATCTAGTTAGGTTTTCACGATTTCCACAATGCATGTGCAAGAGATCTATATGCACACAATGGAAACAGTGCATGCAAGTCAATTGCATGCATATTCATTGTGGAAATCTTGAAAACCTGACTGGGTTGTGGCCCTCGAGGACCATGGTTGCCTATCCCTGATACAGAGCAAAGACACTACAGACCTAAGCACTGAAGTAGAAAATGACATGGGGGACAAATTTTTCCCAGTCCCGGCGAGTTCTTTTCCTGTCCCTTCCCCATTCCTACAAGCTCCGTCCTCATCTGCACAAGCCTCAAACACTTTCAAATCCTAAGTAGCAACATTCTAGAGCTCAGATTGTGATGACATAATGCCTCATTCCACCAATGCTTAAGCTCTGTCCTCATCTGCACAAGCCTCAAACACTTTCAAATCCTAAGTAGCAACATTCTAGAACTCAGATTGTGATGTCATAATGCCTCGTTCCACCAATGCCTAAGCTTCGTCCTCATCTGCACAAGCCTCAAACACTTTCAAAATCCTAAGTAGCAACATTCTAGAGCTCAGATTGTGATGTCATAATGACTCATTCCACCAATGCCTAAGCTCTGTCCTCATCTGCACAAGCCTCAAACCCTTTAAATCCTAAGTAGCAACATTCTAGAGCTCAGATTGTGATGTCATAATGCCTCGTTCCACCAATGCCTAAGCTTCGTCCTCATCTGCACAAGCCTCAAACACTTTCAAAATCCTAAGTAGCAACATTCTAGAGCTCAGATTGTGATGTCATAATGCCTCGTTCCACCAATGCCTAAGCTCTGTCCTCGTCTGCACAAGCCTCAAACCTTTAAAATCCTAAGTAGCAACATTCTAGAGCTCAGATTGTGATGTCATAATGCCTCATTCCACCAATGCCTAAGCTCCGTCCTCATCTGCACAAGCCTCAAACACTTTCAAAATCCTAAGTAGCAACATTCTAGAGCTCAGATTCTGATGTCATAATGACTCATTCCACCAATGCCTAAGCTTGGTCCTCATCTGCACTAGCATCAAACACTTTAAAATCATAAGTGTTTGAGGCTTGTACGGTTAAGGCAGAGCTTACAGGACTGGGGCAGGGACAGCGACAAAACTCGCGGGGACGGGGAAACTTTGTCCCAGTGTCGTTCTCTACACTGAAGCACATTATGCAAGCTGAGACCACTTAGCAAGCATTCAGAATAGCCTACTCTGCATGAAAACTCTATAATTCAAATTAAACCAGTCTTTGATGACATTAGTACATGCATATTCACGCTAGGACATGGACACCTAGGTCCTAATTCTACAAAGTCCACCTAAAGTTAGGCCCTGATATAGGAACCCATTCTGGAAACTTAGACGCCCATTCTAGAATTACACTCAGCTTCCTAACATTTAGGTGTCCACAAATTATGCCCGGGTTTTCTATGGCCAATGGCACCTAACTTGAAAACACCCCCCATGATCCACCCCGTAACCACACCCACTTTTAGTACAGACGCTTTGGGCTAGGCACCTACTTTTTCTAGAATTGAGTTTTTGAGTTAAGTGCCTAACTTTCAATTAAGTCCAATTAAAGTGATTTTTAAGAACATAAGCAATGCCTCCGCTGGGTCAGACCTGAGGTCCATCGTGCCCAGCAGTCCGCTCACGCGGCGGCCCAACAGGTCCAGGACCTGTGCAGTAATCCTCTATCTATACCCCTCTATCCCCTTTTCCAGCAGGAAATTGTCCAATCCTTTCTTGAACCCCAGTACCGTACTCTGCCCTATTACGCTCTCTGGAAGCGCATTCCAGGTGTCCACCACAAGTTGGGTAAAGAAGAACTTCCTAGCATTTGTTTTGAATCTGTCCCCTTTCAACTTTTCCGAATGCCCTCTTGTTCTTTTATTTTTCGAAAGTTTGAAGAATCTGTCCCTCTCTACTCTCTCTATGCCCTTCATGATCTTGTAAGTCTCTATCATATCCCCTCTAAGTCTCCTCTTCTCCAGGGAAAAGAGGCCCAGTTTCTCCAATCTTTCTCTATCTATCTCTCTCTATTTCTGTCTCTCTCCCTTTCTCTCTCTCTTTCTTTCTATCTCTCTCTATTTCTCTCTGTCTCCCTTCCTTTCTCTCTCTCTTTCTGTCCCTCTCTACTCTCTCTATGCCCTTCATGATCTTGTAAGTCTCTATCATATCCCCTCTAAGTCTCCTCTTCTCCAGGGAAAAGAGGCCCAGTTTCTCCAATCTTTCTCTATCTATCTCTCTCTATTTCTGTCTCTCTCCCTTTCTCTCTCTTTCTTTCTATCTCTCTCTGTCTCCCTTCCTTTCTCTCTCTCTTTCTGTCCCTCTCTACTCTCTCTATGCCCTTCATGATCTTGTAAGTCTCTATCATATCCCCTCTAAGTCTCCTCTTCTCCAGGGAAAAGAGGCCCAGTTTCTCCAATCTTTCTCTATCTATCTCTCTCTATTTCTGTCTCTCTCCCTTTCTCTCTCTCTTTCTTTCTATCTCTCTCTATTTCTCTCTGTCTCCCTTCCTTTCTCTCTCTCTTTCTGTCCCTCTCTACTCTCTCTATGCCCTTCATGATCTTGTAAGTCTCTATCATATCCCCTCTAAGTCTCCTCTTCTCCAGGGAAAAGAGACCCAGTTTCTCCAATCTCTCAGCGTATGAGAGGTTTTCCATCCCTTTTATCAAACGTGTCGCTCTCCTCTGAACCCTCTCGAGTAACGCCATATCCTTCTTAAGGTACGGAAACCAATATTGGACGCAGTATTCCAGATGCGGGCGCACCATCGCCCGATACAATGGCAGGATAACTTCTTTCGTCCTTGTTGTAATACCCTTCTTAATTATGTCTAGCATTCTATTTGCTTTCTTAGCGGCTGCTGCGCACTGTGCCGTCGGCCAATATATGCACTGATTAAGAGAATCAGGGCCATAGAGATAAAAGAACACCAGAAGCAAATTAGGCTTTAGTGGGTGCATGCAAAATAACCTGGCTTCTAGCAGCTGTCTGGGTTACTTGATTGACATTTCAGCCATATTGTTGTGCCTTTCTTTAGAGCAGGGGTGTCAAAGTCCCTCCTCGAGGGCCGCAATCCAGTCAGGTTTTCAGGATTTCCTCAATGAATATGCATGAGATCTATTTGCATGCGCTGCTTTCTTTGTATGCTAATAGATCTCATGCATATTCATTGGGGAAATCCTGAAAACCTGACTGGATTGCAGCCCTCGAGGAGGGACTTTGACACCCCTGCTTTACAGCAATACTGTGTGGTAAATCTGACTGCATCAACCTGAAGAAAGCCACAGTAAGATGGCTGAAGTCAGTCAACCAGTCTCAGATATGGCACCACCCAAACTGCAGCAAGAACCAAGGATATCGTACTATCTACTACAATAAAACCCTAAGCACGCTCTTACTGACGTGATCTGTATGTCCGTGGATGGCAAGAGTGCGCATGCGCGCTTTGACTCCTCCCCTCACTCACTAAGCGGCAGCATCTTCACTCCGGGACCTGCTGACCCTCCTATCTCTCCCTCTCATGTGACCCTCCCAGCGAGATGACCTTAACAACAAACCTTCCTCCAGCGTTGGCAGCCACAGCATGCTAAACAGGCTGCTTTGCGGCTTTCTCCTGCCAGTGAGTCCCTCTGCCGCATCACTGATGACGTCATCGGTGACGCGACAAAGGGATTCACCGGCAGGAGAAAGGTTTGTTGTTAAGGTCACTCGCTGGGAGGGTCGCATGGGAGGGAGACATAGAGTCAGCGGGGGTTGGGCTGGGAGGGGAGAGAAGTGGTCTGCCTCGGGTGCTTCAAGGCCTGGCTTCTTCAGGCAGCAGCAGCATTTACAATTCGCTGCTGTTGCCAGCTTCAGGCCTTCCTCTCTGGTGGGTCCTGCTTACTTCCTGTTTTCATGAAGACAGGACCCACCAGAGAGGAAGACCTGAAGCGGGCAACAGCAATGAATTGTGAATGCTGCTGCCCGATGAAGTTCAAGGAGGAAAGGGAGCAGAGGGGGAGAGAATGGCTTGGAGGGAAGAAGAGATGGCAGGGCATGGAGGGAAGGAGGAAGGTATGCCAGACCAAGAGAAAAGGAAGGAGGAGATGCCATATGGAACAGAGAGAGAGCGGGCCACTGGATGGAAAGAGAAGAGAGGGCAGTGAATAGAAGGGGTAAGACAGAGGGTGAACAGTAGATGGAAGGGGTAGAGAGAGGGAGACAGACACTGAATAATCATCACCCTCTTTTAGGCAGTTGGCTGTCTCCTGAGCTGGGCTTATTGCAGAGGATGAGCTTACAAAAGCATTTGGTCAGGCTTTTCAAATCACCCCTAATGTGGGTCTTCATCAGGCCTACATCACCAAGTGGAAGGGAAAAGCTCTGGGGCTTTGGGAGGAGGATCTGTCCCGTTGTCCCCACTCCCAGCTTTGGGCCGTTCTCAGAGACGGAGTGGGGACAACAGGACCTAAAAGATGCTGCTCAACGGTTCTACTGCACAGGGGGGATGGGAGGGAGGAGGAATAGAAAAATGCCAGGTTCTACTGTACAGGGGGAATGGGGGGGGGGTAGAAATTGAAAGATGCTGCTCAGTGGTTCTACTGCACAGGGGGATGGGAGGGACTCGGGCAGGCTGGCTTCGGGGGGAGGTCAAAGTCTGGAAGGCAGTGAGAGGAACATAGGAAGGAGGCATTGGGGACACTAAGGACATAGGAAGGGGCACTGAGGGCACTAAAGACATAGGAGGCACTGAGGGCACTAAGGACACAGGACAGAGGAACTGGAGGCACTAAGGACATGGGAAGGAGGCACTGGGGGTACTGTGGACACAGGACGGAGGCACTGGGGGCACTAAGGACATAGGAAGGGGCACTAAGGACATAGGAAGGAGGCACTGAGGCCACTAAGGACATAGGAAGGTGGCACTGAGGGCACTAAAGACATAGAATGGAACACTATGGACATAGGAAGGGGGGCCACGGAGAGACAGGCAGGCATTGCGCAACAGAGAAATACAGGCAGGCAGGGAAACAGAGACAGAAAAAAAGACAGACAGACAGACAGGGGGCCAGGGAGAGACACAGCCAGAAATAATGACAGACAGACAGACAGCGTCCAAGGAGAGAGAGACAAAGAAAAAAAAAACCCAGACAGACAGACATCTACTCTAGCACCCGTTAATGTAACGGGCTTAAACACTAGTTTGCAGTTGAGTTTGGTGGTCAGAAACGCTATTCCTCCCCTGTTTTCCACTACATAAGAACATAAGAATTGTTCTTACAGTAATGCTCACAAGTTTTGTTATGCTGCTCCCTGGGATGAATGGGTCAATAACAAGCAGACAGATGTTCTTCCAGAGACTTCTTAAAAAGTAAATGATGTCCTGCTTCTATAAAACAGTGTCATGGTGGATACACTCTGATACATTCTTCTTAAAGGCAGATTAACCATTTATCAGATTGCATCCACCACACCACTGTTTTATAGAAGCAGGACATCATTTACTTTGTTGGTCCCTTGAGAAAGACTGCGAAACGTGGTCCACATCGGGACCTTCAAGCCTCTGTGAAAAGCTAAGGGGTGTTGTTTGATAAATTTGATAGTCAACGAGTAAAACTTTAGAAAAGCACATTTGAGAGTTTGTTTTGAATTAGCATACACTTGTTGACATTTTGTTCTACCTAGAATTTCCATGATTGGGTGGTGGGTCCAGCTATAGGAGCCACTTTTCTTGGCGGGGCTACACACAGTAACATAGTAGATGACGGCAGATAAAGACCCGAATGGTCCATCCAGTCTGCCCAACCTGATTCAATTTAAAGTTTTTTAATTTTTTCTTCTTAGCTATTTCTGGGCAAGAATCCAAAGCTCTACTCGGTACTGTGCTTGGGTTCTAACTGCCGAAATCTCCGTCAAAACCAACTCCAGCCCATCTACACCCTCCCAGCCATTGAAGCCCTCTCCAGCCCATCCTCCCCCAAATGGCCATATACAGACCATGCAAGTCTGCCCAGTACTGGCCTTAGTTCTTCAATATTTACTATTATTTTCTGATTCTAGATCCTCTGTGTTCATCCCATTCTTCTTTGAACTCCGTCACCGTTTTTCTCTCCACCACCTCTCCGGGAGCGTATTCAAGGCATCCACCTCCATCTCCGTAAAGTAGAATTTCCTAATATTGCTCTTGAATCTACCACCCCTCAACTTCAAATTATGTCCTCTTGTTTTACCATTTTCCTTTCTCTGGAAAAGATTTTGTTCTACGTTATTTGAAGGTCTGAATCATATCTCCCCTGTCCCTCTTTTCCTCTAAGGTATACATATTTGGGGCTTCCAGTCTCTCCTCATACGTCTTCTGGCGCAAGCCTCCTATCAATTTCATCTCTGAGCATGTGGGGTCTAAATTAGTAAAAATATCTTTTGATATATTAAATTAGAATAGTCACACCTCACTAGAGATCTGTTCAATATTTTATGTAGTCCTTTTTGGATCTCTGTTTCTTAAAATATTGTTAGTTCCTTGTTTGTTTTCCCAAGTTCTCCTTTAGTATTGGGCCACGAATGCTGGGAAGACATCCTCGATGAGTGCATTGAAGAAGTCAGGAAAGAGTTCCATAGTGTGACTAAAACTGATGGCTTAAAAAAAAAAAATCACATATCCCATGAAAACCACTAGGGGTGTCCAACCTACGGTCCCGTGAAGTATTTTGTGTGGCCCCAGTCGAGGGTGATGCGGTGTTTTCCTCTGCTGCCCCTGGGTGTTTACCGTCTTGCCGGCTCCCTCCTCTGTCTTGCTGCAGCGTTTGCGCATTTGTGCGGCTCCAGAAAATTTTTTTTTCGGCCAATGCGGCCCAGTGAAGCCAAAAGATTGGATGCCCCTGAACATGAAGTAATCTTACAAACTTTTTTAAAGGTCTTACAAATTTTTATAAATCTTTTTAGGTGCGATTATTTTTTTTTAAAAAAGCGTGGTTTGCTTCAGGAAATGGAGCCATACACCCTATTCAGGGCTTGTTTGATGTAAAAAATTTCACCTGCTCCAGTTTATATCTGTTCCTGCTTACATCATAGGCGTCCAACCCCCTCCTAACTACACTGGTCTATTTTATTTATCTTGACTGCAAATACTCATAATTATCTGAACATTTAGAGGATTCATAGGAGCCATGCTGGAGCACCCCAGTATTGACCAAACTCCTTGATGTGTCCAGGGAGAGGTAATTTTCATTGGGCTTAGCACCCCCAATTATTTTGAAAGTTGGCTCCTATGATGGCTGATTTCAGATAGTCAACAAAATCAGTGACTTCCCGATCCAAAGAATCCACTCCCTCCATTTCACCTTACCCACTCCATACACTCAACCGGTCCCATCAGAGGGCCATACACCAGTGTTGTCAAGGTTAATGGATCATCAAAACTCCAGCATTATTACCATCATTTCGAGCTCCAATTCTATGCCTTCAGTGAAGAATTTATTGCTCAATGACAACTGCTTCTTCAAGAGAGACAATTTGTGACCTCTTCACATCTATGCCACAACACCTGTCTGAGAAATATTGCTTTCAGTGAAAGTAACCCTTGAAGAACATTATTTGGGAGCAACTTTATACCTTTTAATATTTTTGAAACATGTGTATTCTATAAACATTTGCTTGGAAAATAAATGCTTTTGCTATGTAAATAATATAGATGTTTTTGTCTGGTGTGTAAATAAAATAAAAGTACCCCCTCCCCCTCCTGCCACGCATACCCCTTCCCTCCCCCGTACCTCTTTAACATTCCCGGCACGAGCAGCAACCTCAACCTGCCGCCAGCGTCAGCTCTTCCTCTGATGTCACTTCTGATGTCAATTAGCTGATTGAAGGGATCTGGTAGGGGCTTAGGGGATCAGAAAAGAAGCCAATCTGATAATAGCATTTGGGTGCCCAAGTTCCATTACACTGGGGGAGGAGGGGAGAGTAGTGCAGTGGTTAAAGCTATGACCTCAGCACCCTGAGGTTGTGGGTTCAAGCCCATGCTGCTCTTTGTGACTCTGGGCAAGTCACTTAAACCCCCCATTGCCCCAGGGACATTAGGAGATTGTGAGCCCACTGGTACAGACAGGAAAAAATGCTTGAGTGCCTGAATAAATTCATGTAAACTGTTCTGAGCTCCCCGTATAGAAAATTGAATAACTAAATAGTGTGAAAAGCTTCAGCCTTTGATAACCAGAGCTGGTATTGTGACATCATAATGCCTCATCCCACCAATAAGAGCCAACCTCATCAGTGATGTCACAATGGCTTGATTGGCCTATACTTGGCTCACTTTTACTACATTTTGATTTCTAGAGTATTGTAGTGGTTAAAACTACAGCCTCAGCATCCTGAGTTATGGGTTCAAACCCAGGCTGCTCCTTATGACCTTGGCAAGTCACTTAATCCCCCTATTGCCCCAGGTACATTAGATAGATTGTGAGCCCACCAGGACAGACAGGGAATAAATGCTTCAATACCTGAATAAATTCATGTAAGCCATTCTGAGCTAGAACGATATAGAAAATTGAATAAATAAAATAAGTGTAACTCAGTATCGGCAGGCCTTACAAGTGTATGCCACCAGTAATAGATGCCAAAGATCTGGAATAACTGCAGTCACATAAAAGCAGAAGGGACGGTTGTAATGTATAGTATTCTATAAGTTATGTGTGTAAGTGGGAGCCTCGCTCATTGCCCCTTGCATTTACATGCCATGCCACTTATATGTTCCTGTAAAGAATTGATCAGAATGTATGTAAAACGTATTGTGAATGGTATTTAGTAGCAGGGAATCATTCATGCCACATTTACAAAAATTATTGACCCAGATGGGGGGATTATTTTTCCTTAGATACCCTTGTAAGTGTGTAATCAGGTATAATTCCCTTAAATATATTTTCTTTGAACCGTCTCATTTGACTGCCTTCCTCTCCATGAAGCGCCTTGAAAAAGGAGAAAAATCAGTGTCTTAATAATTAATTTAAGCTCTCTTTCAGCACAGATGACGTGATTTGGTTTAATTTGTTATTGTACTATATTTACTCCTAATTCCTTAATATTGGATCCAATGTTGAGGACTAGTGTGCGATTAAGTTGGAATCTTATTACCTTTTATGTAATTTTGGTTTATTTTCAAGTTTGAGAATAATCAATGATATGTTTTCTTGATTGCACTTTTCTGTACAAGATTGTATGCTTGTTAAATTTTGAAAAATCTATAAATAAATAATAATTAAAAAAAAAATTATTGACATCACACCATCAATATGGAAAATTATAGAACAACGGAGAAAAATAAACCTCAATTGTGAGGGGCCAGGACTATACAAGTACCCGAACCTGATCACATCATCACTGATTTATGAAAAAACTCTGTGTACATTTAAATAAATAGTTTCCATTCATACAAAGTCTAATGTTTTTCTAAGGTTTTTTCAGTATGAGCAATGTAAGCAAAGTCCAATATACTGGAAAAAAGTGAACAAGATCCCAAACTGACTAAAATATTAGCGAGGGCTACAGCTCAACTTTACTTATATAAACGGTTGTGGAGGCATAGGGTATAGAACAATGATAAGAGAGAAAAAAATCCACTCATCTGAAGATGTGAAATAACTCAAAAAGCTCTCAATTCCTTGTCCCGACAGAAAAGTCTTTCTGTTTCGCCTAAGGAGGCTACTTCAGGGGATAAATCCAGTGTCCAAATATCGCCCCGCTTCTTACAACACGATAGTAGTAAAGCTGGCTCCTCTCAAAATGGTTCTGGGACTGCGAGACGCGCCCGGCTCGAACAAAAAGACGAACGAACCGGGCGAAGTGCACATTCATAGTTAAATGCAAACATACACATGTAAGAACTAGAATGCTATAAATTTGGTACACAAGGGGTGTGTAAATTCAGGCATCCAGTTCTAGAACTTTCCTCCATCCATAAAACTTTATATACCCCACCCAATTTTTCCAGAATTACGGTGATTGTGAAAGGAATAAACAGGATTTGAATCCCGGTCTCTAAACATTCTAGTTGCTAGGCCACTCCTTCTCTAAATGATATTTAAACGTTAAACAGGCCCTGTAGTTTTCTTTTAAAATGTTTCTCTGTTATGAACGCCCAAATAAACTGAAATTGAACTTGATACAGAAGAATGCAATCTGATTTATGTTTAAGAAAACCTGCGTCCTAAGATCCACTAGCAAAATCTGTCATCGTTTACCTAGCCGTGCAAATCCACTTTGGAGAAATCCCTACATTATACCAGTAGGTTAGGATTTCAGGATAATTGCAATAAATATTCATGAGATTGATTTGCGCGTACTGCTTCCACCGCATGCCAAATCTTTCTCGCGGATATTCAGTGGGGATATCCAGAAGACCGGGACACATTTGGGCACCAGTGCATCACAACACTCGTTAAGAGATATTCAGTACGTTTATCCTTTGAGCAGACACGGTAATTCAGACTTACGGCACAGATGTTTCTTGATATTCCTGAGTTATGTTAAGTCGCCTAGTGTTGTACTCAAATCCAGGTTCTTCCTGCTGGTCTTGTTGATCAACCACATTAACTAAAACGAAGTTCTCACAGCCTGAAATCTGTTAGTAACTGCTGAGATGCAATGCTGAAAGAAAAACAGGACATCAAAATACCATCTGTGGAAACCTGCCACAAACTCAGTATAGAACAGTGGTCTCAAACACATGGCCCGGGGGCCACATGCGGCCCCCCAGATAGTATTTTGAAGCCCTCGGTATGTTTATCGTAATCACAAAAGTAAAATAAAAGCTATAAATGACAATATTATTATTAAGATTTAGCCAAAAGGAAAAATTTATAAATTATAAAGTTTTACTTCATGCAAAATTGTCATTTCTTTAATAAGACATTAACTATTTTTTTCTGAGGCCCTCCAAGACTACAAATCCAAAATGTGGCCCTGAAAAGGGTTTGAGTTTGAGACCACTGGCCTATAGGAAGAGGAGATGCAAATGTTAAGAGCCTTAGCCAATAGGGAGAGGAGGAGATAGTGGATGCTCTGGATGAGCCATTTGGCCTTTATCTCCCATCATGTTACAATGTTTCTATAATCATAAAGTTCTATGATATCACAATGCAGGTGTAAAGAGCCTTAGCCTAGAGCTGTGATCTCAAACCTGCGGCCCGCCAGGCACTATTTTGAAGCCCTCGGTATGTTTATCATAATCACAAAAGGAAAATAAAACCGTTTCTTGATCATATGTCTCTTTAGCTATAAATGACAATATTATTATTAAGACTTAGCCAAAAGGAAAGATTTATAAACTATAAAGAGTTTTTTACCTCATGCAAAATTGTCATTTCTTTAATAAGACATTAACTATTTTTTTTGCGGCACTCCATGTACCTACAAATTCAAAATGTGGCCCTGCAAAGGGTTTGAGTTTGAGACCACTGGTATAGAACATTCATCATAGTTTCATAGCACAAAAGGAAACAACCCCCAAAAACATTAGCACTGCACTTAAATGTTTTATTACATCCAATTCATGTAAAACAAAATTCTTATTATGTTTCTGTGTCCTTCCCATCGCAGAGCTCTCCTGGGTAGAGCATTCGACTAAGTTTATTCTACAGAAAAAGACAAGAAAATGGAATTGTGTTACATCAGGGGTGCCCACACTTTATGGGCTTGCGAGCTACTTTTATAATGACTAAGTCAAAATGAAATACCAACAATAAAATTTAAAAAAAAAACACAAAGCACACTGAAAGGCAAAGAAAATGTTAATTATTCATATTCCGGGTTTTTTCAAAGAGGTGAATCAGAGCAGTGCAGGACGGCAGGACTTCAAGGGAGATTTGAGCAGTGTAGGGCGGCAGGACTTCGGGGAGATTCGGGGCAGTGCAGGGCGGCAGGACTTCGGGGCAGAGAGCAGGTGAATCAGAGCAGTGTAGGGTGGCAGGACTTCGGGAAGATTTGGAGCAGTGTAGGGTGGCAGGACTTCGGGGAGATTCGGGGCAGTGCAGGGCGGCAGGTCTTTGGGGAGATTCGGGGCAGTGCAGGGCGGCAGGACTTTGGGGCAGAGAGCAGGAGATTTGTACTTGAGTTGGGGCAGAGAGCAGGATATGCAGTTAGAAACCACTGAACGACTGGTCCTCAGCAGTCTCTTTTGGAGATGATCGGCCAGCCCAGTCGGTTCTGAAACTTTCTTTTGTGAATCGCATCCCCGCCTACTTTGCATGCATTTCTCCTTATTTGCATGCACGGATTTGAAGCGGATCGCAAGAGAAGTTAGTGAATAGTGCAGGAGGGAAATCTGGTCGCTAAGGGCTCGCAAAATGATAGATACACAATTGGTTTGCTTAGTGAATCTAGCCCTTAGTCACTCTTCTGTAAGTTGCACGTTAAAATTCCAGAGGGCACAAGGGAGCATGGGCCTGGGTGGAGCAAGGGCAGGTCAGGGAATGTTACTAATTATGCATGCAGGTTATAGAGAAGAGCTCCAAAAATGGTTAAGGGACTGGGGGAGTTGCCGTACAATGAGAGGCTAGAGAAACTGGGCCTCTTCTCCCTTGAGAAGAGAAGACTGAGAGGGGACATGATCGAAACATTCAAGATATTGAAGGGAATTGACTTAGTAAAGAAAGAGAGACTGTTCACCCTCTCCAAGGTGAAGAGAATGAGAGAGCATTCGCTAAAGTTAGAAGGGAAAAGATTCTGTACAAACATAAGGAAGTTCTTCATCACCCAGAGAGTGGTAGAAATCTGGAATGCTCTTCTGGAGGCTGTTATAGGAGAAAGCACCCTGCAGAAATTCAAGACAAGGTTGGATAAGTTCCTCTCAGAACAGAACATATGCAAGTAAGGCTAGACTCTGATAGGGCACTGGTTTTTGACCTAAGGGCCACCGCTTGAGCGGACTGCTGGGCACGATGGACCACTGGTCTGACCCAGCAGCGGCAATTCTTATGTTCTTTCTAGCATTTATGCACCGAAATAAAATAAATACCATATAGGACACTAGCTGATGCCCCGGCATTGCACGGGTATTTAATTATAGCAATAACACTGTAAATGGATTCAAATAAAGATACTTTATAGTGGTGAATGAAATTATTTTTTTACAGCTTTATAAAAAGTACAATATTCAAATTATAATGTGAAATATTTGACAAAATGAATACAATACAACTAACACAAAACGTGATTATAAACAACATTTTTAGTTTCACCTCCAGGAGCAAGAACATATAAATTCTTGGGTGAAGAGACCCCCAGAACATATCATCCCAGGTAGTGAGGGATCTGCATACAAAGTTTCGTTCAAATCAGGCAAGCCGTTTTTGCGTTGGCAGCTTTTCACAATTTTTCCATTGACATGAATGGGTGAAATCTGATTTTCTGTTTGTAGCTCCGCCCACGTGTGCAGGTGGGCCGCGAGACCCCCAGAACATATCATCCCAGGTAGTGAGGGATCTGCATACCAAGTTTCGTTCAAATCGGTCAAGCCGTTTTTGCGTGATCGCGGCACATACACACATACACACACACATACATACCTCCGATTTTATATATATAGATAGCAGCATATAAGACGCACCCCATTTTTTACCCAAATTTTTAAGAAAAAAAATTTTTCTACACTCCTCTCTGCTGCCCTGTTTCCGTGTTCTTTAGCATATGCAATCACTCGTAGCTTGAATGCAATATCATAGCAGAATCTGCCATGTTTTACCAAGACATCTCAAGATAAAATATCACAGAACACCGATAATGTTCTGGACAAATCTACCAAGTTCAAAGTACTGTACTATAGAACAGTCGGCGCCTGAAAGAGAGCAGAATCAAAGTGACATGTGTGCACAGTGCGTACTTGTGAGACCGAGAGAGAGAGCAGAAACAACAGTATATTAATATAAATCAGAAGTTTTAACCCGTAAGTCTGATGTACCCCATATTTTAAGCATATTTTGAAGGGGGGGGGAAAGTGCGGGACCAAGAAGTGATATCAGAGGGAGAGCCAAGGCTGGCACGAGCAGTAAGTGGGAGATGCAGCTCTTGCCAGGGAAGTTAAAAGGTAGGGGGAAGGGAAGAAAAGGGGCTTGAGCGGCTGGGGGCGGAGGAAGTGGCGGGGGTGGAGGGGCACCACTGCCCCGGGTGCCTCCCACCCTCTCCACGCCTCTGATCCTGGTGTCTAACTTTGGGCACCATTTATTGGATCTAGCTCGCTGTGGGCCAGATTACAAAACTGGCAAGTTTTTGCTCTTATCGTGCACAGGGCAAATGCAGAACTTGTGTAGTAAATGCTGACATGATCGTATTGAATAGTTCAATGGTGTTATGTAGGATCTAGTTCCAAAGAATTTCCCTGTGAGCTGCACAGTGTGATATAAATACACAGCTGCACATGGTCCTTAGTATAGATGTGCGTTTGCAGATCTGCCTGTCAGCATCTTGTGTATCAGGGAAACAATATTTATGCTAATCCAGTTGAAAGCTCCATTAAGTATTGTCTTTTTACAGAGAAGGGATTGTAAGGCTCCTGGATAGCTTCCTCAGCAACAGTGTTTTCAGTAATCAGCCCTTGCAGGGTCAAATTGGGCCATTTCCAAATCAACCAAGCAGAATATTTCATTTTACAACTCATCATACAAAAAAACCACATAATAATAATAATAATAATAATAATTTTATTCTTTTATAGCGCCATTACCAAAAGTCCTGTTGAAACTGCGATGTCACGTTAGTAACAGTAACACAAACTTCCTGCGCTATCGGATACTGTAAGAAGTACCATAAGAACAAAAGCACTGCAATACCGGGACAGACTGAAGGTCCATCAAGCCCAGTATCCTGTTTCTAACAGTGGTCAATCCAGATCCTAAGTGCCTGGCAAGATCCCAAAAGAGTAAAGCAGATTTTATGCTGCCTGTCCTAGAAATAAGCAATGGATGTTCCCACATCCATCTTAATAATGGCTTATGAACTTTTAGGAAATTATCCAAACTTTTCTCTTTTTTAAACCCTGCTGAGCTAACTGCTTTTACCACATTGTCTGGAAATAGATTCCAGAGTTTAGCAAAAAAGCTCCCAAGAAGATATTCAGAAGCTTACTAAACCAGGCTAGGACCAAGTCCAAGAACTCAAACTGCACTAACTCATCAGTGCACCTCTAGCTGGGAAAAAGAGAACAAGCCAGAGTGCTATGAATTCCTATACATAAATGTTAAATGAATCCTTCACTATGATTACACAAGGAAAACACAGGCATCACCTAGTAAAATAAATAAGACTACAGATTATAGAAAATATGAAAGGGAAAACAGAAGAAATTGGACTGTGAGCTGTAAAAAGAAAAAAAAAAAGAAAGCAAATACATTTCTCCTATACAGAACATAAATCTACGTTTTCAAAGCTGATATATCATATTTCATAAGTATTAATAATACATTGTTTGTACCTTTGTTGAATCACCATTTTGTTGTTTCCTATTTTTTATTTATTTTATTTATGAACCCGTCTTTCCCAAGGCGGCTCACAATTTAAACATACACAATAAAAAGTACATAAAATACATATAAAAAACACAAACAAATAAGTGACTAGCGCTTACACCATTACAAATGCCCTAATGCTCATATTTCACGTTACAGAATAGATGTCTCTTCAGTAACTTCTTAAAAGCCTCAAAATTGCATTTTTAATGTGCAAAGGTAGCCGATTCCATTCCTGCAGGTATCGTCCCTGGTCTCCCTTTACCAATTTCTCTTGCCAGTTTTCCCAAGTCCTTTCCAAGGATCTCATAGAATATGTCCCTATTGTGTAGTAGCTGTCCATACTCTGGCTGGGGACTCTATGAAAGTACAAACCAGCCCAAGTAATGGTACTGATAGACTGACTCAGTTCCCTGGGAAAAAAAAGCTGATGGACTCAGCTAAATTTGATTGCCCACGGCAACTTAAGCAGAGCTGTCACGCTACAGAGTTCCAAAAAAATAAAAAAAAGAAAGAGATTTTAGGCTAGTCCTGGATTTCTGTAAAACCAGTAATGATGCTTTGTGAGACCTACAGCATAGAGAATGACACGGTAACAAAATTCATCACCGTTACCGTTACCGTCCCCGTGGATAACCGCGGGAAACCATCCCATGACATTCTTTAGTGTCTATCTCAACCTCAGTCCTTCTACACCAGCATTCTTCAATGCAAGGCTTGAGGGTCGGTGGCTGGGCCCATTCAGACTTTGATTCTTAAGTGAGCCAAGTATAGGGTAATGAAGCCATTGTGATATCACTGATGAGTTTGGCTCTTAGACATTATGACATCACAATAGGACCTCTGGAATCTTTGGGTTTCTGCCAGGTACTTGTGACCTGGGTTGGCCACTGTTGGAAACAGGATGCTGAGCTTGATGGACCTTCGGTCTGTCCCAGTACTGTGGGAAACCATCCCGTGCCATTCTTTAGTGTCTATCTCAGCCTCAGTCCTTCTACACCAGCATTCTTCAATGCAGGGCTTGAGGGTCAATGGCTGGGCCCATTCATACTCTGATTTTTCCCTCTCCTTAAAGAATGAAATGGAGATGGTTTCTGGCGGTTATCCGCAGGGACGGGAACGGTGATGGAGGTACTTGAGAGAGTCCAAAGAAGAGCAACTAAGCTAATAAAGAGCATGGAGGACCTCTCATATACTGACAGACTGAAAAAGCTGAGGCTTTTCTCCCTGGAAAAGCGGAGGCTTAGAGGAGACATGATAGAAACCTTCAAGATCATGAAGGGCATAGAAAAAATAGACAGGGACAGGTTTTTCAAATTATGGGGATCAACAAGTACAAGGGGGCACTCGGAGAAATTGAAAGGGGACAGGTTTAGAACAAATGCCAGGAAGTTCTTTTTCACACAGAGGGTGGTGGATACATGGAACGCGCTACCAGAGGATGCGATAAACAGGAGCACGCTACAGGGGTTCAAAGAAGCTTTGGATAGGTACTTGGAGGACAAAGGGAATGAGGGGTACAGGTAAGAGTAGAGGTAGATTATAGGGATGGGATTAGAGGTAAGTTATAAAATTAATCAGGGACCACTGTGCAGGCACTAGGCCTGATGGGCCGCCGCGGGAGCGGACCGCTGAGCAAGATGGACCTCTGGTCTGACTCAGCGGGGGCAACTTCTTATGTAATTCTCTACTACAGCATGGATTTCAATGGGTAGAATCAGGGACCATAAATTTCACAATGTTTTGGGGCTGTAAAAAAGTCTCCTTCCTTGAGATCTCTGTATTATGAAGCGTTTCCAATGTTTCATGCCATACCTATGGAAAGTTCTTACAGAAGAAGCCCAAGTGGGTTTCATTTACCTGTTCCACAAAGGAGAAACCTTTTCTGGGTTAACCCTCGGTTGGATGAGAACTGCCCACTTCTGTGCAAACTGAAAGACTATCCCCCTGTTTTACTAAAGTGCGCTAATCAAATTAGCGCACGCTAAACGCTAATTTGTCCATAGACTAACATGCGCACGTTTAGCGTGCGCTAATTTGATTAGTGTGCGCTAATCGGTTGGCGCACCTTAGTAAAACAGCGCCTATGAAACAGCCATGATCCTCAGATTTGGAGTGCCCTCACCCATGGGCAGCAGAACGCTGTTCTGTTTGGGGGGGGGGGGAGAGGGGGCCCAGGAGCTCCGTCCTGGCCCCATCGAAATCCTGCTACATCTCTACTGATTCATAAAAACATAAGAATAGCCTTACTGGGTCAGACCGATGGTCCTTCAAGCCCAGTAGCTTGTTCTCATGGTGGCCAAACCAGGTCCCTAGTACCTGGCCAAAACCCAAGGAGTAGCAACTGACCCACTTCCTCCCGTTGCTGTAGTTTTAAATCTTCGGACAGCTGCTGCACAGCTTTAAGGCAAAAAACCTCCCAAACCCCAAGAATAGTAACCGGACAAGGGAGAGAGACAAAAGCAGGAGCGGCTAAACTACACACACCAACCTTTCAATGCTACCTGAGGCGCCGTTGTTGCTCAAAGCATCAAAAAGCACTGGCATATTCTTCAGCTTCATTCCATCTTTCGGGAACCTCCCTGCATAGCATATTCTCGTGCCAAAAATATTGCAGATTATGTGGTTCATTCCAGACACATTGCTGAACATAACCACAATACTCAGGAGGGACAGCACTCAAGATGTAGTGACACTTGTGATTTGTGCAAGGTCACTATTGAGGGTAATACATGGCAACACCCTAAGACTCTCAAAACATATGCTCTTAAATCAGTCACTACATGTAGCTCCATGTGGGTGATATATGTTATCACATGCGCTTGTCGTATGGTATACGTGGGCCGTACTCAAAGAAAAATCAAAACTCGTTTGATTGAGCACCGCTCACGTATAAATACTCAGTCAATGAATTCCCCGTTGGTGCCTCATTGTATCCAATTGGGACATACTTTTCAGGATTTACGTTGGTCCATTATTGAACAGGTCTACGAGAGTCATCAGGGAGATAAAGTACTGTGGTTACAACGGAGGGAGCAGTATTGGATTTTTGAACTCCAAGCGTTAGCCCCTATGGGACACAATGATTACATTGAATGGCAACATACCTTTTAATTAGTGGTGTTTTTCTGGTGGTTAGATCTGTTATTTGTCATCATTTTTTTGATTTTTTCAGCAGTTCTCCACCTCAGTTGACTCCGGGCCGTGTTTTATTGATCTCTTTGCGGTCCCTTGGAGTCATGTGTTAATTTTTTATCCAATCACACCATTGGGTCTGCTGTTTAAATTGGAGGCGTTTTGTTCGGTTCAGCGCCATTTCCCGCTTTGTCAATTCTTGCTGTGCCGGATGATTTGGATGGTCACAGCGCAGCCCAGCCGTTCCTGAAGAAGGGGGTGTGCACCCCCGAAACAGAGTCCCGTTGGACGAAAAACATCTTCGCTGGCTGTTTGTTTCCACGGAGAAACTAAGTACTTCCTGTTGGTTTTCCTGCTTAGCTGGACTTGGACGTTTGGCCCCCTGGACAAGGGGCAGAGACAATTGTAGTGGATGGTTAAGTGTGTTTTTTTGATTTATTTATATCTTTTTTCACACTTAGCACTGTTGGGTGCACTTTATGGTAAAAAACGCAGAGTAGAGCCCAGGGATGTTTCACAGTTAACACTCGTTTGGGTGTAAGCCAAGTGACAGCCTATACCACTGGGTTTCTAGTGGGCGGCTGTGTGACTGAGGGCTCTCCCGTATAACATACTTATATCTCAGGTAGCATTGAAAGGTTGGTGTGTGTAGTTTAGCCGCTCCTGCTTTTGTCTCTCTCCCTTGTCCAGTTACTATTCTTGGGGTTTGGGAGGTTTTTTGCTTTTGTATTTAATTATTTACCTTTCATTATTTTCGGTTTTTTTTAATTTCTTTGCACAGCTTTAAGGAGCAGGCTTGCCCCCGGAAGTAGAATGAAGGGTTCCGGGGCAGGTCTGCTTATTGACACTGTGCGGTGGCTGCTCGAAGATTTAAGGTAGAACGCAGGGACATGGGAGGGTGGACGGACACCAAATTTGGGGGAGGCCATGGCCCCTGTGCCCTCACCTGCTCTAAAGATTCCTAAATGTATGGGTTTAAGCTGTGTTTCAAAGGCACCTGCTTCAAAGACTCCAGCTCCTGGTATTTCAGTATTATCTTTGCTTTAATGATTCCATCTTCCAGAATCCTGGCATTCTTCTCCAGGGGTTAGAACTACCTTAGAGCTATATGGGGACTAAAACAATGCCAGGGTACACCTGGCAAGGCCGCCGCGTGTGCGGATCGCCGGACTTGATGGACCTAGGTTCTGTTCTGGAGATGGCGCTTCTTATGTTCTTATGTATGTTCTTTGCTTCAGTGCAATGGGGCTAGGAGTGGATGAGGACTGCTTCTGACCCAACACTATACCATCAATTAGGGTCACCAGAAGTCCGGATTTCCCCGGACAGGTACTCCTTTTGAGGACACGAGCGGGGGTCCAGAAGGCTTTTCAAAACCCGGCACTTTATCCGGGTTTTGAAAAGCTTCCAAACATAATCGCGTCGGGAAGGGGCATCCGCACAAGCGTGGATGCAACGTGGTGACGTCGTGCATGAGTGCATGTGCCGTCATTGCCTTGTGTCCGCGCAATGTCATTGTGTCGCGCATGCGCGGATCCCGTTGGGGGGAGGGGGGGCTGGGGGCTGGAAAGAGGCAGAACTGGGCGGTCATGGTGGCGTGGCCATGGGTCCGGATTTTCCAGAAGGAAAATCTGGTAATAATAATAATAACTTTATTTTGTATACCGCAGTACCAGAATAGTTCAAAGCGGTTTACATGACAAGAGACTGTACCGTATTTTCACGCATATAACGCGTGCGTTATACACGGTTTTTACAAACCGTGCATAACCTTGCGCGTTATACGCGTGAGCGCGCGCGTTTTACAAAATTTTTTTTACATAGTTCCCTCCCCGACGTCCGATTCACCCCCCCGCAGGACCGCTCGCACCCCCACCCCAAAGGGGTGACGTCAGAGAAAGGGCGGGACCGCCGGAAGACGAAGCAGCGCAGGCGCAGGGCTCACAGAAGGGCCGGGACCGCCAAGAGGAAGCAGCAGGACACCGGTAGGAGCTTCTCCATGATGAGGGGGGGAGTCGGGAGGCTGTGGGAGTGCGAGCGGTCCTTTAGGGTGAGGGTGCGGGTGGGAGTGCGTGCGAGCGGTCCTTCGGGGTGGGGGTGCGGGTGCGTGCGAGCAGTCCTGCGGGGGGGTGAATCGGACGTCGGGGGGGGGCATCAGGCTTTCAGGGTGGGGACAGGACTTCAAGGGGGAGAGGAGAGTTGGGGCGGGGGAAAGGAGAGTCGGGGTGGCCAGAGGAGAGTTGGGGCGGGCGAAAGGAGAGTCGGGCGGCGACGGGAGAGTCGGGGCTGCATGCGCGGTATACGGGTGCATGCGGTATATAAATTTTTTTTAACATATATGTCGGTTTCCCGTGCGCTATACCCATGTGCGCGTTTTACACAGGTGCGCGTTATCTTCGTGAAAATACGGTACATCGACAGCGAAGTTACAAATAAGTCAAACAATCAATATAGCTTAGCAAGTCAGGAGAAGGCAAGAAGGAGATAGCGAGGTATAAACAAGTCAATCAGCGTAGCTTAGGAAGTCGGCTGCAGGTAGGTAGGAGGTGCAGGTAGGTAGGAGGTCCAAGGCATGGTTAAAGGTAGAGTTACAAGGAGGGCGGGAGTCAGAGATATTTGTCAAAGAGATAAGTTTTGATTGATTTCCTGAAAGTTTGGTAGGAGGGAAAATTAGAAATGAGAGTGGATAGACATTTGTTCCATTTGCCTGCCTGGAACGCCAGGGATCTGTCAAGGAAGTTCTTGTAGATGCAGCATTTTAGGGACGGGAAGGCAAACAAGTGGGTGTTACGTGTGCGGGTGGGGCCGGGACGGACAAAGCGATCTCACAGGTAGATTGGAGACGAGCCTGTTAGGGTTTTGAAGCAGAGGCAAGCAAATTTGAAGATAATCCTTGCCTCCATTGGCAACCCTTCTATCAATATCTCTGGTAAATTCTGAGAAGGGGGTGGTGACACATTGCCTAATGCTGGTGCTGGCAGATCAGGTGGAGTAGGATGGGCTAAGTAAAGCTCTTAGTGGAGTGGAGTTTATCATCAGGGGTTTGATTTGTCTTTGGAAGTTGGGATGTTTTGTCATGAAGTTTCTTGGGGGGGGGGGGGCAGCAATCATATACACCTCCCAATTAACAAAATGCCCCTGAAATAAAAACAATTATAAAACCTAAATGAAAAAACCGTTTTTGCTTGCACCCCCATATCAGTTCAGTTCTCGCTATGCCATTGTAGACTATTTCCCTATTCTGGCCATTGATTTGTTCTGTGTTGATGTGCCTGAGACTCTCATGCAAAATGTATGCCTTGTGTGCTGGAATCACAGAAAGACCTCAAGTCAGAACAAAGTGCCAACATAGTAGGCCATTTCTGGAGCACAGAACCACAAAACATTTATGTCAGACTTAAAGGTTAGGCTCAAAGGTTAAAATCAATCCAAGTGACGTGACAGAGATGTGCAGAAGGGCTGATGACGTTCGCTGTCAGTAGAAGGAGCAAGCACACTGCCTTACTGAAAATGGAACTGGCCATGATTCAGTCATGGGCAACACAGCCAAGTCCCTCTGATGTCCAGTTTTCATAGCTAGGTGCCGGAGAACTGCACCAGCTAAGTTGCCTTGGCATAAGTCAGGCCACTGCCACTCTATTCTGTCCTATTGGCTGCTGTAGCGGAAACAGGCAACAAAAGGCTGTGTGGCGCAGGAAGAGCAGCTTATGACATCACAATCTCAGCTCTGAAATGTTGGTCTCATTGGGGTTCCGGAATCTTGCTATTCTTTGAAATTCTGGAATGCTCCTACTCCTTGGGTTTTGGCCAGGTACTAGGGACCTGGATTGGCCACCGCGAGAACGGGCTACTGGGCTTGATGGACCTTTAGTCTGACCCAGTATGGCTGCTCTTATGCTCTTATGTGTACCAAGTATAGGACAATCAAGCCATTGCAACACATCTGAGGTACTGTAGACTGAGGCATTATGACATCACAATCTCAGCTCTGGAATGTTAGTCTCATTGGGGTTCTGGAATCTTGCTATTCTTTGAAATTCTGGAATGTTCCTACTCCTTGGGTTTTAGCCAGATACCAGGGACCTGGATTGGCCACCATGAGAATGAGCTTCTGGGCTTGATGGACCATTAGTCTGACCCAGTAAGGCTGTTCTTATGTTCTAATATGCTAACTGGCTAAATTGGGAAAGCCCTCTCCATCTATGACACATCCTCTCAAAATATTTTTGTTAGAAAGAGTTAACATGTATAGCATGCACAAACCAAGAAATTAATGCCTATTACATATTACATAGCAAGTATTTTCTTGTATGGCAACTATGCATTAGGGATTAAAGCCCTTTAGTGAAAGTTGTCTCATAGTGATCAAATCAAGAAACTAGTTTTAAACCTTTCAAGGAATCTGTTATTATTAAGATCGTGGAAACAAACACTAAATTCCAGAATATTCCCTTGCTTCTAGATAACTGTACTAATTAATTGACAAAATACCATTGTCTGCCAGATAAGACCAAAAACGTTAACTCCAATGAATTGGAATGTTTATTACATGATATATTGAAACTGAAATTTCCATTCTCACAAGACTAGGAAAATCCAAAAGTAAGCTTTTCATAAATTTAGAAAATCTCAGCAGAGAAAAATGGCATGAACCTGGATAACTATAAACCAGGAGAGCATACAAAGGGACAGAAATTTAACAAGCAAGTATCCAGTGCTAGCAATCTGAGGAATATTCATCAGTAATACATACATTATGAAGGATAAAATATAGCTAATCCTTCTCTTACCTATTCTTGTCTTCCCCCCCCCCCTTTTTACAAAACTGCGACTACGGTTTTTAGTGCAGGCCGGCACGCTGAATGCTCTGCGCTGCTCCCAACAGTCATAGAGTTTTATGAGATAAAATTGATAAGCATGCTTGCTTTAAATCACGTCCTCCTTTCTATCTGCACCTTAGTAAAATATGCTACCTGCAAGTTTGATTAGTTCTAGGATAAATGGAACATATGAGGATGAATCAAAAATTAAAGACTTTTGTTAAATTATGCAATAACCAGAACAGAGCTAGCGAAATGCAACAAATGTACTCATACATTGCCTTCAGCCATGTGGCAGCCATGAGGTCAGAAACCTGGACGCTCCATTGCAAGATTGTACCATTGAAGAACAGTAATCCTTAGGGTTCACTACAAATGCGCCTGCCTAACCTTCAAGTCTCTACACGGTATCCTGCCTCCCCTTTTCCCACTATCTTGGAACTCCTCTAATCCCAACACCACCAGCTCCACTCAAAAATTCAAACTATCCTTCCCCTCTTTAAAAGGCATATCCCATACAGGAAAACTAGGGACTTCCCTCTCCTTCAGGATCACCGAACTCTGGAACAGTTTTACCACCCCGCTTCGGTGCCTGTCCTCCCTCCAACTCTTCCGAAAACATCTGAAAACGTGGCTCTTCTCCAAAATGCAATGACCTCTCCCTCATCGATTTACTAATTCCCTCTAAGCTTCTCTTTCTAAGCCCTTCTACTTTTCATTGTAGTTTCTTTCTATACCAATTCCTGTAAACCGTGCCGAGCTCTACTTCTGTGGAGATGATGCGGTATACAAACTTAAGGTTTAGTTTAGCTTAGTGCGCTTTCTTTGGGCAGAGGGAGTGAAATCTGTGGAAATTCTCCATCGGATATTGACTCAGTATGGACATAGCACCATGAATCAACCGACAAAGGCTGTTCTGGTCGACCATCGACATCGTGCACACAAGAGCACATTGACAGGGTGGATGCCTTGATTAGAAAAGACCAACGGATAACAGTGTCTTAACTGGCTGTAAATTTGGATGTCAGCTATGGATCTGCATTTGCCATAATGCATGATGACTTGGGATACAGGAAAGTCTGCACACTATGGATTCCCAAACAGCTTACTGGTCTGCACAAGCAACAGCGTATGGAGGTAGCGACCCAATTCTTGAGATGGTATGAAGACGATCTGAGTGTTCCGGAGAGAACTGTCACCGGCGATGAGACATGGGTGCATCACTGCGGCCAGGAGGACAAAAGACAAAACATGATGAAGTAAAGGAACTGGTGCTCACCTGGCTTTGAGAACAGCTGAAAAAGGTATTCTCTGCCAGGTACTTGTAACCCGGATTGGCTACTTTTAGAAACAGGATACTGGGCTAGATGGACCATTGGTCTGACCCAGAATGGATATTCTTACGTTCTTATGTACATGTCTGCTGTAAGCACTATTCCCTCTAAGCTGAGTGGGAATCCTCCAGCAGCATTGCTGCCAGTGGGGGGCAGTGCTTCAAAATTGTATTTTTTCAACAGGGATAAGCAAATCCCCTAGAGCAGTGTTCTTCAACCACCGGTCCATGGACCAGTGCCAGTCCACAGAAATTTCCTGCCGGTCCACAGGGCCAGCATGTACATCAGGCCCAAAACAGTGCGATCGATGCGGCGTTATCTTCGAGCCAGCTCCCTCTTCCTCACTGATTCAGTGCACAAAGCCATGGGCAGTGGCTCTTAAGGGCATCCTGCGCCTGAACCAGAAGCCTTCTCTCTGACGTTGCAACGTCAGAGGGAAGGCTTCCAGATGAGGCACAGGACGTGCAAGGTGCAATTAGTACTATTAGGGGGGCGGGGTCTGGGGTGGAGATTGGGTAGAGATGGGCGGGGTCTGGCCCACGACTTAGCCCAGTGTTCTTCAACCGCCGGTCCACGGACCAATGCCGGTCTACAGAATAATTATTTTATTTCTGCCGGTCCATAGGTGTAAAAAGGTTGAAAAACACTGCTCTAGAGTTCTAAAGAGATTGTCTTTCCCTCACTATCGATGATGCAATAGCACCTCCACTGGCAGGACTGTAGATGGAGGACTCCCATTCATCTTAGAAGGAACAGTGGCTGTAAGTTTATGGAAATAAAGAAATCTGCCTAATTTTAAGGTGTTATAGGCGGAGATCTAGAGGCTAGTAGATAAGAATCCCACCCCAGTTCTGAGTGTTCCATTATAGATGGAACAGGAGAAAAAACTTTGCATTTGAAGGTAAGATTTTATTTAAAAATAGTCATTTCTCAGCTTTCCTTCTTTTCCACCTGGGATTGATGTTCAGTTTGTTAATAACCACATAAAATTCTTAATGCCAGGATTCTGTGATATGGAGGATCTCAATAGTCCACTCTTCAGTTATGCAAATTGTAGATAATGTAAGATTTATTCGACCCATTTCAAAGCTACCCATGAACTGTGGGACTTGCAGTAATTGAATTGGGTAACAGAAGGCTTCTAATTACTGATGAGAAAGCCTTCGTCTACGTAGTCTCCTTTACCTATTACGGTATGTTTGTAGACCCAAAGGGCCTCAGTAGGCCATCTATTTTATATTGATAGTTTAGACCAACTTATAATTAATAATATCGCAAAAACTTCAGGAGAAAGGAAAAAAAAGGCAGAGGGCCAATGAAGAAGATTGGCCACAAGATGCCACCTCTCGCTCCTGTTACAGATATTAATCACTGACGACGCTAAATGAGTTCAAAGCTTGAAGCTCCAGAGAGGTGAGTCTTAGCAAACTATTATGCTTCAACACTTCCTGTTCTCAAAGGAGAACACAAAGATTGAATGCAATTCTCCAATACAAACTACAAAAAGTAGAACAATGTGCACTTTAAAATAACTTAAAACAAATGAAAGATAAATGTATATCCACCTCCAGCTTACTGGAAGGGCTGAAGTCCGACATGTTGGTTCCATTCCACCAATGTTGTCATCGGTATGGATAGGGAGAAAAGTTGAAAGAAGAATTAAGCTGGGATGCATTTGTTGTGTCGTTCAACTAGCTTCTGCATTCCTGCAGAGAATACCTGGCTGTACTGAAGGACCCAGAAAGGGTGGGGGCTGGGGGCTATAAGCATGAAAGAACAGCAGAGAAAAAATCTTACCTTGGGCTGGCAGACGGAAGAGAGGAACATCTAGTGGTACAGTAAGGATGGGGTGCTAGCCCCCCCTTCTCCTCTCCACCCCTTCCTACTCTTGCCCTCTCCATGCGTGCACCTCTAGTTATTCACTGCCACGAGCAACCACTTTAACGTGCTCCTCGAGACCGCATCAGCTCTCCCGCTGACGTCACTTCCGGGTGCTGAGCCTAGGACGCAATGTCAGAGAGAGAGCCGATGGGGTCGTGAGGAGCACGAGTGTGTATGGCAGGGGGGAGTGGGGAAGGTGCAGGGGGGGAGGGGGAGAGGGGCACCACTGGGAACATCTATGGCCTGTGTCCCCAGTGAGAAGGTATTGGTTGGTAAGGTATCGTATATTGGTAATGAGAAACTAAAATGAAATAAAAACTAAACTAAACCTTAAGCTTGTTTACCGCATCATCTCCATAAAGATAGAGCTCGGCACGGTTTACAGGTAATTCAATAAATGAGGGAAGGATATAATAAGAAATTAGAGGTTAAGAAGAGGATAGCTAGCTTTACATTTTCAATAGATAGCTTTACGTTTTGGAGAAAAGCCAGGTTTTCAGATGCTTTCGGAATAATTGGAATGAGCCTAGGTTCCGCAGCAGGGTGGGAAGGTTATTCCAAACTCAGTGAATTTGAAGAAAAGGGATTTCCCTAATTTACCTGCATACATGACGCCTTTTAGTGAGAATGAGAAAGAGAGAAAAAAACAGAGAGAGAGGAAAAAAAAAAGAAGAGAGAGAGAGAAAAAAGAGAGGAAGAGAGAAAGAAAAAAGAGAAAGAGAGGAAGAGAGAGAAAAAAGAGGAAGAGAGAGAGAGAAAAAAATGAGAGAGGGAGAGGAAGAGAGAGAGAGAGAGAGAAAAAAGGAGAGAGAGAGAGAGAGAGAGAGGGAAAAAGAGAGAAAAAAAAAAAAGAGAGAGGAAGAGAAACTAAACTAAACTAAACCTTAAGTTTGTATACTGCATCATCTCCATAAAGATAGAGCTCGGCACGGTTTACAGGTAATTCAATAAATGAGGGAAGGACATAATAAGAAATTAGAGGTTATGAAGAGGATAGCTAGCTTTACATTTTCAATAGATAGCTTTACGTTTTGGAGAAAAGCCAGGTTTTCAGATGCTTTCGGAATAATTGGAATGAGCCTAGGTTCCGCAGCGGGGCAGTGAATTTGAAGAAAAGGGATTTCCCTAATTTACCTGCATACATGACGCCTTTTAACGAGGGGAAAGATAATTTGAGATTGTGGGCGGATCTCAAAAATGGATTTCCTGTCCTATTAACCCTCTTTCTTCCTCCCCTCTTAAAGTCAATCAATTTGTACCTTTGCTTAATCTTTGTAAACCGCATAGAACTTCACGGTATTGCGGTATATAAGCTGTTATTATTATTATTATCTGGTAGTGTCAGGTCTCGAAGAATTCCAGGATAGTGGGATTAGGGGAGGAAGAATGCCATGTAGGATCTTGAAAATTAGGCAAGTACATTTAAAGTGAATCCTAGAAATCACCGGAAGCCAGTGAAGTTTTGACAGAAGCGGGGAAACATGATCGAATTTGCTTTTTGCGAAGATCAACCTGGCCGCAGTGTTCTGGATCCGCTGAAGTCTTTGAAGTGATGGGTAAAATGCAAAGGATTGCTAAAATAGGAGGTGCCCTCGGAAGGCAAGCACTAAGTGGCACATCCTGCTCCTTGTTCACTCTAATGCAAATGATGTCATCTCTGGGGTGAGCTAATGGGTGTCGCTAAGTGCTGCATTCATGGCAAACTAGCCTACAACACACAGCAGCAGTTAACAGGGGCACAGAAATTGTGAATGGAACCGCCAATAAGCCAGAACAATCGCTGCAAACATAAAACATTCTCAGATTAGGTCCAGCATTGAATATCCTGGTTCTTTTTTTTTTTTTTTTTTGCTCACAACAGTCGACACTTTTTTTTTTTTCTTTCTTTCTTCCTAATGTAAATCATATTTATTAAATTTCAAATACAAACAAAATACAGTGGAACCTCGGTTTGCGAGTAACCCGGCTTGCGAGTGTTTTGCAAGACGAGCAAAACACTCAGCAAACTTTTGACTCGCAAACCGAGCACTGCCCCGATAAACGAGCACTTACAGTCCAGGAAGTGCCGCTTCGGGGGATTCCTCTTCCGTCTTCCGGCCAGCCTTCCACGTCGGGTGCCTTCCGTAGGTTGAAGGACTTCTGTCTGGGCCTGCGCGGCCAGGTGCCGTCCCCCCTGCGCGTTGCGTGTGACGCGCACAGCGTCAATCATTGGCGTTGTGCGTGTCGTGCGCGGCATGCGGGTGGGGCAGTGCTCGGCTGCGTGGGCTTGGGTGGGGGCTCTCCAGCATGCAAGGAGCATCCAACGTGGAGGGCTGGCCGGGGGATGGAGGAGGCATCCCTCTGAAGCGGCACTGTGGGTTCTCTGGCGGCTGGCACATTAAAGGCATCCCCCCCCCCCCGAAGCGGCACTGTGGGGTTGTTCTTCATGACAGACGGAGAAGGCGGACGGAGGAGACAGGTACATACCCCAGGTTCTGGAACCAATCGTTGCTGTTGCCACTATTGTCTATGGGGAATTTTGCTTTGATAAACGAGCATTTTGGATTACGAGCATGCCTCTGGAACGGATTATGCTCGTAATCCAAGGTACCACTGTAGTAAAAAAAATCATTTCAAATACAAGAAGAACAACAAAATTTACAGAGTTAATATATAATAAACATTATCACTAAAAGCAAATATACCCAATTCCCTCCCCCTTTTCCCCCATTTTAGAACTGTAATTACATATTAAATAATGTGCAACTGCGAGTGTGTGGTGTTAATGTATCTAAATAAGGTTACCCAATAGTAAAAAATTGTCTTCCCCGTCTAGTGTCCCATTCTGATAATTGCAGACTTTCCATTGTTAAAATGTGTAACATTCTAGAACGCCAATGACTATGGGGTCCTTTTATCAAGATGCGATAGGGGTTTAACGCGCGTAAATACCGCACGTTAAAACGCCTGCCGCGCTAGCCGCTGACGCCTGCATTGAGCAGGCGTTAGATTTTTAGCTGGCCGCGGAGGTTAGCGCGTGCTGAAATGTCCGAAGCGCTAACCCCACTAGCGTGGCCTGATAAAAGGGCCCCTCTATGTTGGTCTTAAAGTCGACACTTTTTAACTGCTGACCAAACATGGGCTCAATATCGGCCCATCCATTTATTTCCCGATTTCTGACGAGCTACTCAAAATTCGGAGCAAAAAAGCTTTTTGATGGGCGGGACCCTGTGTTTTGGCTGCTGGGGCAAATTTCTTCCTCAAAATCCCTTGTATACGTCTGGGTCCTTTTCAAGGAACCGAGTACCTTTTTGGAGGCATCACCGTTGGGAAAAGTCCCTTAAGTCCCTAAGATTTTCATTTCACTTGGAGATAATATTGCCCCCCCCCCCCCCCCACTTTGCATTATGCCACTGTAGAGCGTGAGGTAACATAGAAACACAGAAATTGACGGCAGAAAAGGGCCACGGCCCATCCAGTCTGCCCATACTAATGACCCACCCCTACCTTCCCCTATGTAGAGATCCCACGTACCAATCCCATTTTGTCTTAAAATCTGGTACGCTGCTGGCCTCAATTACCTGTAGTGGAAGATTATTCCAGCGATCAGCCACCCTTTTGGTGAAGAAATATTTTCTGGTGTCGCCATGAAATTTCCTACCCCTGAGTTTCAACGGATGCCCTCTTGTTGATGTGGGACCTTTGAGAAAGAAGATGTCCTCTTCCACCTCGATACGGCCCGTGAGATATTTGAACGTCTCGATCATGTCACCCCTCTCTCTGCGTTCCTCGAGTGAGTATAGCTGCAATTTATCCAGCCGTTCCTCATGTGGGAGATCCTTGAGTCCTGAGACCATCCGGGTGGCCATTCGCTGAACCGACTCAACTCTCAGCACATCTTTGCGGTAATGCGGCCTCCAGAATTGTACATAGTATTCCAGATGGGGTCTCGCCATGGATCTATACATCGGCATTATGACCTCGGGCTTACGGCTGACGAAACCTCTACGGATACAACCTATGATTTGTCTAGCCTTGGATGAAGCTTTCTCCACTTGATTGGCAGTCTTCATGTCTTCACTAAATGCTCTGATGCTGTGCTAAAACGCTCTAATGCGGCTTATTTATATATTTACAATTATTTATAACCCGCCTATCCAAAAATCTAGGCGGGATACAATAAAAACCTACAAATTCATAAAAAAACAGTGCAAACAATTACAAAACAGCAGAAAGCAATACTCAAGCGACTTTAACTCTTAGTCGCATGTCTAGCACCCAAAAAGCGCTCAAAATAAAACAGTTTTCACCCCCTTTCTAAACTGAGAAAGCATATTCGATTGGCATAACGCCAAAGGTAAGGCATTCCAAAGCACCAGATCCTGCATGGAAAACCGGGTTTTTTATTAGGTTGGGAGAGTAATGGTACATGTGAGGGTATTGATTTGTTTAACATTTTGTTTTAGGGCAGACCCCTGATGAAACTCTCGTGAAACATGTCGGGTCTCACCGCTAGCCTATATAGAGAACTGAAAGTTCACCATTACTGAGATAAGTGAATACTAAAAATCTTTTTTAAAAAAAAATATAATAAGAATTGCACATTATTTAAATGAGGAGTTCACTGCTTGAATCTCCCCGTTGGGACACTTTTGTGGGACGGAGGAGTGGTGGTTCTGAGGTCTGTTGAGATGTTTAGAGAAGCATTTAAAGTACTCATTAAAGTGGGACAAGGTATTTGAAGAGCACCTTAGAAATATATTTAGAAAGGGCACATTGACTCTCTAAGGCAATAATTGGCCATACATTTGCAGACTGCAATAGAGAGCGGCATTGGTTAGGGTAAATCTCGGAGAGAGCGAGAACCAGAAAGCCTTGAGCATGCGCAGATGCTCAAGGCCCAGGCAAGAGGCAGGAACTTCTTTCACCGGTACCGGCACGTCCTGTGGGCTGTGTGCCGGTGCCAGATGGGGTAAGGCTGAATGCTGTTCGGGCGGGTGGTGCTGGTGCACGTGGGGGTGACATTCACGAGCGGGGGAGGAGAGCAATGGGGAGGTGGTGGAGCAGCGCCACTGGCCTCAGGGGGGGGAGGTGGGAACGTATCAAGCGAGTTTCCCTTACTTCCTATGGGGAAACTCGCTTTGATGTACGAGTAATTTGGTTTACGAGCATGCTTCTGGAATGAATTATGCTCGTAAACCAAAGTTCCACTGTATATTGTAATGCTAATTTTTTTTAAAAAAGGAATAAAACACATTCCATAAAATAAAACGCATTCTCAAATTATCGCATGGTCCATTATTCCACTTTGTGCTGTTTACGCATAGCTACGCAGTTTTCCAGAGAAACACTATATATGACTTCTCACCAGTGAGATTTTTATCTCACATTTTAACACATAGGGGTCCTTTTACTAAGGCGCGCTGATTTAGCGTGCACTAACGAATAGTACACACTAAATGCTAACGCTTCCATCCTATATAATAAAACCCTAGCCGCGCATGCGCACTCTTATCTGCGTGCTTCCATGATCCGTATGTCTGTGGCCACAGGAGTACGCATGCGCGCTTAGGGTTCCCCCCCCCCCCCCCGTAAGACAGTTTGTCTTCGGCGGCGGCATCTTTGCCCTCCCTCCCCGGCACACCCAAACCCCCGTTCTGCCTCACATCCGACCCTCCCATCCAACCCTCCTTTCCCGCGGTCTGGCCGGCTCCCTTAGTCCCTTGCCGCCGCCCCTCTTCCCTTCTCGCGGTCCCGACAAATGTCCTGATTCCAGCAGCGGCCGCAGCACTCAAAACACGCTGCTTCGCGGCCTTATACTGCCCTGATTTGCTCTGCCTGACACGGGTGGTGGCAGTTTTGCTGGAGTTTGAGCGGTGGTGGCAGTTTTGCTCAGAGGAACGGCTGGAGGGTATGGTGCCGGTGCTGCAGGTGTCCCATGCAGGTAAAAATTCTCAAAGGAGGGGGAGAGGGAGAGGGGGCTGCTTTGGGAGAGGGGTGTGCTGGGAGGCAGACAGCTTTGCTTTGGGGGGGGGGAAGACAGAAGGGGGCCACGGAGAGACAGGGAGGAACTGGAGGGGGAGAGGGAAAGGAGGCTGCTTTGGGGGGAGGGGTGTGTTGGGAGGCAGACAGCTTTGCTTGGGGGAGGGGAGACAGAAGGGGGCCACGAAGAGACAGTCAGGGAAGAACTGGAGGGGGAGAGGGAAAGGGGGCTGCTTTCTAGCACCCGTTAATGTAACGGGCTTTAACACTAGTAGAATATAATGAGCACGTAAATCGGCTAGCTCGCCTTAGTAAAAGAAGGGGACATATTTTTTTTAACCTTTTTGAGTTATCAGACTTATTATCTATCAGATCATCATCCGTACCCCTGAGGCAGGCCTTTCCATAAAGCCGAAACACGGACCATGTCGGGTTTTAATATACGTTTGGAATTTAAACAGCTGCTTGTATCAAATACATTTTTCCTTTATTTCCGGTTGATGTGAACAGTCCCGTCCCCGCTTTCTTTCCATTATTCCAAACCACTGATCTATAATCGGGCACTCTAAACCTCCATAAATAAAACATTCACCTTTTTTACACAGCCTCAACAGGAGCTGATTCCACAGAATTGGCCCTGCTTCTGAAAACAACAAATTGATCTTGGAACCACCGAATGAGTATTCTTAATTGAAAGAATTAACATCAACATAGTCTCTTCAGAATGCAAAGGAAGCTTGGAAAAATACCAGCAGCCAACGAAAGTCTTTCCTAGTAAGGATCATGTCCTCATATTTACGTTCAGTGACATTTTCGCGCCAATTGCAGTGCTCTCATATACAGAGAATGCCACTGAAAATCAATGGCGCTAAAATGGTCGGGGGTAGGGGTGAGGTGAGGGGCAGGGCCTGGACTAGTATCTGGATACATTAGGACACCCAGAGAGCATGTGGTTAGAGCCTATTCTAGAAAGGAAAGTAGGCGCCTGATTTTGATTATAGAATACAGTGTTCCCCCGTGAATTTGTGGTTCGCGAATCGCGGACCCGGTCATTCGCGGTCTGCTCCGACCGCCTCTTCTTGTAGAAAAGGCGGGCTACACCAATCAGGAGCTGCGTATCAAAGCAGCTCCTGATTGGTGTAGCCTGACTTTACTACAGGAAGAGGCAGTTGGAACAGACCGCAAGAGATTTCCTTCACTTGCCAGCGCTCCACTGCCCTCTCCTGTCTCCCTGCCTAAAAAACGCATTTGCGGTTTTTCAAAATTTGTGGTGGGAGGGGTCCTGGAATGAAACCCCCATGAATTTGGGGGGAGTACTGTACTAGCATAACTGGGTACATAATACACTGGTATAGCGAGGGCGAGAGGGGCCTGGGGTGGTGGCCTCGCTCTTTCCCCAATCCTCTCTACTGCACTTGCGCCCACTTTTCCCTTCCCTTGCATCTCTAGTTCACCCCCGCAAGCAACAAGAACTTTGCCGTGCTCCTCGTGACCCTGTTGTCTCTCCCCGCTGACGTCACTTCCTATGCACAGTGCCTGCAAGTGATATCAGCGAGAGAGACCACGCGGTCGTGAGGAGCACGTTAACGTTGTCGCTCGTGGCAATGAACAACTAGAGGTATGAGGGGAGGGAAGGGAAAGGGGGCCACATGAGTGGCGAGGTGGGGCAGAGAAGAGGAGGGGTGTGGTGCCCCCAACTACATGATGCCCAGGATGGACCAACCTCCTCCCCCCCTTACTATGCCACTGGGGCCATATTCTATGTATGGCGACCAAGAAATTGGTGCCAACTAAAATAGTGCTTCTCATGATTCTATAAAAGGCATGCCTATCTTATGGGCCAGTGGTTCTCAACCCTGTCCTGGGGAACCCCCAGCCAGTTGGGTTTTCAAGATATCCCTAATGAATATGCATTACAGCGTTCAAAGTGTGAGGCTTGATATTACAGCTTCCTTAATCAATATGAAGCTCAATTAACACATTACAAATATAGCTACTACGCTATATTTACATGCCTGTCTCCTCGCTCTCATGCATATTCATTAGGGATATCCTGAAAACCCGACTGGTTCGGGAGTTCCCCAAGACAGGGGTAAGGATCACTGTTATAGACTCATGCTCAGTGGCAGTGCGTGTGAAAAATTTTAGGCTCTCCTATTTAGGCCATGGACAACCAGGCCTAGATACCTGCGCCTAACTTGTGTGTGGATTGGGCGTGTTCTTTAACAGTGCGCATAAATTTTAGGAATTGGTCTTGCTAAACAATTCATTTCCTTCTATGCACCATAGGAGATAGAGACATTGAGAGGCTGGAGAAGCAAAATACTGAGGTCAGCATTGTCCGAATGAGTCTCTGCTCCTTGACTCCCATATGACTTCTTTCCCATGCAAATGGTTGATATGTTAGCAACACACTAACAACATAAGAATTACTGGGTCAGACCAATGGTCCATCAAACCCAGTAGCCCGTTCTTACGATGGCCAATCCAGGTCCCTAGTACTTGGTCAATAACCAAGGAGCAGCAACATTCCAGAACCCCAAAGAGTATCAAGATTCTATGCAGAATCTCAAGGAATACAGAGATTCTGGAATCCCAAAGAGTAGCAACATTCCGGAACTCCAAGAGTAGCAAGATTCCATATAGAACAAGATTCTAGAACCCCAAAGAGTAGCAATATTCCATGCTTCTGATCCAGGGCAAGCAGTGGCATCCCCCATGTCTTTCTCATTAACAGACTATGGACTTTTACTCCAGGAACTTGTCCAAACCCCTCTTAAAACCAACTACGCTATCTGCTCTTACAATATTCTCTGGCAATGCGTTCCAGAGCTTAAATATTCTCTGAGTGAGAAAAAATTTCCTCCTATTGGTTTTAAAAGTATTTCCCTGTAACTTCATCGAGTGTCCTCTAGTCTAAGTAATTTTTGACGGAGAGAAAAATCGATCCACATGTACCCATTCTACTCCACTCAGGATTTTATAGACTTCAATCATATCCCCTCAGCCGTCTCTTTTCCAAGCTGAAGAGCCAACCTTTTTAGTTTTTCCTCATACAAGAGGAGTTCCATCCCCTATATTATCTTGGTCGCTCTTCCTTGAACCTTTTGTAGCACCACTATATCTTTCTTGAGATAAGGAGACCAGAATTGAACGTAATACTCCAGATGAGGTCGCACCATGGGGCGATACAGGGGCATTATAACATTTTTAGACCTCCCAATCTTCAATTTGTATACCAAATGAAGAGCATCCCCTCCCGTTTTACAGAGCTCCTGAAACTCATCTCTTACACTTCCTTCAGAATCATCTGCTATCCTAAATTAAGCCTGCTTACTGCCTTAGGATAAATCTGGTTGAAGGCAGCCAAGTAAAGTCAAAAAGGTCAACTCGCTCATGCATCCAGGGAGCTGCAAATCCAGTCCTCAAGGTCCACATCCTAGCCTGGATTTCAGGATTTCCACAAGGAATATGTATGAGATTTATTTGGATGGGGCAGTAGAGGGGGTGGGAGAGATGCCTGGATCTCTCAAGATAGATGGACAGTGAGAGAGAGAGAGAGGGAGGCATGTTGCGAAAAGCACATCCTGCAGACAGTCAGCCGGCTCCAGTCCCTCTCCTCTCCATGCCTCTTGCCTTCCAGCAACCCCCACTGGTGGTTCAGGGCCCTGTCCGGAGTACCTTTGTGCATGCACAGATGTCGACATGATGATACCATGTGGCATCACTGTGTCGACGGCCGCGCACTTCCGGATGTCCTCGAGCTGCAGCCACCACATTTAGGCCCTCTTTTACAACTTTAGGTGCGCTACGCGTTTTAGCGCTAAATAAACAAGTGTGCTAACCGCTAACGTCCATAGGATTACATGCATGCGTTGCGCGCTAGAAAGCATAACGCACCTTTGTAATAGAGGGGGTTAGTGTGCTGCGGATTCGCAAAGTTTGCGAGACACTGGTCTACGTCATGAAAAAGTACAGAAGCCAACATGAAAATCCACGTGACAATGAAAATGATACAAAATTAAAATGTTTGTGCTGAGCTCTCCTAATGGAGATATACTGTCTATCAAAACAAGTGTTTAGACGGTGTACAATATAAAAAGATTGTATGGGACAATTAAAATAGGTAAATAGAAACAATATTTTATCAAATATTAAAAATACTAGACAAATTCGAATTAACGTACATCAAACGGAGGGAAAGTAAGGGAGGGAATGGTTATTTAAAATACATCGAAGTAAAATTAATAAAAAACGGCGATAAATGGGGAGTGGCAAAAACATTAGGAGGGGAATCATTAAAAAAAAAAAAAGTATTATATGTTGAAAAGCTTCACATGAATCAAGGAATTAAGAGACTGAAGCTAATACTAAGGAATAAAGGCATCTTTAAAAAGGAAGGTTTTAAGTTTGGCTTTAAATTTTTCAAGCGAGTTCTCTAACTGAACGTCTAATGGGAGGGCATTCCACAGAGAGGGGGGGCGGTATCTGAAAAGATGGATTTGCGAGTAGTATCGTAAAATAGTTCCCGTATTGATGGTATGGAGAGTAAATTTTGATTATTTGATCGGAGGGTCCTGGATAATGAATAAGGGATCAAAAGTTTATCTATGAACGCCGGTTGCTTAGAGTTTTTTGTTGTAAAAGTGAGGAGAAGTATTTTATAGGAGAGACGATGAGTAATAGGTGGCCATTGTGCTTTGCGGAGGAGGGGGGTGACATGGTCAAATTTTTTTGCATGACCACTCTTGGAAACCAGATACTGCCAATCAAGTGGAGAGGGCTTCATCTAAGGCTAGGCAGATCATAGGGTGTATATGTAGGAGTATCGTCAGCCGTAAGCCTGAGGTCATTATGCCGTTGTATAGATCCATGGTGAGGCCCCATCTGGAATACTGCGTACAATTCTGGAGGCCTCATTACTGAAAGGATGTACTGAGGCTTGAGTCAGTCCAGCGAATGGCCACCCGGATGGTCTCGGGACTCAAGGATCTCCCGTACGAGGAACGGCTGGATAAATTACGGCTATACTCACTCGAGGAACGCAGAGAGAGGGGAGACATGATCGAGACGTTCAAATACCTCACGGGCCGTATTGAGGTAGAAGAAGATATCTTCTTTTTCAAAGGTCCGACGGCGACAAGAGGACATCCATGGAAAATCAGGGGCGGGAAATTGCAAGGCGACACCAGGAAATACTTTTTCACCGAAAGAGTGGTTGATCGCTGGAATAAACTTCCACTTCAGGTGATCGAAGCAAGCAGCGTGCCTGATTTTAAGAAGAAACGGGATCGTCAGTGGGATCTCTGCACAGAGTTAAATAGGGGAGGGTCATTAGGGTGGGCAGACTAGATGGGCCGCGGCCCTTATCTGCCGTCTTTTTCTATGTTTCTATGACAGACTTTTGGCCTGACCCTGTATGGAAATTCTTATGTATTGCAAGGTAGTCAGAATCTTTTCAGTAAAAAATCACAGAGATTGTTGTGCCTGGAAAGGAAGTGTTTCCATAAAATGCAGTCGGCTAATGAACTGTCATTCTGCTGCCTGGCTTTCTAGGGTGACCTCAGCTCTTTCCTTTGGCCCTGAAGTCACGCTTAATGGCTGCCGTCTGCAAGGGTTTGTAGATATCGAAGTCATTTGGATTTAGGTCACTGTTTATCATTCCAAGCCTTTGTTTTCATCATTTTCCACAAAAGGGATGCTGCATAATCTAGAGGAAGCTATTGGACTATTTCCCAGGTAATGTTTGGCATTTTAACCAGACCCCAGTAAAATCAAACGTTCACAGTGAAGATGATCAAGCCGCCTTTCCCCTCAGCCCCCTTCTTGATCATAGCAATCTCTTCCCAATGTTTCCATTGCAAGCACTGAGAAAAGGTTACCTGACAAACTGTTTTCTGCTTATCGTTATTAGTATTTTTTTTTTTTTTAATGATTTGACTGCAGTAGCCTGAAACAGAGATGCAGTCTTTATGATTTATAATCAAAACAGTGCATTATCCTTCCCTGTAAATAGGAGGGGACATGAGTTGAGGAAAGAGGGTAAAGCAGGGTGTTTTTTTGTGTGTGGGGGGGGTTGTTTGTTTTTTTGAACTCTATTATGCCGTGTATATGCTGCATTTGTACAGAGATGCTATAGTTCTTCAGAGAGAGTGATGACTTTACCCAGACGTTTAAACTTTAGCAGATTAATGAGACAGTAGAATAGGGATGTAAGAGCAGGAACATGAGACATCGCTTCATGAAACCAAGCAGACATTGTACAGCAGAGCAGCATTGCAGATTAGGAACAAAAAGATTCGCCCTGAAATGCTAAAAAGGTATTCTGAGGTATTCAAAATGGGCGATGACTAGTATTTGAGGGTTAGGTTTGTATGACACTCTGATTCGTGCTACTTTGCATGGAGATGAAAGGATTTTTTTTTTTTTAAATGCAATGTCTAAGGTACAGATTTCACTTCCCCCTTGACGATGAGTCACCGAAACCTCTCCCATGTTGTTTCAAATGAATGCACATTGCCAGAACATAGAAACATAGAAATAGACGGCAGATAAGGGCCACGGCCCATCCAGTCTGCCCACCCCAATGACCCTCCCTATCTATCTCTGCAAATAGATCCCACATGTCTATCCCATCTGGCCTTAAAATCTGGCACGCTGTTGGCCTCAATGACCTGAAGTGGAAGACTATTCCAGCGATCAACCACACTTTCAGAGAAGAAGAACTTCCTAGTGTCACCGTGCAGTTTCCCGCCCCTGATTTTCCACGGATGCCCCCTTGTTGCCGCGGGACCCTTGAAAAAGAAGATATCTTCTTCCACCTCGATGCGGCCCATGAGATACTTGAATGTCTCGATCATATCTCCCCTCTCTCTGCGTTCCTCGAGTGAGTAGAGCTGTAACTTCCCTAACCGCTCCTCGTATGGGAGATCCTTGAGTCCCGAGACCATCCGGGTGGCCATTCTCTGGACTGATTCCAGTCTCAGCACATCCTTATGGTAATGCGGCCTCCAGAATTGCACACAGTACTCCAGGTGTGGTCTCACCATGGATCTATACAGTGGCATAATGACTTCAGGTTTACGGCTGACGAAACTCCTGCGTATGCAACCTATGATTTGCCTTGCTTTGGATGAAGCTTGCTGCACTTGATTTGCAGTCTTCATGTCTTCACTGACAATCACCCCTAAGTCTCTTTCTGCTTCAGTTCTTGTCAGGATCTCGCCATTTAGGGTGTAAGTCTTGCATGGATTTTGGCTTCCCAGGTGCATGACTTTGCATTTTTTGGCATTGAAACTGAGTTGCCAGGACCTAGACCAGCACTCCAGAAGAAGTAGGTCGTGCAGAAATCAAACAAACAGTGGTGGATGAAGATTTTCAGCTCCCGTGTTAAGGAACTACCGGTACTGTAATTGGACTGCACACGGTTTGTCTCCAAGACAAATTTAAGCGGGGTCCCAGAACCCTGAACTTCACTCTCGTCGTTCTCTCTAGTAAATAAGTGACCAACGAAGTTCCATTAATTGCTTACATTTCTTTCTCAAACCACGAGAAATAAATGCAAACAGTCAATGGCCTCACACGTTAGCCACTCGTTCGCAAGCGAGAAAGACGAGAGTGAAGTTCAGCGCTATGGGTCCCCGCTTAAATTTATCTTGGCGACAAACCCACCAGTTCCATATAGGGTGCCTAGATCTGGGTGTGCATTTTGAGAAACGAGCCCTTAACTATCAATAATTAGGTGCTAACAGCTAAATACTGAAGCCAATTAGCACTCATTAAAATTTGCAAGTGCATCTGGCTGGGTGATATTTTATAAGGCATGGTGCCTAACTCTTCTAGCACTTAACGCAAAAGGGGACATGTCCAGTGAAGTAGTAAGGAGGTGGGGGGGGTCCACCCCAGGCACTGTTTTGGTGGGGGCACTGGCACCCATCCTCCTCTCTGCACCACCCCCCATGCTTCTTCCTGAGCCCCCCCTGCCATGCTCGTGCGCCCCTTCCCTTCTGCCGTACCTCTTTAATTTTCCCGGTGTGAGCAGTATCACGAGCTTGCTGCCTGCGTCGGCTCTCTCCGATGTCACGTCCAAGTCTCGTGCTCAGGAAGTGACAGCGGAGGGAGAGCCGACACGACGCGGGCGGCAAGTTCATGATGCTGCTCGCGCCGGGAAAATTACAGAGGTGAAGGGAAAGGGGTGGGTGCATGGCACGAGGGGCAGGAAGGAGCGGGGGGGGGGCGCACAGAAGAGGGCGAGGGAGGGGTGCCACCATCCCAGGTGCCACTCACTCTTGCTACGCTACTGGACATGGCCATAGTCATGTCAGGGACATCCCCAAAAGTCACATGTGTACTGACAGAAAATGGGCTCTGTGCACCTAATTTGGGGGGGGGGTGTCAACATTTACCCCGGGGTTCAGCAGGTGTAAGTTTGGGGCCTAAAGTTAGGTGTGGAAATCAGCGTTAAATGAGATATTATAGAATCATGCGGCTGAGGGGAGATATGATTGAAGTCTACAAAATCCAGAGTGGAGTAGAACGGGTACAAGTGGATCAATTTTTCGCTCCGTCAAAAATTACAAAGACTAGGGGACACGCGATGAAGTGACAGGGAAGTACTTTTAAAACCAATAGGAGGACATTTTTTTTTCACTCGGAGAATAGTTAAGCTCTGGAACGCTTTGCCAGAGGTTGTGGTAAGAGCGGATAGCGTAGCTGGTTTTAAGAAAGGTTTGGAAAAGTCCATATTGAGAAAGACATGATACTCTATGGAGGGGAGCAGTTAGTGTACAAGATCGATAAATAACTACGGGAGCCTCAACCCTGATGAAAAGATCTGCTTGAAACGTGTACATGTCGGTAGAGGTACTCCCATTGAGTAGCTAGTAATATTTAAGCTAAATAATTATTATATTACTATGAAAAAAGAATGAATATTTATATATAAAAAGTTACACATATAAGAAAATATAAAAAAAGACATAAACTAATGATCCTATGATGATCAGGTTCATTGATTATTTATCATATGAACCAATGGGACTTTTTAACCCTCTAAGGATCGTGAAGAGTTTATGAGAAATGATCTAAATAAGTACAAGTGATAGACTGGAAGTGTATCAAATGAGAATATAGTTTGCCCTGGATCGGTAGCATGGAATATTGCTACTCCTTGGGTTTGGCCAGGTACTAGGGACCTGGATTGGTCACTGTGAGAATGGGCTACTGGGCTTGATGGACCTTTGGTCTGACCCAGTATGGCTGTTCTTATGTTCTTACATTTGCCAAGTATAGGACAATCAAGCCACTGTAACATCACTGATGAGGTTGGCTCTGAGGCACTGTGAAATGAGACATTATGACATCACAATCTCAGCTCCGGAATGTTGCTCTTATTGGGGTTCCGGAATCTTGCTATTCTTTGAGATGCTGGAATGTTGCTACTCCATGGGTTTTGGCCAGGTACTAGGGACCTGGATTGGCCACCATGAGAACGGGCTACTGGGCTTGATGGACCATTGTTCTGACCCAGTAAGGCTATTCTTATGGTCTTACGCGTAGAGCTAATTTTTTTCCTGGCCCAAAATTCTGAGTTCAAACATAAGACAGCCACCAGAAAAGAAGAGTAAAGGCCATGTGTCACACCGCTTATCCTGTGCTCAGAGAAATGTTGAATAGTGAGATCGTTGAGTGAGCAAATGGCCTACTTTAAACGTCTCTTTTCCAGAATCATCGCACATTTTCATGGTTCTTTTCCCCTTTTTCTAAACCGTAGTTCTGAACGAGTGATGATGCTCTTAAACACGCTCTTAACAAGTGAACTTAACTTGCGGCTTTGAAGTTGAATCGTTTTGCACCAGATTTATATTGAATTATATCCCAGTTCCTTTTTGGGGTTTCCTACCAAATTCTGAATGCCATTTATATAATTCCCTCCAAACTGGGAATAGTCAAATCAACTTCTTAACGTGGGATCTGAAAATCAATATCCACCACTATAGGTACACATAAGAATAGCATTGGGTCAGACTCAATGGTCCAACTAGCCCAGTAGCCAGGGCCGGATTTAGATGAAAAGAGGCCCTGGGCTATTCCACTTATGAGGCCCTTTCACCTCCCATTTTTAAGTTTGTAAATTACATAAGAGATAATAAAATACATCATTACTGTGATATATATCAATATGTTAAATGAAACATGTTGTTATTGGTACTAACCTTTATAAAAAATGTGACACGGATAACAAATTTAAAAAAGTCGAGAACACTTATTTGGACATTTATTCTCAGCACCATATATAGTACTTGTCACAATAACTAATCAAACATAACACACAACATTGCCCCTTCCTATGTCCATAGTGCCCCCAGTGCGTCCTTCCTCACCTCACCCCCCCTCCGATGCCCGCCTGCCTCCCATCCCCCTTCCATTGAACACCCCCCCATGCCATCCTGCCTGCCTGCCTGCCTTCCATTAACCCCCCCCAACCCCCCCTCCGATGCCAGCCTGCCTGCCTCCCATCCCCCTTCCATTGAAACCCCCCTCTCCCCGATGCCAGTCTGGGCCGCCCTGTCCTGATGGATCCACATTTTGCCTCTCTCCCCGCGGGGCTGGACTTTGCCCAGCTGTTTCCGGACTGACGTCTTTCCCACCCCGATCCTCCTCCCAGGACGAGAAAAAGAAAGGGAGAAGCCGAGTCGGCGCCCCGTTGCGGCCGGAGCCGGTTCTGATCCTGAAGTGTAGAATTTCTCCTTATTTTCGGTTCAATGTTTTAGTGTTCACTGTTTTTAGAATAGTGTAATTTTAATTTTGCTAACAATTTGAATGTAGGCCCCTCTTGATCTTGAGGCCCTAGGCTGAAGCCTAGTTATCCTATAGGAAAATCCGGCCTTGCCAGTAGCCCATCTTAATAGTGACCAATCCAGGTCACTAGTACCTGGCAAAAACCCAAAGAGTAGCAACATTCCAACATCTCAAAGAATAGCAAGATTCCGGAACCCCAATGAGAGCAACATTCCAGTGATGTCAACATTCCAGTGATGTCATAATTCCACAGTGCCTCAAAGCCAACCTCATCAGTGATGTTACAATGGCTTAATTGTCCTATACTTATCTCACTTAAGAACATAAGAATAGCCATACTGGGTCTATCAAGCCCAGTAGCCCGCTCTCACGCTGGCCAATCCAGGTCACTAGTACCTGGCCAAAACCCATAGAGTAGCAACATTCCAGAATCTCAAAGAGCAGCAACATTCTAGAACCCCAAATAGTAGCAACATCCAAGGCAAGCAGTGGCTTCCCCCATGCGTGTCTCAACAGATTATGGACTTTTCCTCCAGGAATTTTGTCCAAACTTTTCTTAAAACCGTCTATGTTAACCGCTCTTATCACAACCTCAGGCAATGCATTCCCGAGCTTAACTATTCTCTGAGCTAGATTCTATAAATGGCACCTACATTGTAGGCACCGCCCAGTGTGGTTGTCAATCAACCATTAGGTGTGTTTATAGAATCCTGCCTAGTGATGCCTGGGCATACTTAAGCGTCACTAGGCATGGTGGAGGTAGGCGCTGGTGTATTAGACTAGGTTTTACCAGGCCTAATTTACCTGTGCCTCACTCGAACTCCTAGCGACAGCTAAGTCAACCATGGCTATTCTCCGTCCTTAACCATGCCTACTTTTCAGGTAGGCGTCGTTAGGTGTCAGAAGGCCCCTCAACTTAGGTATCACTAGGCGCCATGCAGAATTCTGTACCTAACAGTTAATTTTAATTTTTTAAAATTAATTATTCAATTAACTTCAATGATGCGGCCAATTACCACGCCATTTAACTAACTGAAATCATTCAGGTTAGGGGTGGGTTTTAGTTAGGCATTGCTAGGCGGTCGTAGGCCACCCAGTGGCATCTCAGGGCACCCAGTGGCACCTACCTAGGGTGCCATATATTGAATCTGGCCCTCTAGGAATATACATTCATATGAAATGACAATGACATCTTGCATGTTGTTTCATGTTGTGTTTTGCCTGAAATGCCAGGAAATAACACAATTTCAGGGGTTGTTTTTTTTTTCTGTGGCGTGCAATTTTCGGCTTCTTTTTACTAAGTTAAGCAAAGCACTAACATGCAGAGAAAAGGGCTTATTACCATGGGGAATGCTTAGCTAGTGGACCCCTCCCCCACCCCACCCCCCTTCCCTGCACCTTTTTAACGTCTCCGTCGTGAGAAGCGTGCCCATGTCAGTGTCGGCTCGCCCTCTGACGTCACTTCCTGGGCGTGGGTCCCGGAATTGATGTCGGAGAGAGCGTCAATGCTGACACGGGCAGTAACCTCGCGCCGGGGTAAAAAAAGGTACGGGGGAAGGCAAGGAGTGCGCACACGCAGCAAGGAGAAGAGCAGAGGGGTAGAGAGGAGAAGGGGGTGCCGTGCCCTTCGGATGACCACATTGGGGTTGACCGCCCCCCCCCTCAGGTCCCCCTTATTATGCCACTGGCCCCACAGTAACCCCCTGTTTTACTAAGGTGCACTAACTGATTAGCGCTAAACGCGCATGCACGCGTTAGCCTTTAGCGCGTGCTAAATCGATTAGTGCACCTTAGTAAAACAGGGCCTAAGTTTTGCATGTGTGCATGCTACCCATATCCCATAAACTAAAATGTTTTTTGTTTTTTTTTAGCACTGGAGGTGCAGAGTGCTAAGGACAAAGAAAGGAACTGCAGATAGGTGTACAGTATTCCCCCGAAATTCGCGGGGGTTACGTTCCTGTAGCCCCCTCACATTTCAAAGAACCGTGAATACTGTAAACTCGCCTACATTACCCGCATCATTCTCTGGGGTCCCGACCTCTTCCGAGGTTGCTTCCTGTTTCCGGCAAGGCGGGACAGCCGTTGTACTCGCGCGACTGTTTGCTAGAAGGGAAGCGGGGAGGAGCTGTGCTCACTGCAGAGTGCACGCCGGCTGAGGGTAGCTGGTACCTGGGACTGGGCGCGTTGTAGGTTGAGGCAAAACCTGCGAATTACTGAGCCCGTGAATCGCGGACCGTGAATTCGCGGGGGTATACTGTACAAGATAAGAGGCAAAATTAATTCTGAACAAAAAAATTGTTGCGTTCAAAAAAACCACTTGTTGCAATATGGGACCCAACACTGCCATAGCAGGACATTTTAGGGCACATTCTATATTAGGCACTGTTCAGCGCGATTCAAGTACAATTGGGTGCTGTTTAATGAATCACGCTGAGCGGAACCTATTTTGGAGGCGCCCAAGAAATAGGCCAGCTCTAGGCACAACTAAAAGTTAGGGGCCTAGCTGAGCGCATTAGCACACTTAAGAGCAGTGATTGTGCAACAAGGCGTCTAACGTGGAGCCACGCCCATGCCTAACATGCATAGCGCCTATTTTTTTTGAAGGCCGCCTAAATTTTTAGAGGCGCCTTGTTAGAGAATCGCGCTTTCTTGATAGGCGCCTATGTTTCAATCAGTGCTGATTAAAAAGCTTAATTGAGCTTGTTAATCGATTTAGATAGGCGCCTATCTAGTTGGGTGCCTCTGAAGTAGGCCTAACTTTAGGTGCAGGTTACAGAATTTGGGCCTTTGTTACTGCACTACACAGTATACACTAAGAATTTTATTACATAAACTAGTCTTTAAGCCCGTTACATTAACGGGTGCTAGAATAGATGTGTCTTTCTCTCTCTCTCCTTGGCTGCTTTCTGTCTGTCTTTCTTTCTGTCTTTTTCCTCTGCTGTCCACCACCATCCCTTGCCAGCTCCCCCTGTCCAGCAGTAGCCCTTCTCCCTTCCTTTTATGTCCCCCGTGTCCAGCAGTACCTCTTATGTGCTCCCCCTGTCCCTCTTCCCTGCTCCCCAGTCCATCAGCACCTCTTCCGTGCTCCCCCTGTCCCTCTTCCCTGCTCCCCGGCCCATCAGCACCTCTTCCGTGCTCCCCCTGTCCCTCTTCCCTGCTCCCCGGCCCATCAGCACCCCTTACCTGCTCCCCCTGTCCAGCATGTTCGTTTGCAGCCTGGTGAGGATAGCGGCCAGCTGTAGCGAACCTCGCAGGCCATTATGCATCTCAGTAGCAAGTTCCTTCTGACGCGATCGCATACGTCAGAGGAAACGTACTACTGAGGTGCTGAGCGGCCTGCGAAGTTTGTTACAGGCGGCCGCTATTCTCGCCAGGCTCCTTTGAAGAGCGGCGTCGGCAGCGGTACTGGGCGGCGATGATGCGGCTCTAGCGCCGCTGGGAGAGAGCTTGCCTGCAGCTTCCTCCAGCAGCAGCGGTTGGTGAGTGAGGGCAGGAGGAGGGGAGTGGCATGAGTGTTCCCCGCCGCCGGGTTCTAAAATGGAACACGGCCACAGATCACACACCACGGCGGCAGGGAACACGAAACCCTTAGGGTTTTATTATATAGGATACTTCAAAGAGGTCATGGGGTTACCAAAGGCAGACTCCTTACCTATTTCTAACATCTACTATATTCCACAGAAAAAGAAGGTCTCCTCTGATTTAGGAGTAGATCAACCGATATCTAGAGATTTTTGGGGGACAACTTTCTTGGAGGACTCCCAAGATCCGATTCGAACTAGGGCTACTCTTTTGATTAAGTGCATCAACGAATCGGGACAAAATGTTAATTTTGAAAATGTATTTCCAAAACAAGGATACGAAATTCTGCGGAGATAAGGGGCTCCTTTTACGAAGCAGTGTTAGGGCATTAACATAGAAACATAGAAACATAGAAATAGACGGCAGATAAGGGCCCACGGCCCATCTAGTCTGCCCACCTTAATGTCCCTCCCCTACCTTTGCCCTTTGAATAGATCCCATGTGCCGATCCCATTTTGCCTTAAAATCAGGCACGCTGCTGGCCTCAATCACCTGTAGTGGAAGACTATTCCAGCGATCAACCACTCTTTCAGTGAAAAAGAATTTCCTGGTGTCACCTCGTAGTTTCCCGCCCCTGATTTTCAATGGATACCCTCTTGTTGTCGTGGGACCCTTGAAAATACATTGCCGCACGCGCTAGACGCTAATGCCAGCATGGAGCTGGCGTTAGTTCTAGCCGCGTAGCGCGCGGTAATATCCTGCTTGCGCTAAAAACGCTAGCGCACCTTAGTAAAAAAGAGCCCAAAGTGTTAATGTTTCCTGATGTGGCCAAGGCGACTCAGTTTAGGCCAGTGGTCTCAAACTGAAATCCTTTGCAGGGCCACATTTTGGATTTGTAGGTACTTGGAGGGCATCAGAAAAAAATAGTTAATGTCTTATTAAAGAAATGACAATTTTGCATGAGGTGAAACTTTATAGTTTATAAATCTTTCCTTTTGGTTAAGTCTTAATGATAATATTGTAATTTATAGCTAAAGAGACATATATGATCAAGAAACTGTTTTATTTTACTTTTGTGATTATGATAAACATACCGAGAGCCTCAAAATAGTACCTGGCGGGCCGCATGTGGCCCCCGGGCCGTGAGTTTGAGACCACTGGTTTAGGAGATAGACATTTCTTTTGTTAAAATTTAGAGTTTTAGCTTTAGAGACCACATTCATTTTAAAGTTCCCCTGTAAGTGTTTAATAAAATATGAAGAGAAGGAATTTGTGTTTTTGGATCCTCATCAGCTTCAGCAATTTATTTCGGTTCATGAATCGCATAAGAAATAGCTATATGACTTTTGTTTGGCGTTATTAAAATGGATACCAGGTGTTATAGGATTTAAAAAATGATTCCTATAGTCTTCCTTTTTGTAAAATAATTTAATGATCCTGAATTTTGTGTTTTTTTGTTAAAAATTTAAGTATAAATCTCCCTAAACAGGGGCTATATGGAAATTTGCTGATTGCATTGATTATTAGTTTTCCTTTTTGGATTTAATATTTGTAAACTCCATTTTCTTTTTCATTCTGTAAAAGAATTGTTTAAAAATTTAAATTAAAAAAACAACCCCCCCCCACCCCTCACCCCCAATATACAGATCAGGCATATTTGTTGCGTTTTATTTGTCACCACCTTTTTATGGGACCCCTGAAGAAGACGTGCTGATCGAAACACAGACCGTGTTGGGTCCCATATTGCAACAAGTGGTTCATAATCAATTTTGCCTGTATCTTGTGCACCTGTCTGCGGTTCCTTTCTTTGTCCTTGGTGTTCCGCATCTTCACTGCAGATCTGTTGCATCTTCATTTTTGTTTTCTGCGCTAATCAAAGCGCAGCTACATTGCTGTGCACTAACCAACTAGCACTTAGTTAAGTGTGTGAGCCTTTACCGCCCACATAGTGGGTGGCAGTAAGGGTTCACATGGCAGCTAATGGGAAAATTAGCACATGGCCATTAATGGAGAAAATAGAAAACTCAGCCATTTCACCCCAGCCGAAAAAAATGGCTTTAGCCCGTGGAAAAGACCCGTGAAAGGACACCCTAAGACCACTTTCTGCCGCTGTTTGGTAAAAGGGCTCATTTATGAATAATTCACGCCACTGTATTGTCCACTCTTTCGGAAGCGTGTACCCTCTTTTGAAAAGAGATATTCCTCCCGAAATTAAAATGGAAAACCTAAACAAAACTGTAAATAGCATGATAAATTAAAGGAGAGCAACAATTTTGGGGCTCTGCACCAAATGTTCTACACACTTTCATGCAAATTGTAGCAATTAGTATAATTAAAATGGTGTCAGGTCAAAAGCGCGCCGGGACAAAGGCGCACACAGACAATTGAGCGCAGCATGGAGGTGTGCGCCGCAGAAAATTACTGTTTTTAGGGCTCCGACGGGGGGGCGTGGGGGGGACCCCCCCACTTTACTTAATAGAGATCGCGCCACATTGTGGGGGGTTGTAACCCCCCACATTTTACTGAAAACTTTACTTTTTCCCTGTTTTTAGGGAAAAAGTTAAGTTTACAGTAAAATGTGGAGGGTTACAACCCCCCAAACCCTCCATAACGCCGGCGCGATCTCTATTAAGTAAACTGGGGGGGCTCCCCAACAAAAACCCCCGTCGGAGCCCCTAAAAACTGTAATTTTCTTCGACGCGCGCCTCCGTCTTGCGCTCAGTTGTCGGCGCGCGCCTTTGTCTTTCGCGGGGTTGTCTATGAACCAATTAAAATGGGTGCAAGGCCATTATATATAAGCTCAATCTAGACACAGATACCGTATTTTGGCGTTAGTTCTATTAATGGCACTAAAAGTTAGGCAATTAAATCAGAGGCGCCTAACTTAAATTTTTAAATTGACTTAACTGGCGCTGTTAATTGAATGCATAATTTTAAAAAAAAAATTAAAAAATTAATTAGCTGGTAGGTACCCAACTCGGCAAGCACCTACCAGCTCACAGTAGATGTCTACACCGTAGCGTCAACCGGCACCTACCAACGCGTCATTAGCAGCAGAGTTTGGGCATAGATTGAATTAGGTGCCGGTAGGCATCTGTTAAGTGCTTAACCCTTTATTTGGCATTGTTATGCAGTAGCAACGTGTGTTTTCTATGGCTCTTATGGGAGATCTGCATCTCCAAACGTCTGTTACTTGGCACTGTTGCTCTCGTTCAACATCAAGTTACATAAAGCAGCCATTTTCACCAATCTGCCAGTTAAAGGGTTAAGTTGATTTAGGCACCTCGAGGCACGACTCTACACATGGCACCCAACGTTGATTGACATGCAGTGTCTTGGGGATAAATCCTGTAAATGGCGCTGAGACGTCAGTGCCCATAAAATGAGTGCCAAGTGCTTGTCTGTGAACGGCACTCTGAACTGGGCACCGTTTATAGAACGGTGTTTGTTGCAGGGATTCACAGCACCTGAAACCTGGGGTAGATCTACCCATCAAAATCTTCTTGCAGTTCTGTCTAGGCGACAAATCGTGTGCAACGCTACAAGGAGGTCGTGATGGAGACCAGCATTCTGGGATTCAAGAGCAAGTTGGATGCATACCTTCTTGCAAATCACATTGGGGGATACGAGTAAACAAGGTTTCTCAGCAGGGAACACCTGGCTTGGCCTCCGCAGGTGCGGGTCGCCGGACTGGATGGACCTAGAGTCTGATCCGGCGAAGCCATTTCTTATGTTCTTATGAAAACCATTTTTTTGCTGCTGTTGCACCAACAATGTGGAATGCCCTTCCCACCAACCTTAGGCAATTGAAATCAGGTCTTAAATCCTTTCTTTTTAAAGATGTCTTTGGAACGTAAATTGGACCATCCTCAACTGAATCTCTGCAGTTAACGACTCTTCTCTCCATTTCCATCTTCTCGTTCTATTCCCTACCACTCTGTTTATGTCTTCTCCTTTCCCCTTCCTTTTTTTTATTTTAATGTAATGTAATGTAATTTATTTCTTATATACCGCTACATCCGTTAGGTTCTAAGCGGTTTACAGAAAATATACATTAAGATTAGAAATAAGAAAGGTACTTGGAAAATTCCCTTACTGTCCCGAAGGCTCACAATCTAACTAAAGTACCTGGAGGGTAATAGTGAAGTGAAAAGTAGAGTTAGAGGAAAAATAAAAATAAAATAAACATTTTAAAAAGACAGCATTGATCTAAATACTTTGGAAGGTAGAATATGTATCCATGCCCCTCCTCTCCTACTGTGTCATGTTTCATAAGTCCATGCTTGGCTGTCCTTCGTACTTGTTTCAAAATACAATGTGTGTTCCCCTTATTAAGTCAATATTGTACATATTACGCTTTATGGGGTACTTTTACTAAGGCGCACTAACCGATTTAGCGCGCACTAATTGTAACTACTCTCTCCTTGCTGTTTGCAACGCTATGATCAATTTGATATGTAACCACTTGTAATCTCTGTCTAACTAATGTGAACCGCCTAGAACTCTTCGGGGTATGGCGGTATACAAAAATAAAGTTGTTATTATTATTATTAGCATGCGCTAAATGCTAAGATGCCCAGAGAAAATAATGGGCGCCTTGGCATTTACCGCATGCTAAAACATAGCACGCTTTTAATAAAAGGATCCCTATAAACGCTATATCAAACAAAAATAAACTTGAAACTTTTGCCTAAATTAGGCCCCCTTTTACGAAGCTGTGTTAGGTTTTGTTTTGTTTTTTAAATCGACAGCCACGGCGGTATTAAATCCGACGCTCATTGGAAATCTATGAGCGTCGGAGCTAGTACGGCGATAAAAAGTCTAATGTGGCTTCGTATAAGGTGTGTGTGGGTGGGGGGGGGGGGGTTAGACATGCATCTGCCTTATTCTGTAAAACTGCATGCAAATTCTTGGAATGCTCCTGCCCCCCTTCCCCCCATGCCCCTCCCATGACCATGTCCTTTTTTTTTTTTTTTTTTCCTTTATTTAATTTTTTCAAATACATTTCCAGTCATAATTATCTTGAACAGAAAGATTGACAAAAATAAAATCACAAATCTAAGGAAAACACCAAATCAAATTTCAGGAAATATCAAACAATTCTATCATTCTCAAGTCCTCAAATACTCAAATAGAGATTTCAAGATTCAATAAGTGACTAAACATAATAAAGGAAACTTATATTAAAAGGAGAAAAAAGACAGCCTATAATGGTAGGAGATTAATTCTACCTTTAGAGGTTGTTATATCTTATTCTTTATCAAGGCATTTTAGAGACAAAAATCCAGTCAGCTGGGATGGATCGAAGAAAACATATTTATAGGATTTACATCTAACCCAGGACTAATTGTATTTGGTTTTTTGGGGGGGTTTTTTGTAGTATAACTTAAGATATTTGTTTGTTGGCTTGTTAAAAAAATTTTTAACGCAGGGAAAAAACTCCACCAATAGAAGTTACTTCTGGTCTCATCAACAGAAATTCTCTCCTTCTTCTCTGGAAACTTCTGAGGAAACGCTTGTGAAACCAGCAACGTTGTTAGTAACAGTGGCTTTAGCGCCTGATAAGGACTGGATAATGAGGTTATTTTTTTTTTAAAGAATAAGTCAAAAAAAATTTCTGGGACAAAAAAATATTAATGTTTCCTGACCGTGTCCTAATCACAGCCCCTAACTGACTTGTTATGCACGTCAAATGGGGCGTGAACCCAAATTTGTGTTCACAATTTTGAGCTCCATAGAATTAGGAGGTTTAAGGAGAATCGCACGAGACTATATAGCAGACGCGTGGGCACGATGGACCACTGGTCTGGCCCAGCGGCGGCAATTCTTATGTTCTATATAAAAAAAAAAAAAAAAGACGGATCGTTAAGTCGCCCACAATATTCCATGCAATCAGATCAAAAATAATTTTTAAAACCCGAACCCTATGGGTGGTTTGATACGTCTGATCGGAATAATGGCGCCGCGCTACCGCTGTACAATTCCTTGGACAGGGGATGGGGGAATAATGGAGGGTTTTGAAAGCTCGAGTATATTCTTCCTGACAGCAAAAGGAGCTGCCCAAAACTAACGATACAGCATTTTTCATTGTGCATCGAAACAGGTGTCTCCCCCTTCATCGCCCGTACCTTTTTGCTGTATTGTGTCTTTTGACCTCTAGCGGTGCTATCTAACAGATAACGTTATCCTTACATAATAGCAAAGCTCAGTTTGTATACAAACCACTGGATCTAGAATGGAAGGGGCAGAGCATCTGCTATATTAGCCAAGGTGGATACGGTTCACAGCTCTTAGAGGTCCTCGAAGAAACCTTGCTCATCCTTTGAGAACCTCACCAGTACCCCCCTTGTCTTCAACTTTTAGCAATTCTAGAACACATTTTTTTCCCCCCAAATTGTCCTGTTCCCATTCCTTCATTTGTTTTTTTTTGGTGGTTTTTTTTTTTTAACAGTAAACATTCCCCAGGGTCACTAGCTTCTCTGGCCACATCCTGCCCCTGTAAACCAGTGAGATCAGAATTCCTTCCCTACCCCCTTAGCCTCGTTACCTCTTTCTTATCGCCAAGTGGGGATGTCCTTAAATTTCTGGTCTTCTTCCAAAGGGACGCAGCCAAAACGGTCATCTTCTCTTGCCAAGAAAAGGACAGAAGAAAACGCTCGAATGACGCCGCGTGCAAGGGGTTAAGTCCTCGGATTTGCCTGGTTTGGATGGCAATTGAGAAATTCTTCCGTGCACCCCACCAGAGTGTGCATCGCTCCCAACAGGGCTGCCGGAAGCCTCCCCGAGGCTAGAAAAGAACAATTCGTAAGAGGGCAAAAAAAAAAAAAAAAATACAAATCATTCATCCAAACCGAAAACGTACACTTGGTGCAAAAGGATCGAAGGGGGAGGGGGGGGGGTAACATGCAACGGATTCAATTGCAGTCCCTAGCTGCGTTACTGGATCTTTCTGTCTCTTTTTCAGCCAGAACATCCCCTAAATGCAGCAGTGATCAAAACAAATTGATTTACACAAAAGTGACGCAGAAACCCCCCCCTGAAGGAGAATGCATCACCTTGGAAGCCCTTTTTAAGGGGGGGGGGGAAGTGCACAGATCTCGTATATCTGCGCTTGCAATCTGGTCCCGCCAGGTAGGAAAACCGACATTTGCAGCAATTTTGGAGCCGGGAATCGAGGCAGCCTTATTTTTTTTTCCTGGAGGGATCAAGACCTGCATCTCAGGGCTGGCGTTTTAGGATTTCCTGCCTGGAAACCTCATTCTGCCTCGTCCATGCGTGCATGTGGGAGAGGGTGAGCATCCCCACCCCCCCTCTCCATCCCTCCCCCTCCATCCCCGGAAGGGGAAAAAAAAAACCCCACACATCCAGCCAGGGGGATCCCAGCTGCGGTTCTGCGACCATGGACCAGGCACGCCCTCCCCCCCCTGTTGGATCTTTTTTTTTCCCTCCCCCGATCCTTCATGCTCATTCTCGTGACGTCGTGAGAAGCCCGATCCAGACCTAGAAAGGTGGAGGGGGGGGGCGGTTGCTGGTGGTGAGAGAGATTTCGTCGGTTGTGATCGAGCATCCATCCCCGTGATGTACCGCTGCCGGGGAGAGAGGAGAGATTAAGGGAGAGAGGATGAGGGAGGGAGGGAGGGGGACAGCCCTGGCTGGGAAGCTGCAGATCACTCTCCGGGCTTCGTCGAGGCAGCTGAGCTGAATCCAGCAGCCCTTTGAAAAAAAGCACACGGCGCTCTCACGGCATTCCCGGCACGTCCGAGCCCCCCCTCCCTCCCTCCCCCTTTTTTTATCCTTTGCTTCAGCCTCAGCAGGACTGAAGAGAGAGAGAGACACACACACACGGAAAGAGAGAATCAGAGACCCTTAAACTCCAAGCTTTGTCCCCCCACCCCCTCTGGATGTGCTCTTTTTTCCAACTGCAGACGGGTAAGTGAATGATGCATCCTTGTTTACTTTCCAAACAGCATCTGAAACGGGAAATAACTTAGGGATATCTGCGTGTTGATGAAGGACTGTCCCCCCTCTCTCTTTAACTCCAAATTAATTATGTCCTTTTAATTGCAAACAATTTATCTCCCCCCCCCCCCAACACACACACACACACAAATGCAGCAAAAGCCTGGCTTCCTTGCTTCCCTGCAGCCTTGGGCTGATAGTAAGCCTTCATCTTTCTCCTTTTTTTTTTTTTTTTTTTGCGCAGAAATGCAGCATCTGCTTTAAGTTTCAGCTCAACAAGGTATTTCCAAAAAGATCTCCTCTGGTCCACTCGAAGGGCATAGACAAGGGGGCTAATGCAGATATATTTGCTGACACCAGCCTGTATAATTTCGGCTAATGCAATCCAGCAGTAGGCGAAGAAATTCGATTATCATATTGCTTGCATTTTTAATATGGGAGGCAAATAAAGAGGAGGATGGAAGTCAGGGGAGCCCTTTGGTCCAATTGATGTTCACTGCTGCCCTCTCTTTGAATCGTACCTGATCCAGGTTGCACTGGGAGACTGGAAGGGTCAATATATATATATATATATATATATATATTTTTTTTTTTTTAAATTATTATTATTATTTTTTTTTCTTCCCCGATTAGCTGTGAACTGGGTCCACCAGTTGGTCTTAGTCTCAGCCTGACTGTACATTTAAATCACAGATCCTGCAAGACTCGGCAGCATTAAGATGCCCATCCACTCTTCAGAGAGCGCAGGGGGCATGTTTTAGAGCTAGATTAATCATTAAAAATAATTTTCCCCCCCCCCATCTACTAAGTTGACAGATAAGTTGATTTTTTTTTTTCTTCTGACAAATAAGCACCCGCATTCATCAGTTGTATCTGCCCATTGGATATAATTCGCTAATTGTAGCAGTCAAATTGACATCTATTTTTTTAAAAAAAGCTTTAATCTGCTGACTTCTGTTTCTGGACACTTAAACTTTAAAGCACATTTTATGCTTGCCATGCGATATAATAACTTTTGCACTTAAATTGTTTATGGATGTTTACATCTGCATTGAGTCTGTTTTCCTCATTTTTTTGAAATGATTGCTGCCGACAGCAGTCACTAGGAAAAAGGTAAGAGAGAATAAATGTATTTATCATTGTGAGAATTATGCAATCCCAAGCTGTGTCTAGGCTGATTTTTTTTTTAATCATAAAATGGTATGCAAATGGTGTAATAAGTGGCATTTATTCAGTATTATTAGCTCAGGAAAAAAAAAGTGTCATTGCACGCTGAAAGGTTTCATAATGACAGGATTGCCTAAAAACATAGGCAGAGAGAGGTTTTTTTATAGGTCTTTTGGCATACAAACCTAGGATACAACCTATCAATTGACCATCAGCGGATTTATAATTAAAAAAAAAAAAAAAATAAGATAACACAAAGTAATACCACTAATGATGTAGTTTGACTAAGTGCCAGATCTGTGTGTGTGTTTTTTTTTCCTTTGCAGATTTTATAATCAATCTCCAATGGAACCTTCTCCAGCTGAAACTCGTCTTAAGGGGAGAATGCTGTGGATAATTCTGCTCAGTACGATTGCTCTGGGGTGGACCACGCCGATTCCGTTGATCGAGGACTCCGAGGAGATCGACGAGCCGTGTTTCGATCCCTGCTACTGTGAAGTGAAAGAAAGCCTCTTCCACATACACTGCGACAATAAAGGATTTACAAATATCAGTCAGATCACAGAGTTCTGGTCGAGACCTTTTAAACTTTACCTCCAGAGGAATTCAATGAGAAAACTGTATATCAACAGTTTCCTTCACTTAAACAATGCCGTCTCCCTTAACCTTGGGAACAATGCACTGCAGGACATCCAGGCTGGAGCTTTTAACGGGCTGAAAATTTTGAAGAGGTTATATTTGCATGAGAATAAATTAGATGTTTTTAAAAATGACACTTTCATGGGCTTGGAAAGCCTGGAATATCTGCAGGCTGATTACAATGTCATTAAACGGATTGAAAGTGGGGCGTTCAGAAATCTGAGCAAATTGAGGGTTCTGATTCTGAATGATAACCTTATCCCCATGTTACCCACTAATTTGTTCAAGTCTGTGTCCTTAACCCACTTGGACTTGCGCGGGAACCGATTAAAGATTCTAACGTATAAGGGGATGTTGGATCACATTGGGAGAAGCCTTATGGAAATCCAGTTGGAGGAGAACCCTTGGAACTGTACCTGCGAAATTGTGCAGCTAAAGAGCTGGCTTGAGCGAATACCTTATACAGCCCTGGTGGGGGACATTACCTGCGAGACCCCCTTTCATTTTCACGGGAAGGATCTGAGGGAAATAAAGAGAAGCAAACTCTGCCCTTTGCTCTCTGATAGTGAAGTCGAAGCCAGTTTGGGGATTCCTCAGTTGTCGTCCAGTAAGGAAAACGTCTGGCCTACCAAACCTTCCTCCATGTTGTCCTCTTTTCATTTTACTGCGTCATCAGTTGAGTACAAGCCATCAAATAGGCAACCCAAACCTACCAGGCAACCCAGGGTGCCCAAACCCCCACCTACATCTCGAGGCCTCTATCCTGGTCCCAACCAACCTCCCATAGCTGCCTACCAGACCAGACCCCCGATTCCAATCATATGTCCCACTGGATGTTCCTGTAGTTTACATATCAATGACTTGGGGTTGACCGTCAACTGCAAAGAAAGAGGATTTCACAATATATCCGAACTCCTTCCAAGACCTCTCAATGCTAAGAAATTGTATTTAAGTGGCAATTTGATACAGAAAATTTACAGATCAGATTTTTGGAATTTTTCTTCTTTGGATTTGTTGCACCTTGGGAACAATCGCATTTCTTACGTTCAAGATGGAGCTTTCATCAACCTTCCAAACCTAAAAAGTCTGTACTTAAATGGCAATGACATTGAAAGACTGACCACTGGCATGTTTAGGGGTTTACAAAGCTTACATTATTTATATTTTGAATATAATTTGATAAGAGAAATTCAACCTGCTGCTTTTAGTCTGATGCCAAATCTGAAGCTACTATTTCTCAATGACAATCTGCTGAGAACTCTTCCAACAGATGCCTTTGCAGGTACGTCCTTGGCCAGACTAAACCTGAGAAATAACCATTTCCTTTACCTTCCTGTGTCGGGAGTTCTGGAGCACCTTAATGCTATTGTACAAATTGACCTGAAACAGAACCCTTGGGATTGCACCTGTGATATAGTTCCACTCAAACAATGGATTGAGACCATCAGCTCTGTCATAGTGGTGGGAGAGGTCTTGTGCACGAGCCCCGAAAACCTGACGAATAAGGATCTCAAATCAGTCGAGATGGAGATTTTATGTCCCGAGCTCCTGCACGCTGCCGCCGCTTCCCCTGCTTCCCCAGATAATACATTCCCTACTAGTTCTTCCGTGTTTGAGTTTACCTCACCAGGGGGCGCCGTTCCCTTGTCTGTTCTCATCCTCAGTCTTCTAATCCTGTTTTTCTCAGCTGTTTTCATTGCTGCGGGCCTCTTTGCTTTCGTTCTGAAGAGGCGTAAGAAACTGCCGTTCAGAAAAAGACACGAGGTGGATTTGACTGGCATGCAGATGCAGTGCAGAATCTTTGAGGACAGACCTAACAACTCCCCCGAGAAAGCTCCAGGTCATGTATATGATTATATTCCGCACCCAGTAACCCAAATGTGTAATAATCCCATCTACAAACCCAGAGAGGAAGAAATAGGAGAAGAATTTGCAGAGACTAAGGAAAACAATACTAATTATAGGACCTTGATAGAGAAGGACAAGGAATGGACAATGGCAGTGTCCAGTTCCCAGCTCAATACAATAGTTACCGTTAATCAAGCTGGGGAGTTGCCGAGTTTTCACGAAAATGGGGTAATCTTCCCCGGGGTGGTAGATAGAGAAAAGGCCGCTCCTAGTGTGGGGTTTGTGGACTGTATTTATGGCACAGTGCCTAAATTAAAGGAACTGCATGTTCACCCTCCTGGCATGCTGTACCCCGACCTTCAGCAGGATGCTAGGTTAAAAGAAACCCTTTTTTTCTCTGCTGGAAAGGGATTCTCTGACCAAACCCAAAGTGAATACCTCGAGTTAAGGGCCAAACTCCAAACCAAGCCGGATTACCTCGAAGTCCTGGAGAAAACAACTTACAGGTTCTAAGTTAGTTTAACTTCATAGTGCTAAAAAAAACAAACAAACCACGCATGATACACAATAGAGGATACCGTTGCGCTCCCCGACTTGTTTTGGAGGACGGGCCACACTCAGATCATAATCTATGAAGTGCCTTCGCAGACTTCTGCCAGCAATGTGATCAATCAATTTTTTTTTATAGGAAACTGAAGATACTTAACTGTGCCATGTAAGGTATGGGGGGGATCTTTGATCCTATTAAGTATGTAATTCCAAATGTCGTTTTTGGCAACAACTTACATTTTCTTTCTGGGGAATGAAATGGCATTTGTGGCGTTCTTATATGAAGAATAGCCCCATGGCACAGATTCTGTACATTAATGCAGTTTGCTGCATGCCTGGAAACTGCACAGGGAGGGTACTACTCGAATGTTCTCACTCAAAACACATTTAAACAAACAAAAAAAAAAAAACCAACAAACTCACATTCAAACATCCAGCCATCCAGCCATCATCTCTCTAGTTCTCCCTAGTCACAATCCTGGGGGTTCTTTGCTTTATTTGTCAGGGTTTCTTTAAGTTATGTCACATTCTGAAGCAAAGAAGCAATGTACCTGAAGAACCCAGGGATCCTTCTCTCTGTGAATTTATAATGCCAAGATTGGAGTACTTTGCACCTTCTTAAAAAAAAAAAAAAAAAAAAAAAAGCATATGGGTATATATATCACTAACAGCTTTGTAGGAAACACTTTTAACGTTTTCTCCTCTCTCTCTCTCCCACACACACCCAGAAAAAGATTTAAAGAAATGTGCATATATTTATTCTGTAATTTCAGTGACTATTAATTGTAAAGGTAATGTTAATTAATGTATAGTGATAATACGTCTGGTATAGCTTTCCTAATAAAATTTTAAAAAAAGAAGTCTTTTGAAAAAGTATACATATATACATATAGAGAAAATTGAGAAGCTTGAAGCTAAAATATAGCTATGCCATATCTAATTTCTCCCCACCAATCCAAAATTTTTCAGTCTCTGACCACATTAAAAGCTATTTCATTAATAACTGAATACAGGTTGATTGTGTGAAGGCAACATGTGACCAGCTCAGATCCCAGCTACCTTTTGTAACCCAAATTTTTGATATAATTTCTAACATTTTAATTATAGTGAGGACTGACTTTATTTGACATGGAGATTGAGAGAGATAACATTATATATCTCACTGCATGATAGATAAAAAGACAGTTATTTCAAGCTACTTACACTTATGTATCTATGGCAGGTAATTTGATGAGGAAATTCATGTATGGAACTAGTACATCACAACTAAAAATGAAAAAAAAACAACAACATTAAATTCTTGAAAGTTGGGCCAGCTTCTATATATGAAAGTAGCTAGATGTCTGATTGTTCTATAATTAGTCAATCTGAATCATAGTCTAATGGATTAAGGGTATTCTTTATCATTTAACTGGTGCTTGTAAATCGGTTGTACAGTAGCAAATATAGAAATTCATCATAATTCTAAAGGAACATAGAAAATCAGATTTGAGGGCTTGTATCAGGCTCTGGATTTGGTCGATATTTGGGGAAAGGAATGTGATTTGAGGCAGTTGCTGCGATAGGACAGCAGAGGGTGCTATAGCTTCAGTGTTCAGAACCCAGTGGCTTTCTCTGGATGCCTTCAGTCTTTACTCTCTCCTACTACGTCACTCCAGATTCAGAATGTAGTCCTTACACATCTATTATGATTAATATAATTCATTGGATGTCACTGATGCCTTATCATGTGTTAAAGATGGGAAAAGGAGCAGTGAATGTGAAATGCAGCTTGCAAGGTTGTCTGCCTAAAGACGTCAAATATTGCCTTGCCTTTTCTGTTTCGTTAATCAGCTGACAATAACAAGCTGAATTCCTTACAAATGGGAATCAGAACCCCTTTTGGTAGTGCTCTAACCAATTTTAATAAAGTGCAGAAAGGCATTAGGTTGGCATTGTACGGGAAATCCCATAATCGTAATGATAAAGACTTCTATATTCCCCTATTGGATTTGGCCAGTGCAGTATAATGGTCTCCTTAGTTTGCACCACATCCACTCTCTTGTGCCATAACAAATGATACAGGATTTTAATCACAAACTTCACTTTTGTGCTTCTGCCAATCTGTATCTTTCAAAGCCTGTAATTAATTGCCTGTCTTCTCTTTGGTTATGCTGTTAAAACTCAGCCCTAAACCCCCCCTCCCCCACCGCTGTACTCTCACAGATGTTTTATCTAAACATTCAGCAGTCATATAAATAAATTTTAGAGTGTGCATGCATTTGAACATCATATCACAATGCAAGGCAGAATCTTCCGATATTAATACCAATTCATTAAATCCATGCATAGTCCGCATGCATTACACTGAAATATATATATATATATTTTTTACTAAGGGCACTCCCTAGCATTACTGGTGCTGTATACATTTGAAACTGCGTGTACATAAACCATGTCAAAATACAATTAGAACATTATAAATAATGTTTATATTTTATGGAAAATACAGAAAATAATAGACTGTGTTTACTTAAATAGATTCACTTATTTCACCCGTCGATGGTGAGGAGTTCTATTTATTCAGTGGAAATAAATTTATTCTATGAGAATGAACATTTTGTATTAAAGGAGATGAATTTTTGTTTTGGGCTTAATTTGAGTTTATTTTTTTCTGTATAACAGGAAATTGCTTCTTTATTTCTGCTATGGAAAGTTATTGCACTCAACCAGGGCAGGATTAATTCGTCGAGGGCCCCTAGGCACACAAGTCCACTGGGCGTGTGCAGTGTTAGAGCCCCGCGGCCTGGCCTCATTTCGCTTTAATACTGCGCACACCGGCTTCCCTTCTCCTCCCGCCCCCCTCATGACGTAACTTCCTGTTTCAGAGGAGAAGGGAAGCTGGCGCGCGCGGTGTTAGAGCCCCACGGCCTGGGTTCAGTTCGCTTGCAGATGAGAGGACAGTGAGGAAGTGGAAGGGAGGGAAGCTGACCTCACAAGGCAGTTGAGGGCCCCCCCCCTGATATTTTCGGGCCCGAGGCATGTGCCTACTAAACCTACCCTTTAATCCTGCCCTGCCCTCAGCTGCAGCTGGTGCCCTACATGTGGAGGTGCTAAGAATATTTCGCTGTGGTATTAATTGATGTGATAATCATTTTATTTTTACTGTTCACTATATGTTGGAGGTTAGTGGGAAATGGCAGCATTTCTCAGAGTGAAAAAAATAGATTTTTTTTTTTTACTCTCACCTTTAAACAGTAACCTTTTGTTTCTTATTAATTTGAATAGCGGATACGACTTAATATTTTTTGTGACTACCACCTTATTCAGTTGTCATTGTTTGAGCCAGTAATTCTCTTTGGAAAGGGTGACACCAAATGTAACAGTTAGGTCTCCTTTTACTAAGCTGCGATAGCATTTTTAGCGCGCACTAAACCCGCCTTACGCAGATAAAACTAATACCAGCTCAATGCTGGCGTTAGTTTCTAGCGCACGTGGCAATTTAGGGGTCCTTTTATCAAGCTGCGGTAGGGGTTTTAACATGCGTGAAACCGCCTGCCGTGCTAGCCGCTAATGCCTGCATTGAGCAGGCGTTAGATTTTTAGCCGGCCGCGGGGGTTAGCGCGTGATGAAATGTCTGATGCGCTAACCCTGCTAGCGCGGCTTGATAGCGTGCGCTAAAACCGCTATCGCAGCTTAGTAAAAGGAGCCCTTACTCTTCATGTGTGAACAATTCAGTTGGAAAATAATTTATATAAAATATATTTTTACCTTTTTGGGGGAATATCCGTGGGCAAGCAGGTCTTATCCTTTGTATGAAAGTTCTTCAAAAAGCTTCCACACTTTTGTATTTTTTTTGCGGGAAATGGTTGGGGGGCGGGAGAAGTGGGAAGAGGGCGTGCCGTAGAATGTCATGTGACTAGTCAGTCAGGCAAGCCCACTCACCTTGCAGGCAGTGATGTAATTTGCTTGTTGAGATATTTAAGAAATGAAAGGGCAGAAACTTTTTGAAGATCCCTCGTAAAAGCTCATGATCTCAGAAACTCAGGCTTTCCTTTTAACTTCTCAGTTTTCTTGGGGGATGATCTTGTCTCCTTTCTGCTACCACCAGGTTTCCCCGAAAATAAGACACTGTCTTATATTGGGCCCAAAAACCCCACTAGGTCTTATTTTGGGAGAAACAATGCCCAATCACAAACCCACAGCATCTTTCTATCCCCTCCCCCCTGCCGTGCAGCTGAACCCCCGCCGACCCTTCCAGCTCTCCCTCTCCTTCCATCTCTCCCTCCCAACACCAACCGCGAGACCGACATACCTTACCTTAGAAACGGTAGCGTCGCGGCAACAATCTAAATGGGCTTCTTTGGGCCGTCTACTGCCGGGGCGTTGCTGATGACATTATCAGTGATGCAGCAGAGAAATGCACGAAGCAGCGCGTTGAGATTGCTGCCGTGATACTACCGTTTGGAAGAAGATAAGGGTATGTAGGTCTCAGGGTCGGTGGGGGGAGGGTGCGCGGGGTGGGGGTGGGGAAGCACTGCTGCTTGCGAATCCAGTGCTTCAACTACGGCTTATTTTGGGGGGAGGGCTTATTTTCAGGGAAACACGGTAGCTCAGATTGGTTCAGGAGAGACAATTAAGCAATTGTGCGTGGTAAATATTTCCCAAAGGAAGGAAAAAAAAACACATCTTGTGTATGGATCTTATTGTTTGGCAGTGTATGAAGATATAATGATGGATCATGATTTCCCAAGGTTTGATAAGTATTGTTAAATCACTTTTTCAGGACAATTAGATCTATTCAACATGATGGATATTTCTCCCTACACCTCTCCCAAAAGTTAGCATCTTACGTAGGGGGGATGTTATTACATAGCCTACTGATAAGATTGGTTATTTTACCTCTCTCTTGTACTCTTTTAAGAAATGATTCCATTTTAAGCAATGAGACCTAGATACTCCATTAAAAATTACAAAGACTAGGGGACACTCAATGAAGTTGCAGGGAAATACTATTAAAACCAATCGGAGGAAATATTATTTTTCACTTCAAGAAATAGTTAAGCTCTGGAACTTGTTGCCAGAGGATGTGGTACCAGCCGTTAACCTAGATGAGTTAAAAAAAAGGTTTGGACAAGTTCTTGGAGGAAAAGTCAATAGTGTGTTTTTTCAGACAGACATGGGGGAAGCCGTTGCTATCCCTGGGACTGGTAGCATGGAATCTTGCTACACTTTGGGGTTCCGGAATCTTGCTACTCTTTGAGATTCTGGAATGTTGCTACAGTTTGGGTCTCTGCCAGGTACTTGTCTGGCTATTCTTAAGTTCTAACTTATGCTACTTTACCACAATCCCTATTTTGTGCAATCAGGCCTCGTTACTAATAATTGGGGTTAACAGTAAATGAACGTGTCTTAAGAGTAGCCCATGTTCATAATTTCCCTCCTTAGCTATTCATCTGCATACATTTTGATGGGGGTGGGGACATTGATTACGGAGTAATACTGTACATATTCAGATCCATGTACAATAAATTCCAAAATGAATTAATGCATTTTTACTTTCATATTTTCATGACTGTAAGATTGAATTTATGTTGGATGTTTTTTAATCCCATAGAGCAGGGGTGTCCAATGTCGGTCCTCGAGGGCCGCAGTCCAGTCGGATTTTCAGGATTTCCCCCAATGAATATACATGAGGTCTATTTGCATGCACTGCTTTCATTGTATGCTAATAGATCTCATGCATATTCATTGGGGAAATCCTGAAAACCCGACTGGATTGCAGCCCTCGAGGACCGACATCGGACAACCCTGAGTTACACCGTAGCTATAGAACAGGGGTAGGGAACTCCGGTCCTCGAGAGCCGTATTCCAGTCGGGTTTTCAGGATTTCCCCAATGAATACGCATTGAAAGCAGTGCATGCACATAGATCTCATGCATATTCATTGGGGAAATCCTGAAAACCCGACTGGATTGCGGCCCTCGAGGACCGACATTGGACATCCCTGACCTAATGCATCAATTGATCACTTCATTGCGGATTGAGATCTCAAATTTCTAGAAGGTCTAGAGCAGGGGGTCTCAAAGTCCCTCCTCGAGGGCCGCAATCCAGTCGGGTTTTCAAGATTTCCCCAATGAATATGCATGAGATCTATGTGCATGCACTGCTTTCAATGCATATTCATTGGGGAAATCTTGAAAACCCGACTGGATTGCGGCCCTCGAGGACCGACATCGGACAACCCTGAGTTACACCGTAGCTATAGAACAGGGGTAGGGAACTCCGGTCCTCGAGAGCCGTATTCCAGTCGGGTTTTCAGGATTTCCCCAATGAATACGCATTGAAAGCAGTGCATGCGCATAGATCTCATGCATATTCATTGGGGAAATCCTGAAAACCCGACTGGATTGCGGCCCTCGAGGACTGACATTGGACACCCCTGCCATAGAGTAAACTAATTTAAGAAGCACTATAAATAACATTAAAAAAAAGTTCTAATGTTAAAAAAAATGTCAGCCTAGTAGTCTGTTAGCAGACTGCAAAGGGCCTTGTTTTTCTGAGTAAAGGTTGTTAGGGGATTTTGAATCCAGTCTGCGTAATTTGGCTTCCGATGCAACTTTCTCAGCATACTGTAATTACATAGCCCCAGAATAAGACATTTCACCTTTCCCCACATTAGCATGCCATCCGCATTTTCTGCCTCATTCCATCTAAGTAAATATGCAGTTGTAAATAAAATACCTTGTGCATGCTTATTTCAATATTGCTGAATCAATGCAGTTTTCGATCATTTTAGCTCATGGTTTGCTGAGCATGGAGCAAAAGAAGATTGGTAGACAATTCAGATTTAGTCAATCTGTTTTACTACTTTTTGGGACGTCGAACAGTTTCAGAAATGGATATTTTCTGCCCCAAGTTTTGGACATCTTGCGAGTAACATCTAAAGTCAGACTTAGATGCATGAGGGTTACCATATGACTCCAGAAAAAAGAGGATGGATTAAGACATCTGGGTTTTACGTCCTTTGAAAGCAATGGAAGTACAACCCGGATATCTCAATCCGTCCTCCTTTTTCTGGAGCCATATGGTAACCCTATCGAAAATGCCCCTCCATGTTTCTCAACTCCTGTCCCATTCAGGCCTGATTTCCTAGGTTTTCAAAATATACTAACTATTCACATATTTAGACCATGGGCATGCAGATATAATTTATACGCATTCATGCCTGTTTGGAGGTCATGAGGCCTGGGCTTGCTGACCACTATTCTAGCATGTTAAGTAAGTGGCTAGAGCAGGGGTAGGCAACTCCGGTCCTCGAGGGCAGGAATCCAGTCGGGTTTTCAGGATTTCCCCCAATGAATATGCGTTGAAAGCGGTGCATGCGTATTCATTGGAGAAATCCTGAAAACCCGACTGGATTCCGGCCCCCGAGGACCGGAGTTGCTCACCCCTGGGCTGGAGAATTTAAGAGGCCATTGCTTCCTTTCTCAACATGAGTAAATATGTAAGCATTCACAAGTAGGAGGATAGTTCCAAGGTTAGACCTTAGTGCTTTTATGGCATTTTCCGTCACTTTCCTGCTTTCAGGTTTGTTTGTTCTGGGGAAGGGGGGGGTGGTTCTTTCTAGAGTACTGGTGCATGAGATCCCTTTCCTGGTGGAGGGCTATCTAAAACAACCTGTCCGTCCCATTGTGATGCTTAGGAAGGACTGTCTTACTGCAGTCGCTGGCCTTTTTTTTCCACCGTGTACCATAACAGAGTTCAGTCAATCTGATAGACAGGAGACTTGAACTCACGTCTCTTGTGCTTTGCTGGGTTCATCAGTCACAGTTGGACCTGACCTTTGTTTACAGTATCTTACTGCAAAAGCGTGAGCTCCTTTGAAACCTTTTTTTTTTTTTTTTTTTTGCAGCAAGCGGATAAATAAAGGCACAATAAGCAGATGAGAGAAATAGAATTTAAAATATAGGTTTTCATTTTTAGTAATGATCAGTATGATATAACAGTGCTAGTATTAGGGATGAGGAGCCAGAAAACTTTTGTTTTGTGTTTTTCCCTCCCTCCCATGCCGTTTATGGAGATTTTCATTTTATTGGGGGGGGGGTTTCCAGCCATTGTGTTGTGTATCATTTTCCAACGATAGCACCCGCTCTTCGTAAATAGCACCCGCTATGTGGAAAAAGGACACACTCAGTGACATAGTAAGGGGGGAAGGCGGGGGTGCAGACTGCTCTGGGCACCGTCTTCGCAGGGGGGGCACTGGCACCTCTAATCCCCCAACCCGCATACTTCTTTAAATGTTTGCCCGTGCTGGCCTCAGCTCCCTCCTGATGTCACTTCCTGGTCACGGTAGCAGGACATGATGTCAGAAGGGAGCCGAGACCGGCGTGAGCAGCAGGTGGAAGACGCTGGCGCGTGCAAACATTCCAATAGGTACGCGGAGGCGGGGAAGCTCGCAGGCAGCAGGAAAGAGTGTGGGATGGCGGGTGCTAACGTCCCAGGCGCCAACCTCTCTCTACGCCGCTGGGTGTACTATGCCTGAAAGAGGGCGAACGCTTCTCTCGCATTTGTATATGCGTACTAATTATAATGGGGATTTATAGCCCTCTGCTCTCCATAAACGTGCACAAGTTGTTAATGCGCATGCGGATTGCGAAAAATTGCAGGCAGACCTTAGGAAATTGGAAGACAAATGCAAAGTGATGCATGTTGGGAAGAATAACCTGAATCACAGTTACCGGATGCTAGGGTCCACCTTGGGGATTAGCGCTCAAGAAAAGGATCTGGGTGTCATCGTAGACAATACAATGAAATCTTCCACCTAATGTGTGGCGGCAGCCAAAAAAGCAAATAGGTTGCTAGGAATTATTTAAAAAGGGATGATTAACAAGACTAAGAATGTCATAATGCCCCTGTATCGCTCCATGGTGCTACCTCATCTGGAGTATTGCGTTCAATTCTGGTCTCCTTATCTCAAGAAAGATATAGTGGCACTAGAAAAGGTTCAAAGAAGAGCGACCAAGATGGTAAAGGGGATGGAACTCCTCCAGTGTAAGGAAAGACTAAAATGGTTAGGGCTCTTCAGCTTGGAAAAGAGACGGCTGAGGGGAGATAGGATTGAAGTCTACAAAATCCCGAGTGGAGTAGAATTTTTCACTCCGTCAAACATTACAAAGACTAGGGGACACTTGATGAAGTTACAGGGAAAAAATTTTAAAACCAATTGGAGGAATTTTTTTGTTAACTCAGAGAATAGTTAATCTCTGGAACGTGTTGCCAGAGGATGTGGTAAGAGCGGATAGCGTAGCTGGTTTTGACAAGTTCCTGGAGGAAAAGTCCATAGTCTGTTATTGAGAAAGACACGGGGGAAGACACTGCTTGCCCTGTATCGGTAGCATGGAATATTGCTACACCTTGGGTTTTGGCCAAGTACTAGTGACCCGAATTGGCCACCATGAGAGCGGGCTACCGTGCTTGATGGACCATTGTCTGACCCAGTAAGGCTATTCTTGTGTTCTTATGTGTGTGGTGGTTCCATTATTGGGAAAGAGTACACACATTTTCTGAAATAGTGCGTTCATATAGAGGCGCTAAGCATGGATTATATAATGCCATTATAGATTGCTAGTATAAGTCCACATTTAGGTACTTAACTTTAGGTGTGACCACTTATGCCCATGTTGAAGGCTGGCATAAATACTCATGCCTGAATGCTGTGTATTTGGATTTTCAAAAGGCATTTAAAAAAGAAAGACTTCTGAGGAAATTAGAAAGTCATGGGATAGGAAGTAATGTCCTATTATGGATTAAGAACTGGTTGAAAGACAGAAAACGGAGAGTAGATTTAAATGGTCAATATTCTCAATGGAGAAGGGTAAATAGGGTTCATAGACAACTCGGCGAAAGACAAAGGCGCGCGCCGACAACTGAGCGAAAGACGGAGGCGCGCGCCGAAGAAAATTACAGTTTTTAGGGGCTCTGATGGGGGGTTTTGTTGGGGAGCCCCCCCCCCCAGTTTACTTAATAGAGATCGCGCCGGCGTTGTGGGAGGTTTGGGGGGTTGTAACCCTCCACATTTTACTGTAAACTTAACTTTTTCCCTAAAAACAGGGAAAAAGTGAAGTTTTCAGTAAAATGTGGGGGGTTACAACCCCCCACAATGCGGCACGATCTCTATTAAGTAAAGTGTGGGGGGGGTTCCCCCCCACGCCCTCCCCCATCGGAGCCGTAAAAACAGTAATTTTCTGCGGTGCGCGCCTCCACGCTGTGCTCAATTGTCTGCGTGCGCCTTTGTCCCGGCGCGCTTTTGACCTGACACCGGTAAATAGTGGGGTTTCCCAGGAGTCTGTGGTGGACCGCTGATTTTCAACATACTTATCAATGATATAGAGATGGGGATAACTAGTGAGATAATTAAATGTGCTGATGACACAAGATGACTGTGAAAAATTGGAAGAGGACCTTGTGAGACTGGAAGACTGGGCCTCAAAATGGCAGATGACGCAAAGAGATTGCACGTGGGGAAGAGGAACCCGATCTATAGCTGCATGATGCTGGGTTCTATGTCAGGAATCACTGCCCGGGAAAATGACCTAGGTGTCATTGTTGAGGATACGTTGAAACCCTCAGCTCAGTGTGCGGCATTGGCTAAGAAAGCAAATAGAATGTTAAGAATTATCAGGAAAGGAATTGAAAACAAAGATGAAAATGTTATAATGCCCTTGTATCACCTAATACTGTGTGCAGTTCTAGTTGCTATATCTCAAAAAAGATATAGCGGAATTGGAAAAGGTGCAGAGAAGGGTGCCAAAAATGATAAAAAGGATGGGACGACTTCCCTATGAGAAAAGGCTAAAGCAGTTAGGTCTCTTCAGCTTGGAGAAGAGATGACTCGGGGGCGATATGATAGAGATCTATGAAATAATGAGTGGAGTGGAAAGGGTAGATGTGAATCACTTGTTCACTCTTTCCAGAAATACTAGGACTAGGGGGCATGCGATGAAGCTACTAAGTAGTAGATTTAAAACAAACCAGAGAAAATGTTTCTTCACACAACATGTCGTTAAAACTCTGGAATTCATTGTTGGAGAACGTGGCAAAATCAGTTAGCTTAGCAGGGTTTAAAAAAGGTTTGGATAAATTCCTAAACTAGAAGTCCATAGGCCATTTATTGAGATGGCTTGGGGAAATCCATTGCTTATTCCAAGGATAAGCTGCATAGAATCTGTTTTACTACTTGGAGTCTATCTAGGTACTTGGAAACTGGGTTGGTCACTGTTGGAAACAGGATACTAGGCTTGACAGAGCTTCGGTCTGTCCCAGTAGGGCAGTTCTTATGTTCTTAACCTTAGCATGCAATTGCTGGACATGCTTCTGACCGGCCGATGCCCCTCTCACATCCGCACTCTCTAGCAGTAATGCGCCAAAGCCCTGATTCTATTACTGGCGCCTAACTCCTGGGCACAGAGGAGTGCAGTTGTCAACTGTCCGGTAGGTGCATTGATGGAATTGTTCCTAGTGGTGTCCAAGGGCTCCTTTTACTAAGCTGCGAGAGCGGTTAAATTGCGGTGCACGCTAGACTCTAACGCCAGCATTGAGTTGGCGTTAGTTCTAGCCACGTAGCGCGGGTTTAGCGCATGCTAAAGTTCTGTGCGCGCTAAAAACACTATCGCAGCTTAGTAAAAGGAGCCCTAAGGGCTCTTAGGTGCCAGTAGGCATTGAAACCTTAGATGCACTCCATTGTTAAAGCTCAATGCCTCAGTGCTCAATTATTCATATTTGGTATTCGTATTCAGCTGAATAATATTTTTCATTATTCGTATTTGAACATAAGAACATAAGAAGTTGCCTCCGCTGAGGCAGACCAGAGGTCCATCTCGCCCAGCGGTCCCGCTCCCGCGGCGGCCCATCAGGCTCATTGCCTGAGCAGTGGTCCCTGACTAGCTCTATAACCTATCTCTACTCCTATCCCTATAACCTACCTCAACACCTATCCCTATAACCTACCTCTACACCTAACCCTATAACCTACCTCTACACCTAACCCTATAACCTACCTCAACACCTATCCCTATAACCTACCTCTACACCTAACCCTATAACCTACCTCAACACCTATCCCTATAACCTACCTCTACACCTAACCCTATAACCTACCTCAACACCTATCCCTATAACCTACCTCTACACCTATCCCTATAACCTACCTCTACACCTAACCCTATAACCTACCTCTACACCTAACCCTATAACCTATCTCTACTCCTATCCCTATAACCTACCTCAACACCTATCCCTATAACCTACCTCTACACCTAACCCTATAACCTACCTCAACACCTATCCCTATAACCTACCTCTACACCTAACTCTATAACCTACCTCTACACCCATCTATACCCCTCAATCCCTTTGTCCTCTAGGAACCTACCAAACCTTCTTTGAAGCCCTGTAACGTGCTCCTGTCTACCACAGCCTCTGGAAGCGCGTTCCATGTATCCACCACCCTCTGGGTGAAAAAGAACTTCCTAGCGTTTGTTCTAAACCTGTCCCCTTTCAATTTTTCCGAGTGCCCCCTTGTACTTGTGGTTCCCCATAATTTGAAAAATCTGTCCCTGTCTACTTTTTCTATGCCCTTCAGGATCTTGAAGGTTTCTATCATGTCTCCTCTAAGTCTCCGCTTCTCCAGGGAGAACAGCCCCAGCTTTTTCAATCAGTCAGTATATGAGAGATTTTCCATACCTTTTATCAGCTTAGTCGCTCTTCTTTGGACTCCCTACAATAATTCAGTAAGTTTCCAAGTTTATTTGATACACCACAATGGAAGAAACATCTATTTGGTGTACATATAAAACTAGTAATTAAAATATTATAAAAAAAGGTAGACCTACAATGTCGATACTAAGGGCAAGAAAATAAAGAATCAAAAGCTGATTTTCTGCTCGCTATTCCAGATTGAACTCCACTACGCTCCTTGTTTCATTTTGTAAATTGTTAACCAAATGTATTCATAAACAGGAAAGTTTTTAATAATGTTTTTAAACGTTCTAGGTTAGATTCTATTCGGATATCTAAACTAAACTAAACTTTAAGTTTATATACCGCATCATCTCCACGGAAGTAGAGCTTGGCACGGTTTACAAGAACTTAAAAATGAGAAAGGGTAGGAAAAGGTTTACATAAGTTTATAAATCGAGTGGAAACGTAAGGGAAAAGAAATTACATGTTAGAGAAGAGCCAGGTTTTTATATCTCTCTAGAGGATGAATATACGATTTGTCTGATAGATGGAATCACCAAGAGGTTTTGCTGTAAAGAACAAAGTATACGCCTAGGTGAATAAGGTATTAAATGGTTATCCAAATATGGTGGTGACCGATTAGAACATATTTTAAAGACCAGGAGTAAAATTTTGTATGGCAAACGGTGTTTTATCGGTAACCAAGCTCCTAGTTTTCAATTAGAATTCGTCATTAAAACCTTGAATATAAAAAAAAAATGATCAGGATAAATAGGAATTAAACATTACAGACAGCTAAGGCAGTAGCGCCAAGCTGTGCAGTATCTAGCCAGCTGTCAGTCACAGCTGTTTTTTTCTCTGCCTTCTAAATCCATTTCCTTACGCTCCCTTCTCTTGCACCAAGGGTGCATGCAGTTTTAAGAGATAATTGTACAAGGAGGTACCCAATTAAAGTGCCCTTCGAGGCACCTATTTTGAGGCTACTTTCGCCGGTTTCTGCTACAAAACAGTTTTCGGCCTAGCCCCACACTACATTAACCCACACTTCATCCTGAATCACAGAAACAAGAACTCCCGCAGAATCCAGTTATTTGCTTTCCCCTCCCTAAAACTCTGCCATTCCAATAAATTCTTCGACAAAACCCTCGCCTTCCAGGCCGCCAAGCTAAACCCATGGATAGCCCAATTAATCCTCGAGGCTCCAACCTACCTTAGCTTTAGAAAACTACTCAAAACATCCCTCTTCCAATGCCACGATACTTAAAGGTCCCCTCCCCAAAGAACCCCCCAATCCCCCCTCCTTCTTTCCCCTCGCCCTTCCCCTTCCCCTCCCCCCCGACCCACCCGACCCTTTTCCCCAATGTCACCCTCTCCGCTGTCTGCATCCCTGCTCACACCAACACCCAACTCTATGCAATTCTGTTCAATTATTACTTAACTGCATACAACTATGTTTAATTAATGTAACGAGGCATGTAATTATATTCAATCAATGTAAATCTGTTCAACCAATTCTTAACCGCATGTAATCCTTGTTTAACTAATGTGAACCGCCTAGAACTCACTGGGTATGGCGGTATACAAGAATAAAGTTATTATTATTATAAAGTCAACCAGGCAGCTACAGAATTTGTCCTGATAAAATACTAACGTAAGCATGTGGACATTTACACATACTTTTTCAGCTATTTTTATAATCTATACACGTGTTTGCATACTTTGCTCATGTTCCTTTTGGATTGCGCCCCTGTCGATGCCCATTGGCAAAGTGGGTGGCATCATTTCAAAATAAAGCATGTACTTCTGAGCAAGATGGTAGCTGATAAGTCATTTAAGCTCACCCAGGGCCTCATAGAAACATAGAAACATAGAAAGAGACGGCAGATAAGGGCCCACGGCCAATCTAGTCTGCCCACCTTAATGTCCCTCCCCTACCTTTGCCCTGTGAAGAGATCCCATGTGCCGATCCCATTTGGCCTTAAAATCAGGCACGCTGCTGGCCTCAATCACCTGTAGTAGAAGACTATTCCAGCGATCAACCACTCTTTCAGTGAAAAAGAACTTCCTGGTGTCACCTCGTAGTTTCTCGCCCCTGATTCTCCACAGATGCCCTCTTGTTGTCGTGGGACCCTTGAAAAAGAAGATATCTTCCTCCGCCTCGATGAGGCCCGTAAGATACTTGAACGTCTCGATCATGTCCCCCCTCTCTCTGTGCTCCTCGAGCGAGTATAGCTGTAATTTGTCAAGCCGTTCCTCGTATGGAAGATCCTTGAGTCCCGAGACCATCCGGGTGGCCATTCTCTGCACTGACTCCAGTCTCAGCACATCCTTGCGATAATGCGGCCTCCAGAATTGCACACAGTATTCCAGGTGGGGCCTCACCATGGATCTATACAATGGCATAATGACTTCCGCCTTACGACTGACGAAACCCCTTCGTATGCAGCCCATGATTACGGCCCATACGTGAAAATGCAACCAAAATGCTGAAAGTATGTGCCCCCTTATAAATTATTCGTAGCGGGAATTCCATAAATAGCTCTCAAAAGCTGGTGCCAGAAATGATCGGCATTAAGCGTTATTCTATAAAGCAGGGGGTCCCCAAAGTCCCTCCACGAGGGCCGAATCCAGTCGGGTTTTCAGGATTTCCCCAATGAATATGCATTGAAAGCAGTGCATGCACATAGATCTCATGCCTATTCGTTGGGGATATCCTGAAAGCCCAACTGGATTGCAGCCCTCGAGGAGGGACTTTGACACCCCTGGTCTAGGCTGAGGGACAGATACTGCTTAACACATCATTAAGAACTTAAGAATTGCCATACTGTCTGGGACAGACCAAAGGTCCATCAAGCCCAGTATCCTGTTTCCAGCAGTGGCCATACCTGGCAAGATCCCAAGGAGTAAGACATATTTTATGCTGCTTATCCTAGGAATAAGCAGTGGATTTCCCCTAGCCTCCTCAACAATGGCCCATAGGCTTCTCTTTTAGGAAATTATCCAAACCTTTTTTTTTAAACCCTGCTAAGCTAACTGATTTCACCACGTTCTCTGGCAACGTTTAATTACAGTTGTGTGAATAAATATTTTCTCTGGTTTGTTTTAAATCTACTACTTTAATTGCTTCATCTCATGTCCCCCTAGTCCTAGTATTTTTGGAAAGAGTGAACAAGCGATTCACATCTACCCGTTTTCCTCCACTCAGTATTTTATAGACCTCTATCATATCACTCCTGAGCCGTCTCTTCTCCAAGCTAAAGAACCCTAGCCGCTCTAGTTCTCATCATAGGGAAGTCTTCCTAAATATTTTACCATTTTTGTTGCCCTTCTCTTTACCTTTTCTAATTCCGCTATATCTTTTTTGAGATTCAGCGACCAGGACCGCACACAGTATTCAAGTTGCGACCATGCCATAAAGCGATACAAGGGTATGATAACATTTTCATCTTTGCTTTGCATTCCTTCCCTGATAATTCCTAACAATTCTATTTGCTTTTTAAGTCACTGCCGCACACTGAACTGAGGGTTTCAACGTATCCATTAGAGGAGTCTAATTTGGCTGTGGTGAATGAGTGCTGTCCATTCCAGTATGAATGGAGATGGGTATGTCAGGATTTTCAGAAGGGGGGAAGGGTTGTGTTATATTTTAGGCGCTCCCTCGTGCAAACTGTAGTCCTGAAATAATGACTTTGTCTGTCTGGTTTATTCTCCGCTGGGGGTTAGGGCTGGATTTATCTCACACTGTTGTTATGGGTGACTTCAATATGTGTCCAAATTTATGTGGATTAAGAGGTGGTGTATTTTTTGAAGCAATGGAGGTATTGGGGTTTAAGCAATGAGTGGAGGAGTCAACTCATGTTGCAGGTAATGTGCTGGATTTATTGTTTACTTCATGGGAATATATGGATGTGATTGGATTGTGTACAGATCATGCATTTATATCAGTGGAAGTTGGAGGATGTTGTGAAAACGAGATAATTGAGGAATGTACAAGCTAGGTATGAAGCGAAGGCATTATGGCAGGAATGAGTCTGGATAAAGTGGCGATGTTGAATCCTGATGCAGCATTGGAAGAGTGGCAAGGGTCTCCCAGGCTGCGTTAGATAAGGTTGCCCCGACGCGAGAACATAGTGTGAAAGTTGTGAATGAAAGAAAGAAATGGATAACTATTGAACTTGTAGATCAATGTAGCAAATTAAGGAAGATCGAGCTTGAGTGGCGGAAAGGGAGGACAGAAGAACTTAAAAAAAAGATACCTGGTGTGTCTAAATGAGTATAGGGTTATGATCCAGACTGCTAGGCAGGGGTATTACCAACAGAAAATTGGCCAGATGATGGATAAGCCAAGGGAATTGTTTCAGTGAAGCAGTGGAAAATTTGGTGGGTTCTTTTACTGCTGATGAGTTCAACCTCTGTTTTTCATTGAAAGTCGCAGGCATTCTATAAAGTATCTTGCCTGCGGTTAAGGGATGGTATGTTTCAAGTTTATTTAAAATTTCTTATACCGCCCAATCAGTCTCCTAGGCGGTGTACAAATTTGTAAAAACAAAGGACAAACTTTAGATAAAATAAAAGTTTGAAGTGACACTACGTCACCAAACTTTAACTGTAAAATCTTTTTAAAAATATTAAAAACACAGACAAACAAGAGCATAGGGTAAAAGGCAAGAACTACATTAGGCCAAGTAAAAGAAAACAATTAAGGGAAAAACAAGAGGGAGGGCTGCTGTAAGCTCAGTAGGGTTTTCACTCAATTGCCCTTAAAAGGACAGTTAGGCCTCAAAGGCATCAAGGAAGAGAAATGTCTTTAGCTTCGTCTTAACGTTATTAAAGATTTGATTCTTCGCGTAAATAATTTGGAATACTATTCCAAAGAGCGGGGCAGTGACAGAGAAGACGGTAGATCTCATTGTGTATATAAACTTCAGTGACGGTATAGAGAAGAGGTTATTAGCTGTTGATCTTAGGGACCTAGAAGGAATATAAGGGGTAAGAAGATTCTTTATAAATTCCGGTTGATTGTTTTGTCTAGTCTTCAAGTTTCAAGTTTATTAAAATTTTGATATAAACGCAATATGAAATATTTTCAATGTGTATAACAATAAAAAAAAAATTGGGGAGGGAGGACAACATAAAACAATTTAAACAGTCAAACATACCATCAATGTACACAATTAATAAGTGATACATAAGGAAAAAGGATTGAATTACAGTGTCTTAAATGTTAATAGAATTTTGTATGTGATTCTGTGTTCCACTGGCAACCAGTGGACTTCTTGCAACAAGGGGGTGACATGGTCAGATTTCATTGCATTGAGTATGATTTTTACAGCGGTGTTTTGTATTATCTGAAGTCTTCGTATTTCTTTTTTGGTTATATCTTTAGAAAGGGCTTTACAATAGTCAATGCACGAAATCACGAGAGAGTGAATCAAAATGTTCAAGGATGCGGCATCTAATTGTTTCGATAATGATCTGATCATACGTAGCCTATAAAAACAACGTTGGACCACTGTACTGATATGAAGATGATAATTAAATTTATTATCAAAAGTTACTCCAAGTAATTTAAGTGCAGGCACTGTTTTAATAGGTTGAGATTTGAATGTAAGTGGAGATTGCAAAGAAAGTCCTTCCTTGTTGGGGGAAAAGCATTACTTTGGATTTTTCAGTGTTCAATGAAAACACATGTACGTTCAACCTGGATGTGAATGGCTCATGGGGGTCCTTTGAGAAGATTGATGAGTCCATAGTTAGTGAGATTTTATGTGTCATCTTTAAAATTCTTCATGGCATTTTCACTCCCCTAGTCCTTTTATCTTGGAATCTTTATAGATTCTCTTTTGCAAGGGGTGACCAACAACTCAAACTATCCTGTCATTCTAGTAAAGGCATCAAAGGAGCTAAGATCTTTGGTCACTCTTTGTTTTTTAAGTTTCCTTAACTCTGGAATAATCTCCCACTCTTTTTAAGAAGTTCCGTCTCCCTTTCTTTTTTTCGTAAGTCTTTGAAACCTCTCCTGTTCACTAAGCATTTTGGTAGCTAACTCCTTTTCGATTTCCCTTCTTTTAGTCCTTTTTAGCCTAAACTAATTATTGTAAACCGAGACGAGCTTTCCTGGATTGAAGTCTCGGTATACAAAGCCAAGCATTAGATTAGATTATGTGCTTGCAGACCGAGAGTGGCATCTGGAGATATCTGTTCGCTGGGAGCCTTGCAAAGCCTTAGTGGCCAGATTGTCCCAAGTATTACAGTATTGATGATTCTCATTCTCGCAGAGGGGTTGGTTCCAGACGTGTTAAAGATCATGACTATTAAATCTCTCATTAAAGATAGGCAAATAAGAAGCATTGATAATTTTCGTCCAATGGCATCATTGTCGATGCTAGCTAAAATCCTAGAGAAGTTGGTCTATGGACAACTCGAGAGGTATGTGTGAGAAAATAAGGTCCTTGACAATCACCAGTATGCATTCCACAGTCATCATAGCACCGAGACATTGTTGGTTTCGATGCTGGATGAACTGTGGAGTGGGCTGGATGGTGGGAAGGAGTACCTGGCTGTTTTTCTGAATGTTTCGGTGGCCTTTGACACACTGAACCATCAAATTTTGCTTGGTAGATTGAAGAGCTGTGGTATGGGAGGGTTGATGTTAAAGTGGTTTGCCTCGTTTTTGTCCCACCAGCAGCAGGAAGTAGTTGCTCATGGAAAATTTTCTCGACGCAGAGACATAAGGACAGGTGTGCGGCAAGAGTCAACACTTTCAGGAGTGTTGTTTAACCTTTATCTTCTGCCACTCTGTAAACTGCTGCAATGTTTTGGAGTATCTTATGGACGCTATGCAGATGGCATCCAGTTCCCCCCCCCCCCCCCATTGAGGGGCAATTTGGGGCAGCAGGGAAGCGATTGAAGTTGGTCAAGTTATGTGTTTTAGGCGAACACAAGGTATGATCATCCCTGATTTGGTCAAATTGCTTGGTATGTTCTTACAGATCTCGGAGAGATGAAGTATCTGGGAGTTATTGTTGATTCATGCTTAACATTTCGGAGCCATGTGTTAGGAATGATTAGGAAAATATTTTTCAAATTAAGATTGATGAGTGTCCTTAGGTCATATCTCACAGGCAGTATGTTTAAGACTATACTGCAAACTGTTGTTTGCTTTGACTTCTGTAACCTTGTGCTCTTAGGACTACCAGCCGTGACTCTATGTGCTCTGCAGGTGGCACAGAATTCGGTTGTTAGGAAGCTCTTTAAATTGGGAACATGTGTCAGAATACTACATCAAATTGAACTGGTTGAAATTAGATTACCGGATACGTTACAAACTGCTGGTTATGATATATTTTTGTGTACATGGGCTAGCGCCAAGGTATCTGGTTGATAGTATTCTGCGATATGTTCCGTTCCCGAAAGTCCGTTCTGTGGAACGTGCTGATTTCTTTGTTCCACTTGTTCAACAATTGCGCTTGAAAGTGTCTAGGACAAGCATGTTCTCCTGTAGAGGCCCACAGGCATGGAATGAGATCCCTCAATATACAGTATACGTGAGCATGGAAATTTGTACAATTTTAAGAAATTGTAAGATGAAAATATGGAGATTAAGGCCCTCTTTTACAAAGGTGCGCTAAGCGTTTTAGCGCGGATTTAGCGTGCGCTAACTGCTAACGCGTCCACAGGATAACATGCACACGTTAGCGTGTAGTGCGTGTTTAGCATGCGCTAAAAATCATAGCGTACCTTAGTAAAAGAGGGGGTAAGTCTTTATGGCAATTGTAAGCGCTGGTCGCTGATAGGTTCTGATTGATTGATTTGTTTGTATTGTACATGAAGTTGTTTTAATTATGTATGTACAAGTTGGAACCTGCTTTGTACAAAGCAGGATATAAGTCAATAAACCATAAACCATCCTCAACAACGTGTAATTAAACTCTGGAATCCGTTGTCGAAGAATGTGGTAAAATCAATCCGCTTAGCGGGGTTTAAAAAAGGTTTAGCTAATTTCCTAAAAGAGAAGTCCATTGGCCATTTTTGAGATGGCTTGGGGAAATCCACCGCTTATTCCCAGGATAAGCAGCATAAAATCTGTTTTACTACTTGGGATTTGTTTCCCGTCCTTCTCAATGAGCTCGGATTTTTTTTTTTTTAAATTGTGCTATTGTCATGCTATCAATCTGTATTAAAGCATGTAGAATTGTTTTTTGTTTGTTTGTTTCCACTTTACCTGTATTATGAAGTTTCAGACCAAAAATAGAGGGTGATTCACCAGGGAAAAGAGGGACTGTCTCAGTTGCTGGATTAGCACAAATGGGCCTTCTGCAGTCGGAGGCAGTGACTAGAATTCATAACACTGAAGTTATTATTAAACCACTAGATGTGTTAAGTGGGAGAAACGTTGGGAACACACAGCCAAGAGTCCCAGAAGGGGAAAAATCTGTGAAATGACAAAGCAGTTCAGGCATTGGGAAATCTAGCAGCCAAGAATGATCATGAGCACCCTATTTCCTGCTTCCTGTGATATTTTATCAAATAACCAGGTCTTGCAAGAAGAAAACTATTGACAAATAACTGGACGTTTGGGAGGTAAATGATTACATCACATGCATTCGGAATGAAGACTTGAAATAACATCTAAGTTATAAGAGGTCTCTTTACTGAGAATTATGCATATTTACGATACTTCAACCTCATTATTAAGCTCTTAATGTATGCAATTAATATCAATAGATTTTTTTTTTTTTACTCCAACAGTAACATAAGAAATATGGAGAATAAAAAATAAAAATATAAGCACAATAATTATACATTTATCCACAATTGTGAGGAGGTAAGAAAAGAGAAGACATAAAAATAAACCTATGGGAATTTCAAAACTAGAAGCCGGCTACGCAGAGCAGAAATACATTAGTGGGCCTTTTAATTAAGGTGCACTAACCAATTTAGCGCATGCTAAAGATTAGCACACAGTAAATGCTAAGACGCCCATAGAATGTATTAGATGCCTTTAGTATTTAGCGCGCGCTAAATCAGATAGCATGCCTTAATAAAAGGGCCCCTAGATTTCGATGGATTTCAAATGAACTTGAGGGTGGGCCAGTAGAGTGGGCAGACCTGATGGGCTATGGCCCTTGTCTGCCATCATCTTCTATGTTTCTATCCTTAATGAATATAATCTAATCTGACTGGGTTTCAACAATACAGTCTCTTTTACAAAACAATCCTTTATGGGCCCCTTTCACTATGCAGTGTAAGAGCGTTTTACCGCTGGGCCAGTGAGGTAAATGCTGCAACGTTCATTGAATTAGGTTTTTTAAAAAAATATTCTTTATTCATTTTGAAAACTTACAGCAAGTGTACAGGAATATATCATTAGTACCAACAATAACACTTTTAATTCTAAAAAACATAAAAATTATATCCCGTCCCACCCACCTTCTTTCAAATATTATAATCAATTATATCATAAATATAATATAAACACATAATATAGTGAAATTTCCAGAAAAACTCCCTCCCACCCCCCAATGTGTACATATATTCATCAAAGGAAAATGATGTTTACTCCTTACAATATCGTTCCAATGGCCCCCCGATCTTTATAAAATTATTATAGTTCCCTTTCTGTATTGCAATTGCTCTTTCCATCTTGAAAATATGGCATTCCAAATTCCACCAAAATGTATAATTAAGATTAGTATAATTTTTCCAGTTATTGGTGATATGCTGAATAGCAACCCCAGTCAAGATTAATAATAGTTTGTTATTATGTGCTGATATTTGACTTTTTGCCTCATAGACATGCCAAACAGAATAGTATCATAGGATAATGCAACATGGTTTTCTAATAGACAATTTACTTGAGTCCAAATTGAATTCCAAAATAATCTTATACAGGGACAATGGTAAATTAAATGATCAAGTGTCCCCGCTTCCAGATTACAATGCCAGCATTTATTAGACTTAGAGCTATCTAACTTTTGTAAACGAACAGGGGGTCCAAAACGCTCTATGCAACAAAAAGAACCAAGTTTGCCTCATAGATGCCGATACTGTACATCTCATCCTCCAAGACCAAATTCGTGGCCATTGAGATGCAGAAATTTGCTGCTTAGTCTCAATGCTCCAAATGTCTCTAAGACCGTTTTTTGTTTTTTTTATTCATATATCCAGATATTAATTTATACCACAATGCGGCTTGATGTCCCAGGAAGTCCGCTTGAAAGCATAGGAACTCTAGACTATACTGATTATTCAATGTTTTCCATTCAGGGAACCCCACCTGTAGGAGTGTCGGAGCATTTACCTCACTGGCCTGCGGTAAAACGCTCTTACACTGTTTAGTAAAACCAAGCGTATATTAGCAAATGTTTTTGAATGTCGGCTTCGCTTCAGCAGACCGCCGTCTTATCTCCCTGCCAAACATCTCGCTGTTGATTTTCTGGAGTAAAAATCACGGTGTGAAAGAAATATTTAGCTCACCATGGGGCCTTTTTACAAAAAAGTGAAATAAAGAAATGGGCTTCACACGCTTGAAAGCAGGATTTTCCCATGGTTCTAAGCCAATTTCTAATGTGGCCCCCAAATTAGGGCTTTTTTCGCTTTGCAGTTTCCATACTAATTTTTCCGTTAGTATGCGAGACTTGTAAAAAAAAAAAAAAAAAAATGCTAACACGAGAGCACTTACCGTCTCTTATTTAGGAGGCACCAAGGGCTCCTCCTACGAAGCCGCGTGCGACTTTTAATCACGCACTAACCCCCCGCGCTAGCCGAAAAACTACCGCCTGCTCAAGAGGAGGCAGTAGCGGCTAGCGCGGCCGGCGGTGTAGCGCACGCTATTTTGCGTGTTTAACCGCTAATGCGCCGTCGTAAAAGGAGCCTCAAGTGCTCCTGTGTTAACTCTGTGTTGTCCAGTTACCCCCCAATTCTATAAAGTATGCCTAAAGCTAGCCATCTACATTAACGTATCTAGCCAATATAGGTACCTAACTTAACCCCCCCCACACACACACACCCCTACCCACCCCCTTTTACTAAGCCATGGTAGAGGTTTGTACTATGGCCTAGAGCAGTGATTCCCAACCCTGTCCTGGAGGAACACCAGGCCAATCGGGTTTTCAGGCTAGCCCTAATGAATATGCATGAGAGAGATTTGCATATGATGGAAGTGATAGGCATGCAAATTTGCTTCATGCATATTCATTAGGGCTAGCCTGAAAACCCGATTGGCCTGGTGTTCCTCCAGGACAGGGTTGGGAACCACTGGCCTAGAGTACTAAATGCTCCAACTGCACTCCGATGCTCATAGAATTCCTATAAGTGTGAGGTCAATATTGGAGCATTTAACGCCCCAGGCTGTGGTAGAACCCTCTACCTCGGCTTACTAAAAGGGGCTATAATTGATTAAAAGGTTTAATCGGCACTAATAATTTATTCAATTTTCTATACTGTTCTCCCAGGGGAGCTCAGAACGGTTTACATGAATTTATTCAGGTACTCAAGCATTTTCCCTGCCTGTGCTGGTGGGCTCACAGTCTATCTAATGTACCTGGAACAATGGGGGGGATTAAGTGACTTGCCCAGGGTCACGAGGAGCAGCGTGGGATTGAACCCACAGCCTCAGGGTGCTGAGGCTGTAGCTTTAACCACTGCGCCACACTAGAAATCAAAATGCAGTAAAAGTGAGTCAAGTATAGGACAATCAAGCCATTGTGACATCACTGATGAGGCTGGCTCTTAGGCGTTGGTGGAATGAGGCATTATGATGTCACAATACCAGCTCTGGTTATCAGAGGCTGAAGCTTTCCACACTTATTTATTCCGTTTTCTATACCATTCTCACAAGGGAGCTGAGAACGGTTTACATGAATTTATTCAGGTACTCAAGCATTTTTCTCTCTCTCCTGGTGGGATCACAATCTATCCCTGGGACAATGGGAGGCTTAAGTGACTTGCCCAGGGTCACAAGGAACAATGTGGGTTTGAACCCACAGCCTCTGGGCACTGAGGCTGTAGCTTTAACCACTGCGCCACACACTTTGCAATTTACGTGTATTGGACTTAATTGAAAGCTAGGTGCACGAATTGGTAGGCACATAGTGCAAAGTGTTTACCTAAAAGTGGGCATGGTTTGGAGTAAATTATGGGCGTGTTTTCATGGCTGAGAACCTATTTTTGACTTAGGGGTTATGCACACAACTTAGGCCAAGAAACCCCTGGCATAAACATGGTGCACCTAAAGGTTAGGCTGTATAGTGGCACCAAAGGCCGCTTAGGCAGGGCTAAGCTTGATTCTATACAGTATGCCTAATTTTTAGAGTCACGCTTATTACCACACTATTTAATGCTGTTTTTTTAAGTGCCATATATAGAATTTGGGAGTGTGTGCTGATGCAAATATTCTTATTGGATGCTTCCCTGCCCTGTGGCCTAGTTAGGGTGAGAGGCATTTGCGGCGGTAGCGACTCTCCCCGCCCTCTTCTCTGCCCCCACCCCCATCCGCTCCTTCCCTGTCCCCTTCCGTGCACGCGTGCCCCTTTCCTTCCCCCGTACCTCTGTAACGTTCGCAGCGCAAGCTGCAACCCCAACCTGCTGCTCGTGACTTCCTGGGCGCGGTCCCAGGAAGTGGTGTCGGAGGAAGAGCCGACACGGGAGCGAGCAGCAAGTTGGGGTTGTTTCTTGCATCGAGAGCATTAAAAAGGGAAGGGGCGCACATGGTAATGGGGGGGTGGAAGGATCGGGGGGCAGGGAGGAGGACGGGAGCTGGCGCCCCCACCAATACGATGCCCGGGGCGCACCTCCCTCCCCCACCCCACCTTACCGCACTACTGTCCTAATTGTTAAAAAATTGTTAAAAATTATTAAAAAATAAAGTTATAACATGCATAGCCTGCTCTGACAAGCAATTTAGACCCTCTTGTACTAAGCCGCAGTAGAGGTTTCTACCTGAGCGCTAAATGCACCGATGCTGCTCCAATGCTCATAGGAATTCTATGAGCGTCAGAGCATATAGAGCCCTGGGCCACAGTAGAAGCCTCTACCAAGGCTTAGTAAAAGGAGGGATTAATATGTTTAGGGTGTCAGGTCAAAAGCGCGCCGGGACAAAGGCGCGCCCAGACAATTGAGCGCAGCGCGCGCCGACGTGCCGCTCTAAATTACTGTTTTTAGGGCTCCGACAGGGGGGGAGCGTGGGGGGGAACCCCCCCACTTTACTTAATACGCATTGCGCCGCGTTGTGGGGGTTGTGGGGGGTTGTAACCCCCCCACATTTTACTGAAAACTGAACTTTTTCCCTGCTTTTAGGGAAAAAGTTCCGTTTACAGTAAAATGTGGAGGGTTACAACCCCCCAAAACCCCCATAATGCCGGCGCAATGTCTATTAAGTAAACTGGGGGGGTTCCCCAACAAAACCCCCCGTCGGAGCCCCTAAAAACTGTAATTTAGAGCGGCGCGGCAGTGCGCGCTGCGCTCAATTGTCGGCGCGCGCTTTTGTCTTTCGCGCCGTTGTCTATGAACCTATGTTTAGTGGTGAGCTGTTTTTCTCACATTAAACACTCATTAGCGCTTAATCTGGGTTAGTCAAAGGGCCCCTTTATTAATAGCTCTTGACACAATTCATCTGGTGATCTGAGGACATCAGAGGGTTTTTTCCCCCTATTTTCTGTGTTATAAGAGTGTTAGGGCCCCTTTTACAAAGCTACGGTCGCAATGCTGCCGCAGTAAATGCCCCAAGGCCCTTAGGAATTGGAACGTGCTTCAGTGCATTTACCGTGGCAGCATTGCAACCGTGGCTTTGTATTTCATAGATTTTTTTTTTTTTTTCTCATCCATGAAAGTTCCCGGAAGAGTTCATCGAGGTACGAAGTTGTGGAGGTTAGGCAAATATGTCTTGGCCTGTTCATGACTTGAAATGTCAAACCCTTCCTCTAATAATGATCTTCCTGATGCCATTTTCGTCATAGCTTTCCCAACAAAGCAAAGCTTCTTTCTTTTATCGCATTTTATCCTCTAAATTTTCTTCACACTTCTACCTCTAACCCTCTGTTGTAGTTCCTTCCTATTTCTCCTACTGTAAACTGCGTCGAGCTCTACGAACGTGGAGATGATGCGGTATACAAACCTAAGGATTAGATTAGATTAGATTATTTCATAACATTTATATCCTGTGGATCCCAAGTCCTCAGCAGGTTCCAACAAACATTCATAATTATACAGCAAAAAATAAGCAACTTAAAACATCACCTTGAGTGAAATTCTTTAAAAAATCCTAATCATTCAATCAATCAATAAAGCTTCCCTTGTCTGAAGTGGCCCGAGTCAGTCTTGATTTCCCTTCCCCACTTTTCCTCTCCCTTTCTTCGTTTTTCTTCCCTAACCTCAGCTTCCTCATTTTCTTTTTTCTCTTTCCTGTCTACAATTATGGGTTGTTATTTTTTTCCAACAATTGTTTATTATTTTACATTGTACAGATTGTAAGTTGTCTTGACGGGTTACTCCAAGGTGGTACATCAAATTCATTAATAAATTAAACTAAACTTATAACTATTTGCAAGTTTTAGGCCCAATTTTCACCTTTTTCCACACTTTAAAACAGGAACTTTTAACAGCATCAAGGAACACATTTTTTTTTCCACTGAATGAACCTGATAGCATGTGATGGGACCTCATAGTCTCAGTTTTTAGACAATATTGTCTCTGGTGAGGTGACATGGGCCACATCTTATGGAGGAGCAAAGACAAAACTGTTACTGCTGCCCATGAAGCAAAAAAAGGTGCAAGAGGCCAGAGGTTCTAGAAAATTCAGCACCCTTTCCAACAATACTGGGGGGAGGAGTGGGGGGGGGATCTCTGCCCTCTTTTGCTATATGGACAGTAATAACAATTGTGCCATCACATACCAAATGTGACTGCTCAGTCTAACCCTCTATTTTACAAAGGTGCGCTATGCTTTTTAGTGCACGCTAAACATGCGCCGAACGCTAATGCGTGCATATTATCCTATGGACGTGTTAGCGGGTTAGCACACGTGTTGATTCAGCACACGCTAAATCTGCCCTAAAACGCTTAGCGCGCCTTTGTAAAAGAGGGCCTAAGTTCCTCATAGATGTGTCCCATGCTACCTCATCATCCTATCGCCCTCCCTGTACAAGGGGCCACTGGAAAGTTCTCAGCCCAACCAAGAAGAGAATGACGTGGAGCCATGAAACTTACAAATTGTTCCACACTTTTATTGACACTTTTCATTTCACTTCATATCGTTGAAACAATACTTGTCAAGAAAAGAGTGGAATAAATTGTAAGTTTCATGGCTCTACGTCATTCTCTTCTTGGCTGAGCTGAGAACTTTTCAGCAGGCCCTCATGTTGTGATGTCATAATGCCTCATTCCACCGATGCCTAAGAGCCATCTTCATTGGTGATGTCACAATGGCTTGGTTTCCTTAGACTTGTGCCCATTTACTAGATATATGTAATGTAATGTAATTTATTTCTTATATACCGCTACATCCGTTAGGTTCTATATTTGCCTCGTTGAAACGAAAAGTGTCAAGAGAAGTGTGGCATAACTTGGAAAGTTTCATGCCTCCACCTCATTCTCTTCTTGACTGGGCTGAGAACTTCCCAGCAGCTCCTCGTACTCTGCTATTATTGCACTCGGGCTAAGAATAATCCAGAGAAACATGAATGCAGAGTGACTAAAAGAATGCTGAAGAACTCAGTTGTTAACACTGTTCAATAAATAGCTGCATTCAAAATTGTTGTACTGTCATTGATCGGGATGATCTTGGTCCCTATCCCTCGAATTCTACAGGAAGTGCTAAAAATTGTGTGTGAAAATTTAGGTGTGCGTCCTATTTGCATGCCCAATTTACCTGAATAATGAGCCAATTAGCGTTGGTAATTGGAATCTTAACAAGCAATTATAGCTGCTAATTGGCTTTAATTAAAATGTACACATGTAAATTTAGGCATGGGATCTGTGCCTAAATTTTATGTACAGCTACAAAAAGGAGGGTGTGGAAACGGAGGGGGAGGGGGGTTCTTGAATTTAAATGCACAGGTATAGAATAATTGGGATCTTCTAATTTAGGCACAAGGATTTACAAGCAGTTTTAATTGGTGGAAATGGCTGCGCCTAAAGTTAGGCGCGGTTCCCGGCACTAAGCGCTAGTCTGTAAATGGCGCCTAATTTGAGCCTCTTTTATAGAATAACACTTAGGCCCTCTTTTACTAAGGTGCGATAAGCGTTTTAGCGTGCGCTAAATCAATGTGTGGGCTAATCGCTAATGCGTCCATAGGATAACATGCACCTGGTAGCGTTTAGCATGTGATTAGCGCATGCCAATATTTATCGCGCGCTAAAAAGCATAGCGCACCTTAGTAAAAGAGGGGGTTAATGCTATTTTTTTTCAGCACCAATTTTATAGAATTTAGACCTATAGGGGTAATTTTATATGCTCCAAGCATTAGCATTGGCCACCTTTTCATTTGGTGAAGGATGGGCTGGGGAGGGCTTCAGTGGCTGGGAAGGTGTAGATGGGCTGGAGTAGGTTTTAACGGAGATTTCGGCAGTAGGAACCCAAACACAGTACCGGGTAGAGCTTTGGATTCTTGCCCAGAAATAGCTAAAAAGAAAAAAAATTTAAAATTTTAATTGAATCAGGTTGGGCAGACTGGATGGACCATTCGGGTCTTAATCTGCCGTCATCTACTATGTTACAATTATTGTAGAGGGCTGCGGTAGTTGCTCTAACGCCCGTAGGGATTCAATGGGCATCGGAGCATTTGCCATGCGGCAGCCACTACCTTGCTTTTGTAAAAGGGGGGATTGCAATTAGCTTAGGCAATAGGACCTATTTACTAATTATGCACATTAATGGAGTTAGTACATGGAAAAGCAGTAGCACATCGTAGGCCACAGATGGAAAAGTTACACCTGCCCCAGAGCAGATATATTTGTAACACTGAATATGAGCTATAGGGGAGGCTATTTTTAAAAGGTTTTTAGCGCATGCAGAAGATTAGCGTGGCGCTAGCCGAAAAATTACCGCCTGCTTAAAAGGAGGCGGTCGCGGCTAGCACGCGGTAAATTTTAGCGTGGAGCTAAAACCGCTAGCGGGCCTTTGTAAAAGGAGCCCTAAGTGTAACATATGTGTCTGTGTGCTACTTCATATTAGAACACAGGAGACCTTATTAGCATGCGCTAAAATATTATATGCAGGTAAATTTGAATATGCACTAAAAAGCTAGCACAGAAAATTGAAAAGAAAGCAAATGGAGCAAAGATGTTTCTGATAAAAGAGGAAGATTGTACTTGTAATGGAGGTGTTACAGAAAATTAAAACTTGATTTATTTGAGATGGAGATATTTCACGTTTTATTATTTTAATAATGTATTCTGCTGTGATGTACTTGGGTCTTGTTGATTTTTCCTTTTCTTTTTTTTATTGTCGTACACTGCTTTGATTGCTTCCTCAGAGGCATGTAGGTGGAATATAAGAATGTTATTAAACAAAGAAAGAAAAATAACCTACTCTTATCCATGTGCCTCAGGGGCACCATTATTCTAATTTAGACATCTATCTTTCCCAGTGTGAACCTTGGAAGTTTCAGCCAGTGGCGTCAGGAATAAAGTCCAAAAATGACCTCAAAAGGAAACAAAAATCTTTGTGCACATCTCTACATGGCAGATTTCATGGTCAAAAGTGGTTCATTGTTATAGCTCAAAACAATGTTTTCTTGCAAAGCATGTTATGTGTTAGAGTATCTAATGAACGTTAAAATATATTTTGTAAAATATGACATTTCTAGTCAGAGCGGTGCCATTATTTTCTCTTATGTGTAGTTTTGGCATGTATTAGACTAAAGAACAGAGTCTCTGGCACTATAGAATGCAATTATGAAAACAACTAACTTTTCAAATGACATTTTCATAAATAAAGCAGTATAAATGGATTATGGGAAGAAGTGATACCAAACTATATTTTTATGCCAAACTCTATTTTTATATATGTAAACATTACATATTTATTTAATAAAGTTATTTGATTTCAGAAAACCCAAGTTGTTTTCATAATTTTTGCTGACGTGATTCAGTGGGATAGTTTACTGGGGGAAAGAATGCAAAAAAAAAAAAAAAAATTCCTAGAACATTCTTGCACTAATGTTTCACTTTTCACCTATACTTTTAGAAATCAAATTTTCAGATCTTCACTTTGCAGCCTGCAGGCGCTTGAATCTGCTTTTTTTTTCTTTTTTTGGTGCGTGGGTAAAATTCTGTCTGGTGAAGCTGTAACCTCCCTAGATTGTTGCCATTTTCCCAACAACCGCTTTGAATCTCAGTGAGAAATTTTATGCACTTATTTATTCACCATACTTACATATTTCTATTAAACATTTACCCCCTCTTTTGCTAAGGTGCGCTAACCGATTAGCGCGCGCTAATTGAATTAGCGCGCGTCGAACACTAATGCGTCCATAGACTTATATGCATGCGATAGCGTTTGGCGCACCTTACCCCCCCCCCTCTTCTACGAAACTGCGCTAGCAGTTTTAGCGCAGAGAGCCACACTGAATGGCCCGCAGTGCTCCCGACGCTCATAGGGACTCTATGACCATCGGGAGCAGCGTGGACCATTCAGCGCAGCTCCCCGCACTAGAAACTGCTATCGCAGTTTCGTAAAAGAGGAGGTTAGTAAAAGGTTAGACCTTAGCGATCCTTTTACAAGGTTGCGGTGGAGGTTTCTACCATGGGCCGGCGAGGTAAACGATTCGGCACTCATCTAACATAGCATAACAATCGGCTTCTATACCGCAGGACCGTGAAGTTCTATGTGGTTTACAAAAAATAAGATTATACAATTGAATGGAAAACTTTATTACCCAAATATTTGACAAATAAGTGTTTTTAGATGCCTCCTAAATTCCAAGTAAGAACTGGAGGACATAATCAATTAATGAAATAAAATAACACTCTTTTCAACTACAACGACAAAATACTGCTCAGAATTTAGGGCTGAGAACCCTTCAACACCCCCTTGTATTCATGAATGATGAAATAGAATGTGATACAAGTGATAAAAATAAAAAAGATTAATAGATCTGTGAAAACTCAAAAAGAAAAAAAGCACCTATCATAAACCCATTTGAATATTTCACTTTGATCTCACACTCATATGAATAATAAAAGAAATTTTCCAAAAAGAACATTTAGGGGCATAGTTATCAATAAGGCTTAAGATATGCTATTTTATTCAATGATTAGTTGCTAATTAGGACCGGCTTAAGGCGGTCCCCACACGCGTTCCCTCTAAGCAGAGCGGGAGTCCTCCACCTACAGTCCTACCAGTGGAGGGCGCTGTTTCACTATCTCATTTTCAATAGAGAGGGACAGGCAATTTCTGCAGAACTTCAAGGAACCTGCCTTTCCCCAGCTATAGAAAACCCAATATTGAAGTACCACCTCATTGGCAGCAATGCAGTAGGACTCCTGCTCGGCTTAGAGTAGGGTTACCGGACGTCCGGGGATCTGTATGGCTTTTCAAAACCCGGCACTTTGTCCGGGGTTTGAAAAACTTGGAACAAATCACTGTTGGGCAGGAGCGCATCCGTGCAAGCTCGGATGCCATGCGATAATGTTACGCACATCATTGCGTGGCATCCGCACATGCGCGGATGCCCTCCTGCCCGACGAGAGCAGGCAGCAGGGGAGTGCAGCTGGGGCGAGGCTAGGGCAGGACTGGGGGCAGAACTGGGGCTTAACGGGGTGGGGTTGGGTGGAACGGGCGGGCCTGGGGGTGGATCTAGGGATCCAGATTTTTCAAACCCTAGCTTTGAGGGAACAGTGCCCACTTTTAGGCACCTGCCCTGGCATGTACCCCCTGTCTCTTAACCCATCTCCATCCCAGGTTAAAACAGCATTTCTCTATAGAGGTTTAGGACAGAGACAGCATTTACATAGGCTGTCTGCCACTGACCCTGGAGCCTACTCTTTGCTGCATCCTTCCCTCTTCTGATGTAACTTCCTGCTTCCACATATGGTGGCAGAGAGCCTTTGCAAACTGCTGCCATTGCTCTGAGCCCTCTATAGAGAAATGCATGTTTTAAGGTGGTGGTGGGTGTTTGGAGACGGGGGGAGGGGGGGGGAAATAATGGACTGTCAAAACACACATCTTATATTTGCGGGCCTTTCATCATCAGTACAAACTGATAAGCCATCAGATGACCTTACATTTTGAAAGGTTACTCATTCCTGCCACTTGTTTGTTCTGCTTCTGACTTATATAAACCTGTTTAATTGCGTCTGAGTGCATGCTTCCGCAGAAAGTTTGAAGCAAATTACAATAAAAAAATAAAATATAATTCTACACATTAAAATTGAAAAACAAGTAGAAGAAAAATAGCTCTTTTATTGAGGATTCCTGGTAGATCCTACTCATGAGGGTAAGCAGCATCATTCTTTGACTTGCATGAGTGCATGCTGTCTCCTACCATACTATATCTGAGAGTGTGACGCAGGGGTTATAGCTACAGCCTCGGCACCCTGAGGTCTTGGGTTCAGACCCACGCTGCTCCTTGTGA